>NC_053170.1:27475802-28075802 GCF_016835505.1 Polypterus senegalus | reverse complement strand
ACGATGGCAGTGTCTTTTGACAGCACAAAAGGAAGTGGGGTGGGGACAGCTGTCAGCTCCACGGTGCCAAGCTTTGGAGCAAGATTTGAGGGATGCCACTTCTTGAAGCTGTTGCAATGGCATTGCTAGACAAATGTATCTTGTTATTCTGAAAGGATAATGGATCCTGACTGCCAATAATGTACTCACCACCCATCATATGATGGCCTATAACCTATGTCACGCGTGTGCACATGGAGGACAGCTTGAGGGCTCTGGTGATTGCAATTCCCTGCCACTCCAGCAATTGGCACTGTGTCCTAACACCTTGACCAGATGACTGACAGCTGTAAAACCTCTCATGTCACTCCAAGGGTCTCATGTATAAACGGTGCGTACGCACAGAAATGTTGCGTAAGAACATTTCCACGTTCAAATCGCGATGTATAAAACCTAAACTTGCCGTAAAGTCACGCACATTTCCACGGTACCTCATACCCTGTCGTACGCAAGTTCTCCGCTCAATTTTGCAGACTGGCGGCACCCAGCGTTAAACCAGTGCTACTGTTCCTGTGTGGTTATCCTTTCTTTCTTAGGCGCACATTCCTGACGTGGCTTTATAAATACACTGAAACTAACTGCATATTGTTTATTAGTGTAATGCATCTGATTGTAATTAACCTGTAACAATATAATGGTCCAGGGAATTTTCATAGTATTCCAAATTCCATAATTGCTTTAGCGTTGTTACTCTCACTTCTCCTTCTTCTTCTTCTTTCAGCTGCTCCCGTTAGGAGTTGCCACAGCGGATCATCTTTTTCCATATTACTCTCACTGCACCACTCGGAGTATTTATATCACTGTATCTGAGTGGGGAATCACAGCAGCACTTGATCGGAAAGAGAATTATCGGGATACAGCATCAAGTACACGCTGTCTCGGCCACGGCAAAACGCTTCAGAGTCTTTGCTGTACGGACCTCGCGGTTCAGAAACAGTTTCATCCCAAGAACTGTAAATACAGTCAATCAGTCCATCAAGTGCTCTTTGTACAACTGTTTGTACTTATAAGTACAATTACCTCACTGTAAACTTGCACAACCTGCGCCACTTCATAAAGCGTGCATTTACATATGATGAGGATATCATTTTTAAGATGAAATGCAGCAAAATATGTTGATTATATTATACAGATAAAACTTTAACTTTATTTAAATAATCTGTATTGTTAATAATTAAACATGTGAGGACACGGTGCCACAGCGCTAGCAAGTTCACAGATTGATCCTGATTGATTGCTGTATGCTGGAAGGATAGATGAATAGAATAATTAAACACGTACTACGAAGATATTTCAATGTTCCTTAAAAGTTTTGAAGAATCGTCGTTCAAAGCTTACAGATGGCTTAACGTCTATTACAGAGCTGATTGTGTGGCGATTGGGTATTATTATTCAGAAAGCTGTAATATCACGAATGTAATGGATTCTGTGTCCTGTTAGAGGAAGAGAAAGCCGGTTTAAGAACCAAGTAGTGATTCACACACATAGAGCACAAAGAAGATTAAATACAAAACAAAGCATTTAACATGTTACTTTAGTTACGATGGGATTGGAGAAACTAGTAAATTAATCGATTTTAAGATGAAGTTTACGATGTTCTACTTTAATGACAAAATAAACTACGTGAAGAGGAAATTTCGCGATTAAAGTTGTCATTTCCTGCTTTTTTCCCCACTGTGTGCCTATTTTTTTTTCTCTGTCCTAATAAGCTTTCATATGACACTCAGACGTTGGGCTACGACTCACCTTTTCGCGGTGACTTGGATATGTGACAACTTCTTTTTTATTTCAGGTACTGTGCGACTTTTGGTGGACTTGAGCTTTCGAGTTTCTCCAACACTCTGTCACTCGATCAACTTTTGTTGATTATACCACTGTTTAAACCAACAAATAGTATGTTTTTCCTTTGCCTCCACTTGGTATTCGCTGAAATTCTTCCATTTTCCCTCTTGCTTTTCCCATTGTCTTTTCACAGAAGGCTGAGCTTAAGGGCTATTTATATTGATTTGCAGATTCATAGCGGCGTAATTCTGGGAGGAGTTGGGGCGGGACAGAGGGCGGGTGCACGAGCGTTACTTTTCACGCTGACCGGGATTTATGTAGCGGAAGAACACGGAAGTTGGAGTACGCACAGATTCCTGCATCTAGATTTTTCTGTGCGTAAGCACATTTCGGCTTTTGTGCTTAAGTCATGTTATAGTGTGAATTCTACACACGGCGTTATGCATGAGGCCCCTGGTGTCTGTCCAGAAAGACTTAAGACCAGAAGATCCATCATCTTGAAACAGTTCATTTTGGAACTCACATCTGTAAGAAGTCAGGCAAAATGACACATTTTATTGGCTAACTAAAAAGTTTTCAATATGCAAGCTTTCGAGGCAACTGAGGCCCCTTCTTCAGGCAAGATGTAAATCCATTACATTGGATGGGAATGATTACATCTTGCCTGAAGAAGGGGCCTGAGTTGCCTCGAAAGCTTGCATATTGTAATCTTTTTAGTTAGCCAATAAAATGTGTCATTTTGCTTGAATTCTCACTACATCCATAATGGCTAACACGGTACAACACCCTAATACTACAGAACTCACATCTGGAAAGATGTTTTCACAATTATTGTGTGTTTTCTTTTGTGTTTCTGCATTGCACTTATATGGAGGGGGGTCACCAGGTTGGTGCCCCAACTCTTCATCGTGGTCTGTCTGTTCTCTTACAACACACATGCACGTAAACACCCTCAGCTGGTCTCACTGGGAGCAGTAAAAACACAATGTTTAATTCTATGGGTGCACCGGAATAAGTAAAGTGTAAAGAGGAGCCATAATGGGGTAACTGTACACTTGTACTCATCATGGCGAGTACATACATATAGACCAAGTGAGGTATTATGCTGGCCTGTTCATATAAAGGAGCCCCTGTCACGTTTCTAGACACACTTCTGCTGAATGCATTCATTGGCTGAAAGTCCTCAGTGTTGTTGTGCAGCATTGTTCAAAACGGCACTCAGTTTTTCTTTTAATTTTCTCCATTGCCATAACCTGGATTATGTGAATTTCCCCTTGGGATTAATAAAGTATCTATCTATCTACTGTATCTAACCTCTATGGCATCCATAAGTGAGCCTGTCCTTTTAGTTATCTTGTTGATTCGGTGGGCCTCTCTTGAAGTGATGTTGCCAGCCCAGCACACCACAGTGTAGAAATTCGCACAGGGCATCACAGAGTTCTAGAAGATGTGAAGGACGTCACTATACACATTACACACATACAGACTCATAAGGAATGGTGTATGTGCTTGTCACTGGCTGTGTATGAGTACTGCATGAGGACACAAGTGTACTCTGCACCAGGCCATTTAAGGTCCGACTCCTGCCATGTACTGCAGATTACAGCTCTGGTCCTGACAAGGTCCACTGACACAGTATCTGTGTAATAATTAATACACATGTACAAATGTCCATAGCGATACATACATATACACACTGTACAGTATATTCTCCATAAATATTTTGTTATCCCATTTAGAGTATTTTGGTCAATTGGATTCTGCCTCTTACTTGCACATTTTGTCCTTTGCTGATCTTTGTGTTGTACAAAGTGTGTGACTCCTGGGTAAGATGAATATACAAGATAAACGAGACAGATTACTTTTGACTTCTCTCAAACTAACTTAATGGACTACTATAAAGAAGCCCCATGTGTAACACAGAGCCTGCAATCGTCAAGAATAAGGCCAGTCTGGTGCTCAGCTACAGTACCTCAGGCCTGATCAGAGGATTCGGCGCTGGCCCCTTATCTCTACTGAACAGACTACAGATTGGAGGATAAACATTTTCAATACAATTACTAACAGAAGTGTTTCCAGAGTGGTTCTCTGTGGGCTGGGGGGGTGTCAATCTGTTTATAAAGTGCCTTTCACAGAGCTCACCATCTTTTAGCTTAGTGGTGAATCCCATAATCGAGGACACCAGTGGAAATTAGGGGGGACATGCATTTCTAGGACTGAAGCCAGGAAGCACTTCTTTACACAAAGAGTTATGGGAATCTGAAACAAACTACCGAGCCATGAAGTTGAAGCAGAAACCTTGACAACCTTTAAGAAGAACCTGGATGAGACATTAGGACAGCTTAGCTATTAGCAAAGCAAATGGGCTTGATGGACTGAGTGGTTTCCTCTCGTTGTCGAGTTTATTATGCTTCTTAAAAGCACTAAGAATAAACTTGTAATTGGATAGGTTAGTTCTAATTTGCAATGAGAGTATCATGAATTCACAAATTTCTAGACAGCTCCTCAGAATAAACCTATGGTCATATTTTATAGTGCCATTCATAATGAATTACACCTCGGAGGTCTGCTATCTGAACTGTAGCTTCATATTTGATATTTTTTATTAGTGTGGAAAACTAAACTAAAGCAGGGGCGCATTTAAACAGCTCACACATAAGGAAGGACTAATCGGAAACAGGAATTCAACATTTGAGGAAGCAAGGAAGAATAAGCATGGAGAGGAATTGAGGGCATGTGCCAAAATCTAAAAAACTTCAATCCAGAGAATTAAAAGTCCCCTTTAGCCAACAGTACCAAGTGGGTTAAAGTGCCTGAATGTATGTGACAGAAACCAGTCCAGTCTAATAATGAGTTTCCATATTGACACAAGTCTAAGTAAAATCCTTTCCAACCTTTGTCACTCTGCACTTGCTTGTTTTTGTTTTCATGGAACAAAAATAGTTTTCCTTCCTCGTGTTTTCAGCGTTCGGAGAGGCGACTTTTGCCTCTATTTTCCTATATTCTGAACTTCCGCGGTCAAACATGAATACAGCCACCACAGGTGGTACAGAACCATCTGGTATGAATGGCAGCTCTTTGCTTAATTATAGGCTACTGGTTTCTGTCTGAATTCGCTTCTTAGCAAGTGCCATTGAAATAGTGCATTATCGAGGCGACTTTGTCCCAGCAGGCCACGTCTATTAGAGCTAAGTGTTTGGAGCCTGCTGTCTTCTTTCAGACGTGCAAAGAAAACCCAGAACAGATCAATAGATTTTCAGAGGAGGTTCAAAGCAAAATATTATTGTGCTTGGTTGGGCTTCGTAACCCAAAAAAGGAAAATATACTAATTACCTTCACCATGGTGAAAGATCACACCTTCAGCAGTGCCCACAAAGGAACTGTGGTGTTTGGGTATTGAACAGCCCTCTCTGCACCACAGAGAAATTCCATCTCTTACAGTCTTTGCAGCATGACATTCATTTCTGTAAACAGCAGGATCTTCAATATCTGGAAGCGCTTATTCTTGTCTAATCAGTGGGGTCTAGCAAGCTATTGCCCTCAATCCTAATAGAAAAGAAAGAAGCTCCTCATTCCCGGGTATGTAGAAGATGAATTACAACAGGACAGACTGAGGACTTCTAGTCTCTATAATGGTGCAGAAGAACATCCATTCTAGGTAACATTGTCTGGTTGTTCTGTCTGAGAGCTGCTCTGGATGATGTTTCCCGGGAATGTTCACTCATGGAAGTGAGTCTAGGTAAGGGTACTGGAGAATATTTAATCTGAATTTCTAACATTCAAGCATTACAGGGTGAGCTAAGGATTTCTGGTGAAGGTAAGGGTTCCTATAAACATTTAGGCTAGATCAGAATGCCTGAGAAGCTCCACTCTATCTAGCAGGGTCTTAGAACGTCTAGTCCAGGTGACAATCCCTGGGAACTGCTAGCATATTCCGGGCAAGTGTACCAGAGAACTTACAGTTTCTGTAATCATGCCTGAGAACTTCCAATTCAAGATAATGATGCCTGGTTGGTGTGCCAGAAGATTTCCAGTCTGCATAATCATGTCGCCATTGAACCTTTAATCTGGATAATGTTCACCGAGAACTCACAGGCTACATAATGGTGCTTGAGAAGTTTTACTCTACATAGTGGTGCCTGAGAACTTCTAATCTGGATGTCGCTTACTTTGAATGTCCAGAATAGTTACTGTATATGTGCCAGTGGACCTCCACACCATATGTTAGCCATGGTAATTTCTAGTGTTGGTAACAATATACTGAATATGATCTTTCAGCCTACGGTGACTGTATAATTTATACATTAATCTGTGGTCCATCCGGTCAGGGATGCAGTGCCAGAGATTTTTCAGTCAGCGTATACTGGGAGTCTAACCACCAAACCGTCTGGTTAAGCATACCTGAGGATTTGCCTTCTTGGCAAATGGTGCCTGAGAAATTACAGTTTAGATAAAAGTATCTGAAAACTTTTAAAATTCCAACCAAAGGCACTCTTGAACAAAGCATTTACAGACTTGAAACGACGACAGATAAGGGTTAACAGGCTGTGCAGTAAGACGGACCTGGTCAAACAGCCTCATTGTATTGATTGAACAAAGGCAATATCTCGCAGCCATTGTTATTTAATCATTACAGCGGGGCGATACTCTGAGGATGGTCTGAAAAAAACACTGAAAACGCTGTTGAAAAGGTTATTATCAACGGCTGGCTTCTTTCCACCATACCATAAGCGGAGAACACCGATCATTGAAAACAGATGTGTTTTACAATATTAATTAGTCAGTCCAGGCCTGATCAGAGGATTCTGACAACAAGCCCTGGACATAAGTAAATTACTTTGGTGGAAGGAGTTTAATTTAACTGTTACTGTTCCTTCTACCGCATATTAACAATACACTCATTCAATATAGATATGTACAATATATACACATACACACAGTATTTATACAGTAGGTACCAAGGCCGATGTACAGGCATCCTGGCCTAGTTGGTTGCTGGTGCCTACTCTTGCCGGGAGGCCATAATGGACAAACAAGGGAAGAGTTGTACCCTCTGTTTACTACATATATATGTAATTAAGACCTATGAATGTAATACTCTGATTTTCAGCCTGTCAAGTAAGTGAAGCAGCCGCTGTGGCACAATGTCAGACGCTTCTTCTCAAGGCGTTGACATCTGAGGTTCAATCCCTGCAAGGAGAAACAAAGGTGTATGACAAGATGTTAGGGCGAAAGACGTTTCTTGTACTCTTTGTATTATTTGGCATTTGCCAGGTACTGCATCACACACACACATATATATATATATATATATATATATATATATATATATATATATATATATATATATATATATATATATATACATATATATATATATATATATAGTCACGCATGTGTGCCTATGTGCACCTTCTGAGCTCTGGCAAGGTAAGTGATACCACTCCATAACAAGAGGGGGTACAGTCACTAACTATTTCATCTTTTCCCCCATAAGTCCGAGAAGATGCTTAGCCCCATCCATAGTGCCTGAGGTGGCCCAGGCACCAGAAAAACGGGTGGTCCCCAGGAGGTGCCAACTCATTGCGACTGAGTGATCAGCGAGGACAGAGTTCCTGTTATTGCATTTGTGTGGTTTAATTGACAGGCTGATTTTATGACGTTTGTACGTTCCTTTTTTGTTGATTTCGTTCTATCAATTAAACGCGGTAGTCTGGCTGGTACCTGAACATTTCAGCTGGCGTACGTCAGTCTATTTCACCCAGTCATGATATATATAGATTTCCTAAAAGAAAAGGAACTGCTTACATGTTTAATGTAATGAGAACACTCTGTCACCATGTGTTTGGTTGACGATATGTCAAAGCAGGAATTCCTTAAAATGTGTTATTGTCTGACCTCACATCTGGTAAGAATCTTTTAGTGTGACACTCTAATTGCGTGCAATAAAATGCTGAATCATTCCCTTGGTGTATTCTTTTACAATCATATATCGCATCTCTGCCACTCGCGTTGTGAAGAGGGGGGCTGAACGCACCCTAAGGAGATGCAGTCGCTCCTCCGAAACCCTCTCTTAAACTGTGGTACAATGGGAAACAAATAGTTTTTTTTTTACCTCCTCTTTGCTCGATCAGCTGCTGGGTTGCTGCTGCTGCACCGTGCCGCATGAAGTGCATCTCATGCAGTACTACAAACATTTAAAAGCCTGTACAGCAGCTGTCCTACTCTTTGTCTTTATTTCTGGCCCTGGGCATGGTTAAATCTCTTGGCACAAAATCTTGTCTCGCGGGACATGAGTTCTTGATATTTTTTAGTTTATAATTTAAAAACGGAATAAGAATCTGAAAATCTAACAACATCACATTAAAGTTCGATAAATTCTGGAAAGAATGATACCAAACATATATATGTAGGTTTTAAAATAAGCCTGATTTAAAGCATGACATAAAAACGTCACATAAAATCGTTGCACAAAATCGTTGCACTTTTAGGATTAGGAGTTCATATATATAGAGTATATATATATATATATATTATAAATACATACAACATTCCTAGCTCCAGGAGGACCTCCAATCTGTACAGAAAAACCAAAAAACATAAGTTCTTCTAAAAACTGCGCACTTCCATTTACAACCCTTCCTTTGGCTCGACCTCTGCTAGAGGTTCTTCATGCAGTGCTATAATGAACACATTCACGTCAAGTACTTGTTCAGTTTGTGTATATTAGTCATGCAAATTAGGAGCTGCTAAAGCAAATCAGAATACTGCTGTGGGGATGGCCAGTGGACCGAGTCTCGTATGTAATTGCCATGATACATGCTGCTCGCCGCTGTCTTGTGCCGTATATCTCATCACTCAGAAGTTAAGTTGACTTGTTTGACTTGTTGCTCCATTCATCTATGCATGGCCTTGATTTTCAATTACAGAGATGCAGGAGGTCAAGGTCTGCTAACCGCATGCGTCACAAAGACTAACCAGCCCTGGATGGGATGCCAGTCAACTACGAGACACTCTCGTACACACAGTGTTAAATGTCATGGTGTGCAACAATAGGCGCTGCCATGGGGTATTATGCTCCCACACTCTGGTATCCCAAAAAGCATAAATCTCAGGAGGCCAGTGAAGGATAAAATGCAACCTGGGAAGAATATGGTTATGTGGCATTATGGTAGAGTGAGGCAGCCCTGCAGAAGCTAAAGATGTCTGACCCTGAGAAGGAGGTCTTGAAGAGCTGCAAAGCAGTTGGTTGGCGCACTATTAAGCTTGGCCTAGGGTGCAAAATAACCTAGCACTGGCACTGCACACATGTCTATATATCCATCCATTGTCCAACTCACTATATCCTAACTACAGGGTCACGGGGGTCTGCTGGAGCCAATCCCAGCCAACACAGGGCGCAAGGCAGGAAACAAACCCCGGGCAGGGCGCTCACACATACGCACACTAGGGACAATTTAGAATCGCCAATGCACCTAACCCGCATGTCTTTGGACTGTGGGAGAAAACCGGAGTACCCGGAGGAAACCCACACAGACACGGGGAGAACATGCAAACTCCACCTGGGGAGGACCCAGGGAGCGAACCCAGGTCTCCTAACTGCAAGGCAGCAGTGCTACCCACTGCGCCACCCTATGTCTATATATGAACCATATATATATATATATATGTACAGTCTATGTATCTATAAATGTATAGAAACTATTAAGTTTAGTTCTTTATACATTGTCAGTTTTTCTGCTGCATCTTGAGAATAAAGCACCCACCCTACTCCTACCCATTCCCCCTTTTTCACTTCACCACAGCAACTAGAAGGGAAAAAAATGGAAGAAATTAGAAATGCAGATGAAAGCCTCCACCGACAGCCAGGACGAGCTGACAAAGCCTCTCTGGAACGAAACACCATTCTCTCTCTCCCATCTGCTAACTGCCTGCCACTGATTGAGCTGAGAAATGCTCCGACAAACCTTATTGCAGACTAATAGACTGTGAAGGGCAAGTGCACAAAAAACAGCTTTGTGGATTGTGAAAAAAAAGGATAAGAAAAGAAAAGCTCAAAAGAAAAGGCCTTCTCTAGATGCACCCAGACAGATTAGAAACAATCACTCGGCAATGCTGTCTTTTCTTGGTGGCGATCTTGAAAACCTGGAAACTGCGAAGGGGGCAGACGAGGCAGCAGAGGAGCCCGACTGATTCGCTGTAGACTGTGCTGCATGGCACACCGAGGTAATGTCAGGCGACCGTGCATCAGCTCGGCCAACAAATCTGTACTCCTCACCCAGACTCTGCCACTGTGGATTCCATCTCCGGATAAGAATTCATGAATCCATTTTCTGAATTTGCTCTCTTCAGGTCAGAGGTATGAGGAGATGGACTCCAGCCTGGCATCAAGATCACAGAGCAGGAAACAGTGCAGTTGTGGGATTCGTTCAAACACAACAGACCAATTTGGACTTCTCAATTAACTAAACCTTTAGGCTGTGGATCGAAACCTGGGAGAAACGCACGCAGGCACAGAGAGAGCGCAGGAACTGCAAGGACGCCACAAGTCTGCACACTCTGAGGTGTGCCATCCATCACCAAAAGCAAAGAAGATGAGCATTCCTAACTAGTAAGTCTGAAATCTGATGATCCATGCAAGACCCCTCTTCAGAAAAAAATGTGTTCTATGGATTCATATAAATTTATGTGAATAAACACAGCTGAACTAAATAATTGCTTTAAGCTCCGTCACCGTATCTAGGAGAAATTTCCGAATTACCAGTTAATGGATGTTTTAATACACTAAGAAAAATGCAATATTTGAAATTCTCATCTAGACAAGACAAGAAAACCCTGAATGAGCCTGTTGAAATGAAGTTTTAATTAAAACACATAAAGGAAAGTCTGACAAATGTTGTTTACAGTGGCTTTTTGAGCACAGTCATAACTTTACACCAAGTAAGCCGGCTTTACAATGTTCATGACACAATGAACAGAGATTGGGAATTCATTAGACAATTATTCAGTTGTTCATTTGTTCATTTTTCATCATCGCATATTCCAATACATGACGTCTTCACAACCCATCCAAGCAAAGAATTTAATGAAGCAGGAAGAAAAGCAGTGCATTATGGGAATAAACACACACACACACACACACAGAGTTCAGAGGTGCCAGTCCCACTAACCTGCCCATCTTTATTGCATTACATTACAGTATATTCTCCACCTTAATAAAAGTGACACATGTCTGTGTGGGTGTCTGTGTGTCCATCTGGTGGCTAAAGTTAGGATGAAAAATTTGAAAATGAGCCAAACGTGTACAAGAAGGGGTCAACAAGGTCAAAAATGATTTTAAAAATACCAAATAAGGGTCTAAACATAAGAAGATTGGTGTTTTTCAGCCTGGTATCGACAGCCTAGCAGAGACTTTCTTGCACGTGAGAGCTGTAATGCTAATTAATCACTGATAACTTTACATCGTAGGCAGTGGATGAGTGAAAATAGCGCTAAATCGACTCGCACATCGAGAAACCAAACGCCCGAGATGACTAAGCTAGAGACGCTGAACCAGGCCAATGTGGTAGCAAGCATTAGTGAGGCGTTTCCTCAGCAAAACACTTCAACTATAAGAGTGAATTGGACGGGTGACGCAAAATTATCAAGGTTTGTGTCTTTCTTAGAGCAAAATGACTGAGAAGGTGACTTGGTAGAAAGAAAAAGAAGAGAAGTGACATCTTCTGAGCGTGAATCAAGTTGCAGAAACCAATTACATGATTGGAAGAAGAAGAATGACAGCTGTGGCATCCACTGACCTTCAAGCACATACACAGCAGCAACCTGCTGGTACTCACCAGCGCCAGCTTAACGTATGGGCACAGTGGGCCCATATTTCTAATGCCTGTGTATGTTTCTGTTTTCCTATCAAGACAAAAGCCTCAGTGCACTACTTTGCCCAGGGGCCTATGATTCTGGTAAGACAGCCCTGGTACTCATAAAGTACTGGAGATGGATCCTTGATGTTAGTCTTAATCGAAAGCTTAGGACTTGATACATTCAGGAAAGTCAAAATATTTCAGCTCATGGCAACTTCAGAAAAATAAAGTGATCAACAAAGTGACATGACAGAAAGAAAAGTGCTGCCATCTACTGAGTGTCTTATTTGTGGGCAGAAAATTTATTGCAATAAATGCATGATCCTCGCAAGCTCATCTAAAGGCACACTACATAAATCTACTAAATTTATAATCAAGTGAAAGTAGCCATGATGAAAAACTTCATAATAGGAAGGAGGGAAAAGAAGATCAGCGACATATACGGTATGCAGCTCTATTTTTTTTCATGGTGAAAACAAAACATTGTCTTGCCAAAATGGAATAGTTTAACTTGGCCTATATGAACCCCCTTTATTTGAGGACCTGGGGTCCTTGTGTTTCCTATTATTATGCAATATTATATCCACCCCAGCTGTTTTCCTAACCCACTTATCCAGGGCTGGGTCACAGGAAGATGGAGCCCGTTGTAGCAATCATCGGGCACAAGGCAGGAGCAACACTTGGAAAGGGTGCTGGTTCACCACAGCTATATTATATTATATTATATTATATTATATTATATTATATTATATTATATTATATTATATTTTGCATTGTATTGTACTGCATTGGGTGGGACGGTGGCGCAGTGGGTAGCGCTGCTGCCTCACAGTTAGGAGACCCAGGTTCGCTTCCCAGGTCCTCCCTTCGTGGAGTTTTGCTTGTTCTCCCCGTGTCTGTGTGGGTTTCCTCCAACTGTCCAAAGACATGCAGGTTAGGTGCATTGGTGATCCCAAATTGTCCCTAGTGTGTGTGTGTGTGTGCGCGCGCCCTGCAGTGGGATGGCGCCCTGCCCGGGGTTTGATTCCTGCCTTGTGCCCTGTGTTGTCTGGGATTGGCTCCAGCAGACCCCCGTGACCCTGTAGTTAGGATATAGTGGGTTGGATAACGGATGGATGGATGTACTATATTGCATTGTATTGTATTATATTTCACTAAATTGACTCCAAGTGAGTTTGAGTGTGTGCATGAATAGGCCACTGTGATGAACTTTTGCTTTGACCAGGGCTGGTCACTGTCTTACACCTGATGTAGTCAGGATAGTCTGTGGCCCCCCCATGACCCTGAATTACATTAGGTGGGCTTGAGAATGAACACATCATACCAGAAGGCCCAGTCTACAGTTACTTTAGTGCTTAAGACTTAGTACAGAAGCATTATCTAATTGAAATGACACTTGAGACACACTCACTCAATGACATGCCAATTCCATGGCATTTTTTCATATGTACTAAAAAATGTATTGCAGTTTTCATTTCAATAGATGGCATATAACACTGTAACATAATGAAGAAAATTCCAAATAGAAGTAAATGGTAGGAAATAGAAAGGACTGATTGAGGAATTATTAATCCCATTGGAGCTCATTGACTGTCACAGACTGCGGGGGTCTCACACTCAGGTCTAGGAAGGCAAGTGTGTCTTCCTTACGGCTGCTAATGTTATTTTTATTTATTTACACAACTAATTCCTGCTCTCATTTTGTTCAATTGAGCCTCACTGCTGCTCCAAGAATGAAGCCAACACCTGGCACCAAACAAAGGCAAGATTCTAACCTTTTTTATTTTACTTTTTTTACAAAATCCTTACTGAAATACAGGAATGTGCCAACTGCCTAGGCAATGACCAAGCTGGCACCTAAACCACTGCACCACTGTGCCTCCATGCTTAATTGTTCTTCATCTATTTTCTATGCCCATTTTCTCCATGGCAGAGACATGGGCAGCTGCATGGAACTGGCAGTTCATTATAAGGCACATTGCAAACAATCTCTAACACACTCAGACACAAAAGTCGTGCCAATCCACCCGACACAAGGAATCAAACAAGAAAACGGAGAAAACTCTCCACACATTATTCATATAATCTTAAACCTTCAAAACCAGCCACCCGACACAGTCATGAGGTTGTGGAAGGAAACTAGAGTTTGCAGAAGAAAGCACAATAAAAATAATAAAACCAATAATTTGCTACAGTCATGTAGTGCTTTTCTAACTACTCAAAATGCTTTACACAGACAGTGAAGGGCCACCTCAACCACCACCAATGTGCAGCATCCACCTGGATGACATGAAGGCAGCCATTCCTGCGCCAGTCCCCTCACCACACAGTAGCTATTAGGTGGTGAAGGGGCGAGAGAGATAGTTAGCCAATAAGGCACAGGGGAATGGGGGCAAGAATGGACACCAACACCTTATTGTTTCTGAAAGATACCCATGGATCGTTCGTGACCACAGAGAGTGCTAATTTTTATAGCACAGTATCCCCACCACTGTCCTGAAACGCTGGGGTCCACGAACAGCACATTTCAGAAGCAACCCAGCCTTATCCTAGATGGTCTCCTATCCAAGTGTGGGTCAGTGCTTAGTTTCAGGTGAGTCACCTGTTCTGAACGTAAATTGAGCAGGTACAGTCCACCCAAAAGGCACGCAGGTCCCAAATCAAACCAAGTAGCTAAGAGATGACAATCCTACTACTCTTATACTTCAACTGGGTTACACTTGGTTTGAATGGTTTTGTTGTTTTTCAAATATTATTTGACTTTTTATGTTGTTGAACATGTTTATGGTTTTGATTTGTCTTTTTTGTCATCACTTCAGGTTTTTTGTACATTCTCGTATACAAAGTATAGGGAAAGTATTGGAATCCTCCAAAAATTCAACTTCAACATTTTGATGAATGTCAATGTTTTAGACCTCCCTGAGTCCACAAATACCATTTTTAGAATTGGATGGATAGATAGATAGATAGATAGATAGATAGATAGATAGATAGATAGATAGATAGATGGATACTTTATGTCTGTGTGTGTGTGTGTATGTAAACATGATAACTTGAGTACGTCTTCACTTAGGTCAACCACATTTTGCATACAAGTATTAGATACAAATCGTAGATTTCTATCAACTTTTGGGCTAACCAGAAGTGTTACTTTACATTTGATTCGTGCAGCTGCAGTGTCTGATTTATTTATCTTTACTTTTATAACAATTGTTCAATATTCAGCATTATTAATTTGATTTGCCTTGTTGATGGTTCTTTAATGCACATAATATAAAAATATAATCATTGTCTTGCAGTTTACTCCTCAAATATCCATCCCCATATCTGAGTATATGAGAAAGTCTAGGGGAGAGCACTCCCGATTATATTTTTGCTCCGGTGCCTCCTGTCTCACCAGTACAAGTAAACCCCCACTTATGAGGTGCCGTTCGACTCATCTCTATCTTTAGTCATCCAAGATGTCAAGCTTTTTGGGGTTCTGTTCTTTTGACTTGAAAAACACCCCTTATTTGTAGGATATTTTTGGACCATATGTTATACATTAAATTAAATCCTTATGATAAATCATAAACCAAGAGGTGTCTTCAGCAAATATGATCAGAAAGACTTGAAGGGGTGGGTGCCACGCCAGCCGACACCAGGGGCTCACCCCCGAATGGGATGCAAGGGGTAAAAGTTACTCCTTTTCACAGAACTTTGAAAAAATAGGGAGTGGTAATATAGGGATGTGGAGTGTTATTTTATGCTATTTTGAGGTTGCTGATCATGAAGAAGGGCATCATGGTGGAGCAGTGGGTAGCGCTGCTGCCTCGCAGTAAGGAGGCCTCGGTTCGCTTCCCGGGTCCTCCCTGCGTGGAGTTTGCATGTTCTCCCCGTGTCTGTGTGGGTTTCCTCCGGGTGCTCTGGTTTCTTCCCACAGTCCAAAGACATGCAGGTTAGGTGCATTGGCGATTCTAAATTGTCCCTAGTGTGTGCTTGGTGTGTGGGTGTGCCCTGCGGTGGGGGTTTGTTTCCTGCCTTGCATCCTGTGTTGGCTGGGATTGGCTCCAGCAGACCCCCGTGACCCTCTAGTTAGGATATAGCGGGTTCAATAATGGATGGATGATCATGAAGAAGATAACATTTTTGACATTAGATTCTTTATTGGTGGTCCAAGCACTCTAAGGGGCACTCCCAGAAGTTTAAAAATGTTACACTTCAAACATAAGCATGTGGTGTATTAGTTTAGACTATTTCAAGGTCAGTGATAGGAATATGATGTCATTTTTGATCCTTTACTAGGGGCCCTTTATGGACCTCCATCAGAGGGTGAAAAATAACAAATTTGTATTACAATCAACAATACTGAAGCACGCATTTCAATATTTCAAATACATCAAACAACTATTTATGTTTATGAAGTATTATGTACTTCTAGCTTATGAAGTAACTCATTACATTTCTTATGAACACCCCAAATTATGGCGGCTTACGCTAATTCAGACTTGTTACATTTTTTAATTTCACAGTCTTTGTGTATATTACGTTTTTTCATTAATTATGTAGCCTTGTTTAAAAATTATGAAATATCTTTGCTTTCATTCTGTTTTATAGGCCGAACCCCTCAAGGGGTGGGGCCATCCTGATGTCACTACTGAAGGACCGCCCTCACCTCTCATATTTGAGGCTGGACAGCAGATCCTTAAGTGGTTCATTGCTGTCTGAAGAGCTCCTTATTGTCAGTACTGATTTTCTGCTTCTGCCTTTGATAATTGGAATTCATTTTGGGATTTGTTTGCTGTGGGTTGCCTTTGTCTCATTTATTTCCATTCTGCTGTTTTTGTGCTTTTCTTTTGTTTGTTCAAATTGACTCTTTGTTTGGATTGTCTCTCAAGCCAGAGGCCTGATAGCTCCCTTCTCTCGAGGAACATTTTAATTTTTTTTTATATATTTTGGGGAATTCAAAATATTTTGACCTTTTAAAAGCCTGTTCTCCATTTAGGGCCTGTGCAGGCCTGTGGATTTTGGGGTCAGGCTGATGGGGCCAATTGCTAGGCAGGCTAGTGAAGGTCCTGACTTGGTTCTGTGTGTCTTTTCGGATGTTTATCACCCTTTTTGCTGATTTGGGTGCACTTAATGACAACACCTACCCACTGTGCCACCCTCCTACACTAATCATTTACTGTTTATAGCAGGGTGACATGGTGATGCAGTGGTAGCGATGCAACGAGGAGACCGGGTTAAAGTCCCAGGTGCTACCTATGTTGCGTTTGTATGTTTTTCCCGAGTCCACTCAGGTTTCCTCCCACAGTCCAAAGACATTCAGATTTGGTGGGCTGGTGATATTAAATTGGCCCCCTGTGTGTGTGCGTGTATGGGTGTGAGTTTGTGTGTGTGCTCACCCTATGAGTGTGGGCTGGCACCCTGTCAAGGGATTGTTCCTGCCTTGCACTTGATTATTACTAGGATAGTCTCCAGCTTTCCCATTACTCTGAACTGGGTAAGCAGCTGTGGAAGATGGCCAGATGGATATTTCTTGCAGTATTCATTCACATTTATGCATTATAGTGACACTATTGTATAAAGTCTTGGGTCTTGAGCCCAATCAGGCTGCGGTCAGGGTTAGCTCATCATGACCCTAATGGATTAAAAAACAAGGATGGACTTCAAGCAAAGCAACTTCCACATCTGTACTTGTGAAGCACAGGCACTTGCTCAGGGCCACGCTGTCAGTCAGTGAACGCCAAAGCTGCAGCCTCGTGATTTAGAGCCTGGCCATTATCCCATTGGCTCCACAATTTACAGTTGTTCCAATAAAGCAGTTTTTCTACTTTGTTTTGTTTTAATGAAGTTTATGGAAATCTCATTTTTCCCCAGTTCTTTTGGAGACCACCCAGAGAGAGAACAGAATGGTAAGTGAGGGGCAGTTGCCCACTTTTCATTAGCTGGCTTTCACAAAGCAAATCTCCAGAAACCTGGTTCACTCTGAAAGGCAAAATGCAATTCAGAGGTTATATCCAAATATTGATTTCCATTTGTTTACGATGCTGGCACTTCACAAAGCACTATTTAAAATATAAATCCCCAAAGAATTACATTTTTAACTTCGAAGGCCTCTACGGGAGATGGAGAATCTATTGCTTAAATGAGGAGTCGCACAAGTTGCTCCCGAGACCTGGCACCGGCTTAGGTGGAAGATGGAGCGTTCAGTTCTTGGCCATACAAAAGCAAAGCCTGTCGGCTGCTCGCCCTTGGATTTGTTAAAACACATAAAGAGCTGAAGCAGTTCCTTGACTCCTAGCCAGTCCTACTGTAAAACAACAGGGATAACGGCTGAGGCCACCATTCTCTGGGGACACCCAGTAGCTAGTAAGCAGGCCAGCCGGGAGACATGATACAGTAGCCGGGCTGAGGTACATGCGCACTTTACTCAGCCCCCATCAGTGTATTCCATCACCAGGGTCACTGAAGACTTGGGACACCTTTGCTGTTTCAGTCAAGAGGGTCTCGTCCTTATCCCCACCCCAACCCCACCCCCTTCTGCTCTTCTTACTGGCCACCATTAAACGGATCTCCAATTCTGGAGGGCCAAAGGGGCTGCAGTTTTTCACTGTAGTCATTTTTGCTGCTAATTAACGTAATTTGCCTTCATTTTAATTGACTTGCAATTTAAGACAATTGTTTCTTTATTCCTTAATTAGAAGCCAAACAATAATGAGATACACTATATGGACAAAAGTATTGGGATGCCTGAGCATTACACCAACAGGGCCCTTAATGACATTGCATTCAAATACATAGATGTTAATATGACGTTGGTCCCCTCTTTGCAGCTATTAACAGCTTCCACTCTTCTTGGAAGGCTTTTCACAAGATTTTGTGAGTATTTCTGTGGGAATTTGTGCCCATTCATTCTGTAGAGCATGTATAAGGTCAGGCACTGATGTTGGATGTGAAGGCCTGGCCTGCAATCTCCATTCCAGTTCATCCCAAAGGTGTTTGATGGAGTTGAGGTCAAGGCTCTGTGCAGGCCAGTCAAGTTCTTCTACACCAAACTCATCCAGCCATGTCTTTATGGACCTTGCTTTGCTCACTGGGGCACAGTCATGCTGGAATAGAAAAGGACCTTCCACAAAGTTGGAAGCATAGGATTTTCCAAAATGTCTTGGTATGTTGAAGCATTAAGATTGTCCTTTACTGGAAGTAAGGGGCCAAACCCTGAAAAACGGCCCCACACCATCATCCCTCCTCCACCCTTCTTCATAGATGGAACAATGCAGTCAGGCAGGTAACGTTCTCCCAGCATCTGCCAAACCCAGACGCGGCCATCTGACTGCCAAACAGTGAAGCGTGATTCGTCACTCCATAGAACACTGCTCCACAGTCCAGTGGTGGTGTGCTTTACATCACTCCATCCGACACTTGGCATTGGACTTGCATGCAGCTGCTCGGCCATGGAAACTCATTCCATGAAGCTCCCACCACACAGTTTTTGTGCTTACATTAATGTCAGTGGAAGTTTGGAACTCTTCAGCTATGGAATCAGCAGAGTGCGAGCAACCTCTATGTACCGTGCACCTTAGCAGTCGTTGACCCCACTCTGTGACTTTACGTTGTCTTCTGCTTTGTGGCCGAGTTGCTGTTGTTCCCAAACAATTCTACTTTCCAACAACACTGCTTAGAGCTGACCGTGGAATATCAAGCAGGGATGAAATGTCACAAACCGTCTTATTGCAAAGGTGGCATCCTATCACACTGCGACGCTTGAAGTCACTGAGCTCTTCAGAAAGACCCATTTTGTTGCACGGATATTTGTAAAAGAAGACGGCATGGCTAGCTGCTTGATTTTATACCCCAGTGGCAATGGGTCTTATTGAAACACTGCAACTCAGAGGTGTGGCCCAATACTTTGGTCCATAGTGTGTACAAAGTGAGCCAACACACGACCAGCTAACTTGTGTCCATCATACGATACCTGAAATTAAAGAAGGGTGAAGGTCTCAGTAATGTTGATCTTCTTAGGTCCACAAAACATTTTGACGGTAGTCTTAGAAAAAAGAAAATCAAAAGTCTTGGGAATGTTTGCGGTGGCAGAATTAGAGCACCAACAAGTCATGGAATTAAAGAACGGGGTCAATTAATGGCAAGAATCAGCTTCTAATTAAGAAACTGCTTGGAGTTTGACGTCCTGACTTAGCTGGTCATCCGCTGGCTCACTTCAGGTCTCATTTTTCTTTGGCAAAAAAAGACGTTCAGAGGACTGCGTTTTCTTTTTTTAAAGTCAATAAAAAGGATTGGAGAAGAAGTCGATTAACAGCACAAATGGGTCATTATTTAAGTAATTGGAAGGAAGTAAAGCCAGCAGTTCCTGCGGCCCTCCAGGATCGCACTTGGACAACCTTAAAATAGGCAAATCAAAGGATAACGGGAAAGGGTGCAGGATAGTGACCACATGTGGCCAAACTTATACAAGAAGACACATTTTCATGAGGATGCCCCTTTCATCCCCACCTTATTGTATAAAGGTGGCACAGATCTTTCATCTCCGGGGGTGTTACATGCATTTATTATCCTAACAGCATCCATCTATCCAACCAGCCCTCCATTTAGTAACCTAGGCAGAGGTGGGAGAAAGTCATGCTGGAATTGGCTATTGATGAGCCATCACTAAGCCACATCAGTCACCCTGGGCCAGTGGACCTGGAGGACCCCTGTGGCTGCAGGTTTTCATCCCAACCTGTTTCACAATCAGGTAGCCATTTTACCTTGAATTGATCTCATTATTTCATTAGCTAGTCTTTCATTATGTTTTCTCTTATTCTGCATTCAAAAAAGCACAGCAGTGTGAAATTTACATTTTGTAAAACATTTAGAAACATATGGATTTTTGCCATTGCATTCATTTCTTTTTTGTCATGTCCCTATTAATTCTCCTTTTTGTACTCTCTTAATTGCATTCTAATAATAACAATTGACAGTGAATGAAGTAGACACCGGGGGTCTCATTTACAAAAGTATGTGTGGATTGGAGCGTAAGAAAACAGGAAAATATGTAAGCCAAAGAAAAAAAAGGTTCAGATTATAAAACCTGCCATACGCGCGTCTCTGTGCAATTCACCGTCTATAAATCCGAGTCACCTTGTAAATATGTGTATGTGACTGCGCCTCAAATGCCATCCTGAAACATCCATATATGGAGTATGCTAATCCACCTCATACATATGCAGTGCAGGTGGCACACAGAATGGACAGGCATCCTGACAAGGAGATGGGGAGATACCTTAACCAGACGGGAGGCCCCGAGCGAACAAGAAAGGCATCCCAGCCGAGAGAGGGTAGGATATCGCACCCAGATAAGGCTTCCCTAACGGATGGATGGACATCCCAGCCAGTAAAGAGGGTTCCTTACCCAGGTGGGAAGCCCCAGACAAAAGGACAGGCGTCCCAACCGGACATGTGTTTAGCACCTTCTCTGGCTGGGATAAAAGAGGAGAACAGAGAATGGTTGTCTTTGGAGGGTGTTTAGTCCCCCTAGTCACCAAATGGCAGCAACTCTCAATAGCACTCATTCAGGAACCAGCAGGGAACTACTCATGTCGATGGCACCTTCCTCAGAAGCTGATAAGGTGCCACATTCAATGGAGGTGGATAATGTGGACCTATGAATAGTCCGACAGCACAGCCCTGCTGGGGTCTGTGGGCTCCGCATGAGGGGACGTCCATGTGACCTGGAAGTACTTCCATTGGGCAACAACCTTGGCACCAAAAGTACTCCCGGGTCCACAATAAAAGGGACCACACCCCCTTGTCCAGGCAACTCGGAGCTGGGAGGAAGACAAGCAAACACTCCACTGGAGGAGGGCAGTGCGGTGGAGAGAGGAGAAGTGAATTGGAGGAGAGATAAACTGTGTTTTTTTATGCTTCATTTGTGATGTATTGTACTAAAATACCCATTTATTTGAACCCAGGACTGGCTTGGTGTATTTGTGTATTTGTGAGTCTGGGTCTCTCTGATGCCCCAAGCTTTCACTGCAGTCACAAGGTGGCCAAATGCTATTGGAGGCTACAGCAGCTCCCACCTGACGTGTAAAGACCACGGCAACTGCATTCAAGAATATCTGGGTGTGTTCCGCAAATGAGAATTCAAAATCTTATGCAGCATTATAGTGCCTCTCCTCTGCATTCTGGGGGTCAGGGAAAGGCGTGAGGAAGCAGTTGTCTGAGTGGCTAGCCGCTGGCACATGTAGTGACGTAATTGATGTTACCATGAACAGTACAGGCTATATGAAACACCAGTTACTCACCACGTACAGTACCATCACGTCTGCCAAAGCTACTTTGCCTCAAAATAAATTAATCACAGATTGACCTAGGGCACCAAGACATGACATTTGTCAGCCACATCTTGGCATCATGGATGAGTTGTGCGTTAATACAGTACAATGTGATAGCCTATGGTTAACAAATGCAGCTTCATTTTCGCTAGTTTCTCTTATCGCAATATGAATGCCGTCAATTGCTTGGACTATTTTAAGAGAACCAGACACTGCTGCAAATTGCTTTTTTATGCTGGCAAAAACATGTTATATTTAATATATGTGCACCAATACCATACAATAACTGGATGTAGTGCCTCACCGGTCAGTTAATGGCTTATAGCACACCGGGCATGATGGAGGGAAGCTTGGCTGAGATATTCCTGATCTGTCAGACAGTTCTCTGAAAAGTGACAACAGACAACCAATACAATAAGACCAATAACCAAAGAAACTCTTCAGTGCAAATACGCAGCATTGGCCCTCTTAAAAGGGCCAACTAAAATGCAGTCTGAACATCAGAATTATCACTTTTGAGGTTTAACCTCCTTAGCGTTACATTTTTCCTTGAAAAAACATGCAAAAAGCATTGCATTTTTTTGGCTTGTAAAATTACACATTTATTAAATCTAATCTTTCTACTGTAAATGCTAAAAGTACAAAGTATAGAAAGTATAATAATGATTCAAATAATAATAATGATACTAACACCTTATATACTGTCAATGTGTTGTTTGTGTGGCAGATCTCAATGCACGTTGAAATGCACAATCCAACGGCACCATCAGGACAATATTAGTTTGATTCCTTACAGGTTTTCTTTCCAGATTGATCAGCTTCTGAACAGCACACTGCACGTGTGTGATTGCCATGAGTGTCACTTTCGTATTTATCAGAATCACTTTTGATTTCACTGTTCGATTCAATTTCGTTGCCTGAAAACAAATTCATCCCGTTGTCACTGCTCATATCACTGTACAACTCCTGGGGTGCATTTCTTTCGAGGTCAGGAGAAGACGCATCTACACCGTTGCCCAGATAACACTCAGGCTTGTCGTTAAACAAACACACCTATATCGTTTCCCAAGCAATGCTCGGCACTTAACGCTGTTGGCACTTTTACAGCCCGAGTAATCCTTGGGCCTTACGCAAGACGCGTCTGCGCAGTTGCCCGAGTGACACTCGAGACTATTGCTTTAAGTGCTGTTTTTACAGCCTGAGTGACGCTCGGGTCCAACACTAAGGAGGTTAATATGTTTGTCACGTCAACGCACATTATACTAATGATTCCAAGATATGAATTATCGTGCATATGAGACGTCATTTAGTTGGCTTGACCACATCTCCCTGTTTGACTGAGGGTGTTGTTACTTTCGAGTTTCTCCAAAATGTTTAGTACACGTAGGTCAGAGTTGCCGTAAATATATGCCAGTTCCGCCATCAAGTTTTCCTTTGTAAATCCCAACGTTTGCGTGGGAAATTGCATACGCCCATTTCGAGTGTCTTTTTGTGCGTATGCGAGCTTTATAATGAAGGCCCCAGGACAGACAACACTGAACAGTGAAAGGCTGCAGCTGCTTGATTATCAGACCCACTAGTGTACTCACTGGTAAATAACGACCACGACACCTGGAATACTGGGATGAAGACCAGGATAGTAGTATCTCCAGTATATCTCCATATAACATACAGCAATTCTTACTAGTCTGGTCATTTTTGAAAATGCGTTGACTGTGAAATGACAGATTGCTTAATCAAGTTAGCAGTCCAACTAAAAATAAAGTTGATTGGGATGAAAATCTGTAGCCACAGGGGTCCACCAGAACTAAACTTGAGAACCACTGGCATGCTGAAAAGCTTCCTCATAGTTAGGAGACATGTGTGCTAGGATTCTACAGATCTATGACATAGAATGGCTTGTGATGGATGGCCGTGGCCCATGCCCAGCTGGGAGGCCGAGCAGATGTGCACAGGACACTGCCTCCCCCGGAGTGCTAGAGGGCAGCCCCCCTGGGTTGCTGTGGTTCCTCGCATTCCGGCAGGGATTCATGGGTTGCTGTGGCTCCATGGATTTTGGCAGGGATTCATGGGAGGTGGAGTTCAGGACAACCCTGTTGGGTTCCAATGGGGACCACCAAGGGGAGTAGCAGAGTCCTACGTTGGGCTTCCACCACACCTGGGAGTGATTCCAGATGTGACTAACAAGCAACTTGGAGCACACCGAGGAGCAGCATAAAAGGAACCTCCTCATTTCCTCAGGAAGAAGGATGGAACTTGCCAGAAAAGGATTGGAGGTGGAACAAGGAATCGTAAAGGAAGAGAGAAAGACTTTGTATTGTGTTATTGGTGCTTCTACTGTGCTGTGCAGTGGGGAACGAGACAAAAGTGCTTCCCCACACTAATAAAGCCGTGTTGTGTGGCAAGACCTGTGTCTGCATCTGTCTGTGCCAGGTTTGGGTGGCAGGAGTGCCCTCTGGTGGTTCACAGGCTGTATATCCAAGGAAGTGTCACCGCCAGCACCAAGCTGACAAGACCTCCAAGCTTCATTTCTCACTGACTCTCTTTTATTTCAGGGTACCCAATGACATGGCATCATAGCTTTGGAATATGGTCACTGCAGCCCAGAACTGAACCGGTATCCATGTATCACTGCAGCTCACTACTTCCTTCTGTTTTAGTACAACTGAGTATTGAAATCAAAAACGCAAGCTCCTGTCACTTGTGTGAACATCCCACCCACCAGCGTTGTGAAACACTAACGGAGGGCTAACAGAATGGGACACCCATGGTGTAAGGCTTAAGAAAAAGAAAAATGGACATCAAGAGTTGTCAACTCTGCAGCGCCTCCACTAGTGCATATTCAGTCCTCTCATTCTAATAGAATAGTTACCAACTAGCCAACCCGTGGCGTACCGTACTCCACATAATCAGGCCGGTTTTTTAATGATTTTTAAGCACAGGGAGAAAATTAATATTTGAAAAATTGGTAATGTAATAAATCAGCAAGAAAAGCAACATTGTAACAATGCACGGAATGAACCAACACACAATCGTCCGTGACTGAAAACTGGCGGACTTGAGTCGTTGTCGTCTTTGCACAGTCCAGATGCACCTGTGACTCACGTAGACTTTCCGTGTTCCTGCAGGAGTATCTAAGAAAACGCATGTTTGTCGTGGATGTGAATTGCTGTATGTAGCGTGTAAAACAGTTTGCTATGGTGCACGTGGTCATGCGTCGTAACCGAAAACTTGGCTTTTAAAGACTGCTTACTTCATTGTGTTTTAACCTCAGTTGTAAAGGATTGTTTTAAGGATCCCATGAGATACCCCTCGCAAACCGTTTTACACGCTGCATATGGCGATTCACCTCAGCGAGAAACATGCCTCTATGAACGGTTAAACGTGGCTCGGAGGTGCCAGGAGTTGGTGGGCGTGGCTCCTTCCTGCATGCGCCATAGGTGTCTTACTTGTCCAATTGTATCCGGCTGCTCAGTGAATCCACGCCCCTTCCGGCATACTTTCCATGGTTGTCTTGCCTTAGTGAATTATATATATAGATTATCATGTATAATTGTTACCAATTATTATATTTCCTACTTTGGTCACATCATGCAGAGCAGGTCGCTTGAGAGGTCATGCTTGGCATGGTCGGTTTGCAAAAGAGGAAGAGGCCACCCAAGAACTTGCTAGCTAGATACCATCAAGAAAAATACTGGACTGAAGCCGTGAGAAATCGGCAGACATGGAGAGCATTGATCCATAGAGTGGCAGAGAGTCGTACTCGACTGAACAGATGCATGACTACAATGCCTGCATCGATACACCAAATCATTTTTTAATCTGTTGCTTGCATTTCTTAATAAGAATTTCCTATAAAATACTGATCATTGAAATGTCATGAAATATGCTAAAATCATTTACTGGTTTACTATCAAAAATATTGAGTGCCACCATTCCATTTTAGAAATCATGCTTTTAAATGTTGATAGTGTCATGCATGCACACCAGAAGATCGCCTGCCTGGCTCATCTGAAGGTATGCACTACCACCCCAGAGGGGGGTGCCATTGCTAACAGTCTTGTCTCCTTTTTCCCGCTCACAGCACAGAGAAGCCACCCAATAAGGGCAACAGAGCCTGAGAAGCCCCGCCCCTTCCAGTCCAGAAAGTATAAGGCAGGCATCCATGGAAGGTGGCATCACATATTGGATCCAAGTGCCTGAAAGATTAGAGCTGACCGATTCATTTCAACTCCACTAGAGGGCGAGCACAGGGTGATTCTTTACACTCGAGTGCCACCAAGTGCAAGCTTCCTTTTTGTTTTGTTTGGCACCCCAACTATTTTTGGAACTCATCCTACTGTTTTCACTCATGCCACAATAGTTAAAAGAAACAAAAAACAAACAAACAAAGCCTCCACCATGCCATCTTAAATCTATCATGTGCAGCTTAGGCTGGGCATACACGGTGAGATTTTTAAGAAATTGTGCTCAAGCAATGGGCCGTGTTTTAGGTATGGTTGAAAGGCTCTGGATTCAGGTTACTAGATGGAAATGTTCAGCAGTGAAGCATTTCGTCTTATTCTTGCAAATTATAATCAGTAAAGAAATTGTGGTGGAATTAAAAAAAATACTCTAAGAAAGCTTTTGTAACGCTCCAGTGAACCAAAGCACAAATTGGTTTCCACTCACATGGTTAAACAAACTTTGCCCAGTTATGCGTAACAAGTGCCCAGGATACCATAGCGAAGGCGGATCAGCTCTGCCTGGCACTAGGAGTGTAAATTAGTGGCTTTAAGACTTGCAAACACAATATGGCATTTGAAAAAAACCTCAAAAAATACACAGCTTACCCAGCATCAACTTTTGATTTCTTGTCACTTTTCAAGACATTTCGCCTTACTGGGAATGTCATTATGGGTGTAAAATGTCGGCTTAAAGGTGCATGGGCTTGGAGCGATTGGTGCGATTTAATTCAGAGTCCTGTCACAGAGGAGTTAGTTAGCTGACTTGACTTCTGGAGTTGAGTAGGTGGACTGCTCACCACCACTCATGTCGATGACACCTTCCTCAGAAGCTGATGATAAGGAGGTGGATAATGTGGAACTGACCACTATGAACAGTGTTTGAACTGGTGGGACAAAGCACACCCTACTTATAGGCAGCAGGGCTGAATCATTTCAATTCTTGGATGTCACCACTTCATATATAGTTTATACTGGGAGAAGCAACATTTCAGTCACACAGAAAGCTCAGTAGCTCATGCTGGCCCAGGCAGTTCTGGTCCATCGTTATAAACTAATTATTGAAAGGAGCCACATGTCTTTCCATTAGGGTTTAATGTGGTTTGACAAGGCACCATCTAGTACAAACTGTAAGAAGACAGCGGAAGGGTAGAGAGGACTCGGGGTCTAAACCTGCAGTCCATACACAGCCTATACACATCTTGGATCAATGAGCAATACAATTCTATTTATTACTGTAGGGCTTTAGGGACCTTCAGATCTCAGCTTGATGTTATTTTGGGGAAGCTCCGTGAACAGGATGGATGAGCTTGATGTGCCTAATGGCTTGTTCTCATCACAATTGTCCTAAAGTTCTAATGGTTTCTCATTTGTTCACTCAATCAATCAGAGTGTCAGTCACACACTCACCTTTTCATTCATAAACGTGTTCATTCACTCATTCATTCACCTAGTCATTAATACAATCATTTGTTCATTCATTCATCAATAGTGCTAGCGCCACAAACACTGACATAACTTTATTCATTATTCCCTGCTTTACATTCTTGCATTTAAACACCCACCTTGGTGAAGTTTCTAGCACCCGTACATACAGCTTCATTTACATTACTGATATAATTAATCATTTCTTTTCATTAAAGGAAAACACCTAAGTTAAGAAATCCAACCATCTATCCATTTTCCAAAGGCACCTTTTCTATCTCGGGATCACAATAAGCTGAAGCCCATCCTACAGGAGCTAATAACAGAAGACAGGATACCCATCCATCATAGGACACACTCACCTCACACCTGACCGATTTAGTGACCAATGTCCGTGTCTTTGGAATACAAAAGGAAACTTGTGGACTTGGAGAGAAAAAAACACAAACAAAGGAGGACAATCTGTAAGCTTCATGCAGATAGGGGCCCTGAATAGGGAGCCTAAGAGCTCTGAGTAAGTGTAACTCTGTACATCATAAAAACCCTATAAAAGTTATTAACCCATGTGCCACCAGGCAATACTCAAGGACGCATACAGAAAAAGCAGGAGGATGATCCATTAGGTGTTACACCACAGTGTCAGAACCTCAGTCTTAGGTTTCATCTCAAGGACGGTGTCAATTTTTACAGCACTGGGGGCATTTAGATCCACATACAGGGCCAGGGCTGTGCAGTCAGTGCACAAAACCCTCGACTTTGACTCTGATTCCTCCATTTTTGGCAGCACTCTCTCCGACTCTCACTTCTCAGTTTCTAGTATCACCGACTTCAACTCCAACTCTTCAATTTCTGGTACCACCAACTATGGCTCCAACTGCTCAATTTCCGGTAGCACTGACACAGACTCTGACATTTCTAATAAAACCCACTCCAACTCCAGCTCCTCCTAATTTTCTGGTACCACTAATTTCAACTCAGACTCCTCCATTTCTAGTACCACCACCTTTGACTCAGACTCTTTAATTTTTGGTACCACTAACTTCAACTCCAACTCTTCAATTTCTGGTAGCACTAATTTTGACTCCGATTCCTCCATTTCTAGTACCACCAACTCTGACTCCCGACTCCTCAATTTTTGGTACTACTGACTTCGACTGATACATTTTTAGTACCACCGACTTAGATTCCCGACTCCTCAATTTTGGTACCACTGACTTCGACTCCAACACCTCAATTTCTGGACTCCAACTCCAACATTTCTAGTACCACCCACTCCAACTCCTCAATTTTTGGTACCACTAACTTTGACTCTGATATTTCTAGTACCATCAAGTCTGACTCCAACGCCTCAATTTTTGGTACCACTGACATCGACTGATACACTTCTAGTACCACCGACAGACTCCCAACTCCTCAATTTTGGCACCACTAATTTCGACTCCAACTTCTCAATTTCTAGTTCCACTCAATCTGACTCTGACTCCTCAATTTCTGGTACCATCAACTATGACTCTGACTCATCTAATTGTAAATAGATTAATATTTTTACTGCACTGATTGAAGACACACAACATACAAGGCTCCTAATCACTGCCAGGGTAAATCAGCAGACTACATTTTAGCACTCTAACCTGTAAAGTGTGGGCTTAAAGGCTGAAGCAATTTTGTTTAGCTTACAAAACACTGAGTAACATCAAACACAATACACATACGACTAAACGTACAAAATAAAAAAGAAGTTATATTTTATCAAAAGTCTAGAAGAAAAATAGTTTCACCAAATCATTTTATGTGAAATTGGATATTTTAACACATTATATTACAATTCACATTTAGTCAGAGTCAGAGACCAACTCCGACTCCAGTAACCCAATAACTGCTTCCGACTTCATGGCTCCGACTCCACAGTCCTGCACAGACCACAGACTAAGTGCCTCCGGATGGCCTCACCAACACCTCTTCCAGCAGCCATCCAAGCTTTCCTAGATGGTTTCCCATCCAAGTAGTGACTGGGACCATACAGTACATGCTAAGCTTCAGGTCTGGTGGATGACCTCCAATTATATCGTACAGGTGGTACGGTTGTTGACACAGTAAGGTACCGGAAGATGCATAATTACTGCCATTACAAAGAATATGGAAACAACTGTGCTATTCAGGCAGTCTTCTTAAGAGTACCTGCCATAAATGACACCATTTAAAAATCAATGTTACCAGTATGTCAATTCTTCCCTAAGGACCATTAGCCTTAAGCCAAAAATAAAATATTAAAAGAAGAGAAAAATACTATATTGGGAAATATCTAAACATCAATGAAAAGATGTCTCTGGGAGGCGACTGCATGAAAAGATCATATAAGGCGTCGGGAATTAAAAGGAAAGTGACAAACTGGGTGGCAGAGTGTGGGAGAGAACGGCAGTGCTGTGTAAAATTAGCCCACACTCTCTTTATTTTATTGTTGGCAATTTCTTTAAATTTAAATCTCAAGAGAGCCATAATCCCAGATTTCCAATGTTCCTGGGATATTTGTAACATTAATGCATTGTCTCAAGGGTAACGCATTCACAGAAGCAGCATATTGTAGTGCTCTGGGCCTCTCTAGAACAAATAACGGATTGCTCTAATTCTAGTTAATGACAAGAAGGGTGTTTAATGCCGGAGGCGACACAATTCAAATGGAAGACAGGGTGGCGAGGGTGGAAAAATTCACAAATCAGCGGGAATGAGGGTGTGAGCGAGTACACTCTGTGCAGGACTGGAATCCCACCTGGGGTTGGCTTCTGTCTTGTGCAATATGCTGGTATAGGACAGGCTCTGCATCCCTACAACATCACACACGGGTTATGAAAATGCACTGATAATGCTAACTGTTGGCTGGCACAACTGAACATTTTCAAGTGTTGTTGCAAACATCCAAAATCAGTTCCCCGCCAGGTTACAGTCTGTGTGTGATGGACTGGCCTCTCATCCAAGGTGCGCCCTTTCCTTGAGACTGATGCTGACTGGAGATGAACACAGGGAGAACATTTACAATCTACCCAGGAGGGTGCAAATACTTTGGCACAGCTACTTAAAAAATATAAATCATGTTTTATTGCCGGCAGATGACAAAAAAAAAAAACAAGCGCACAGCCATCCCATGCACTGGGGGCTATGAACCGAAATGAGAAAATTCAAACTAGAACTGAATGTAATAGCAGCGTTGCTCAATTAAGGTTCTGTGATGGCACAGTTTAAAGCGGTGGCTGCCTTAAGCCTCACATCAAGCAAGTGGACTTCGACATTATTAATTCCTGCTATGAACAGCTCCAGGTGGATTAAGTTATTTAACATTAGGATTCAAATAATACTCTAGGAATGGGTCACAGTTATCATAATATTTTTGTGCCACGTGCTGTATTTTAAAGGTAAGTAGGAGGAAATCACATACCAAAAAACGTGACTACATTTAAAATAATTTATTTATGCCATGGTTTAATCCAGAGGAACTTTCAAATTTCACTCAAAATGTTTCCATTTCTGTAGTTGCTACATCAAGCAGCTTGCTCGATGTGTCAGCAGTACAATGGATCACTAATTCCATATATTTCAGTACAATTCTTGTGCAAAATGCAATTTTAAGAAATGAACCTCAAAAGGCTGCTTCACAAAGTGACCATGCTAACGACAGGCACTATACTACGTGTCATGCCTAACGTACCTCTAAATGGTCGGTGCAGAGTAGGCTGACCACTTCAGTAGACTGCATAGTAACAGAAACTCTTACCCTTATCATCCATCCACACATCCAGTCGACCGTTATCAAACTGTTTACTCTAAGCCGGGTGAGGACAGCTGGATCTTCTTCTGGAACAATTAGGCGCAAGGCAAGAATCAGTGGTTATCATCATTACAATAATGATATGATGTCCGTTGCCTCCACTAGGGGGCAGCACAACAGAGAGGCCTGAAACAAAACTGACCCACTGGTCACAGGCAGTAAGAACTGGATTAGTGGGTTAGAAAATGAACAGATAGAAGTATGTATAGAGCAGACTCTGCTGACCCTCTCTCCGTGGCCTTTGTGGTGGTCAGGATATTTACCACAACTGCTCACTGTGATGCTGGTGTTAATATTTTTCTATTTTCATCCAATGATAAATCTCAAAATGCATGCTTCATGTGAGAATCTTAGAACTGATTATGTTATGTTGTGTTATAGCAACCCCCGTACTGGGTCCGGAAGAAAAGCACAGCAGGACAAAGAAGTGGTGTCAAGAACAATTTATTCCTAAACTATTCAAAATAAGAAATGCAAAACAAACTATAAAGGAAATTAAAGAGAAATTACAACCAGCTATAAACCTCTCATGCTATGGCAATGAGAGATGCCCTAAATACTCAGTTTTTCATTTACCAAACTTCCTCTCTTCTGCCCAACTTCCACTCCACTGAAATACCCACACCTTCCACATCACCTTGTCACTGTTGAATCCTTCAGAAGCCGCCCACCCTTCTTTTTATCTCACCTGTTCAAAGCATCACCCCTATCCTTCCTCCCAGTGCTCTCCACCTGACTTGCCAGAATCAAAAGACTATCGGCTGACAGGCTGCATCTCAGCTGGAATGCTACCATATATTATATTATATTATATTATATTATATTATATTATATTATATTATATTATATTATATTATATTATATTATATTATCCTAGGTATCTGTCAAATATTGGTAGAAAAACAAAAAAATACTTGCTATTTCTTGCCCTACATGTACCTTCAGTGCCTTTCCTCAGTATTTGCAGGATTCTGAGCTTCTTCCAATCGGTGCTTCATCTCTCAAGTGCGCTCCCATAAAGTCTGCTTCTCAAACCTTCTCATTATTTTTGAGGCACCTTTCTCATCTCCTGCCCAGTTTTAAACCTGCTGTCTTTGAAGGAAATTCTCTCAATGTGCCTCATATGTCTTTACTCCTTGTGTGTCTCACACTTCCTTATTAGTCACATCACCAAAGCCAACCTGACCAATCAGATTGCTCAGAGGGAATGGACACACAGACCTTAGTGTTTGATATGATATGATATGATATGATATGATGATATGATATTAGCTGTACTACCTATCTAAGATGAGTTGAATCCTATGTAGTCAATGTGGACCTCAGCATTAATATTTGCAGGGCACTATCTATTAGAATCTATTTTGTAATGTACGTATATGCCAATAAATTGCACTGTATTTGCTATTCCAACAGATAGTGCATCACAAACAACTGTAGTAATAAAATGCATTACTATAATTGTTTGTGATGAGCCATCTATTGGAATGACAAAGACATAGCAACTGAATGGAGAGAGACAGACACACAGACACTTGTGCTTTTATTATGATGGATTATATTATATTATGATGATAGAACATGATGAGAATGATAGGAAAAATAGAAAAAGGGATTCTATTGTATATTTTATCGTTACAATAGGATTTCAAAAGATACTGTTTCTATTAAAGGCAGAATTGTCTGATAAAGAAAACAATTACGGCCAAGTGAAAATTTATTTTTAGTATATTTAATTTTTATTGTAATTAATTAATGAATAAATGTGTAGACACTAAAGACTAAATATTTCTTTATAAACAGTGTTTCTGGTGAACTCTCTTCTTTCCATTAGCTGGTTGTAATGCACCAACATGATGGTAAATCGCACCATCTATATATATAATTCACTAAGGCAAGACAACCATGGAAAGCACGCCGGAAGGAGCCACGCCCACCAACTCCAAGACCATTGGATACGACGACAACTCACAGAGCTACGCCCACCAACTCGGACGCGACGACACAGAAAAACCGGCGTCATTTATATTCGTCTGTTGTAGAGGTCACATGCAGCTCCGACCCATGTTGACTGTTAATAGAGGCATGTTTCTCGCGCAGGTGAATCGCCATATGCGGCGTGTAAAACTGTTTGCGAGGGGTATCCCATGGGATCCTTAAAACGTTCCTTTACAACTGAGGTTAAAACACAATGAAGTGAGCAGTCTTTAAAAAACGAGTTTTTGGTTACGACGCACGACCGCGTGCACTATAGCAAACTGTTTTACATGCTACATACAGCAATTCGCATCCGCGACAAACATGCGTCTTCTTAGATACTCCTGCACTTTGTACAAACCCCCCTCCCACCGTGGTCGGGTGTCTTGGTGGATTATATATAGAAAGGCAGCCAAAACCGCACAGAGCAATGAAAAGTCTACGTGGGTCACAGGTGCATCTGGACTGTACAAAGACGACAACGACTCGAGTGACGAGTTGGAGGTGGGCACATGAGCAGGCAGTGTATACTGAACGAGAAATCAGCAGACTAGCATGACGGAGGGAGCAGAGTGCATGTCCTTCTCCTCTCCTCCCGTTCCACCCTGAGCGCCACACGGACGATTGTGTGTTGGTTCGTTCCGTGCATTGGTTAAAACCCAATGAAGGAAGAAGTCTTTAAAATCCAATAAGCCCTGTGCATCTGTTTCATTACCGTCTCACCTGCTTCACCAATGCAGGCCCCGCAACAGGCGATCCGGCGGCGTCATACCCATGACCCGCGGGCAGCCAACCGGTAACCAAAGTCTTTGGGTTCAGGGGAGTATGGTTACAAAGCTGAAACTTAAAGGAATTGACGGAAGGGCACCACCAGGTGTGGAGCCTTTCGCTTCATTTGACTCAACACAGGAAACCTCACCCGGCCCGGACACGGACAGGATTGACAGATTGATAGCTCTTTCTCGATTCTGTGGGTGGTGGTGCATGGCAGTTCTTAGTTGGTGGAGCGATTTGGCTGGTTATTTCCGAAAACGAACGAGACTCCCGCCTGCTAAATAGTTACACGACCCAACAGCGGTCGGCGTCCAAATTCTCAGAGGGACAAGTGGCTTTCAGCCACGTGAGATTGAACATTAACAGGTCTGTGATGCACTTGTATGTCCGGTACTGCACGCGCGCTACACTGAATGGATCAACGTGTGTCTACCCGGCGTGGGTAAGCCGTTGAACCCCATTCGTGATGGAGACCGTGGCTTCCAATTGTTCCCCACGAACGAGAAATTCCCAGTACGTGTGGGTCATACGCTCACACTGATTACGTCCCTGCCCTTTGTAAAGCCCCCATGGTCGGGTGACTTGGTGGATTATATATAAAAAAAAGCAGCCGGAACCGCAAAGAACACTGAAAAATCAACGTGGAAACCAACTGAGGCGGTGTTTGGAAAATTAACAGTCAACGTGACTCACAGGTGCGTGTGGACTGTACACAGACAAAGCGACTCAGGTAGGGAGTTGGGGGCGGGCACATAAGCGGGCAGTGCGTACTGAACGAGCGCTGTTCAACCCCGTTGAACGGCGCTCCTCTATGGCGTTATTTCAGTGCCACTATTCTGAGCGCACGTAAAAAAATATTGCAAGTGGAAGTGTTGCATTTTGAGGAGAAATTTATTTTGAGCGTACAAAAGCTGAATTTGAGTGAACAAAATTCATTGCTGCGTGCAAAAAATGTATTTCAGTGTTTGCACTTATCCATATACACACACACAATAGCACCCCCTCTTGCTCAGTTTTTTCATTTGCGCTTGCTCGCAATGTGTTGCTTGCGCTCACAACATTCTCTGCTGCAAGCGCTCAACTCTCTGTACACCGTTATAAGTGTGCCACAAAACCAACCAATCACAGACTTGGTTTCAAAAATTCTGATTGGCTCTTACGGTCTCCAATCAGCTCGCTAGCTGCTGCATTCCGGAAACAGTCCGAAATGTAGCTAAATCCAGCTAAACTCAATTAAACCCCAATTTGCGGATAATATCTTTAATTATTTTATTTTAAAATATATTATTTGTTAAGACTATCCCTCTATCTGCAAGAAGCGAGGCTGAGTGGACAGTGTTTCCGGTGTCCGGAATGCAGCAGCTAGCGAGCTGATTGGAGACCGTAAGAGCCAATCAGAATTTTTGAAACCAAGTCTGTGATTGGTTGGTTTTGTGGCACACTTATAACGGTGTACAGAGAGTTGAGCGCTCGCAGCAGAGAATGTTGTGAGCGCAAGGAACACATTGCGAGCAAGCGCAAATGAAAAAACTGAGCGAGAGGGGGTGCTATTGTGTGTGTGTATATGGATAAGCGCAAACACTGAAATACATTTTTTGCACGTAGCAATGAATTTTGTTCACTCAAATTCAGCTTTTGTACGCTCAAAATAAATTTCTCTTCAAAATGCAACACTTGCACTTGCAATCTTTTTTTACGTGCGCTCAATATTTTTTTACGTGTGCTCAGAATAGTGGCACTGAAATAACGCCATACTCCTCCGGTTTTCAGTCACGGACAATTGTATGTTGGTTTGTAGCGTGCATTGTTGCAATGTTACTTTTCTTGGTGGTTTATTAAATTACGGATTTTTCAAATGTTTATTTTTTCCTCTGTGCATTTAAAAAGCGGCCTGATTATGCGGGTTGGCTAGTTAATCCTAAAACAATACGGGTGAAATCTGGTGGAGACGCAATCCTGGCATTTGTACAGGCAAATGCTAAGGAGTTACTGATGAATGTAATGTTCTGTATAATGTTTTTTGAATATATATAGAGTCCAGTCATTAGCTGCTGCTAGCCCTTATGTCCCTCTTTCTTTTTGCTGTCTCTGCTGATTCAACATTCTAGCTCATCTTTCTTTTTTTGTTCTATCCTTTGCTTTTTAGCTTCTTTCTCATGTTGTAATTGCTCGCCACCTGAAGTATTCATTGAGGGGATTAATTCAAAGTAATTACTTTTTAAAAGATACTTTTGTGGAAGCTTCACAACATGAGCGACATTGACATACGTAAACACTGCTAGGTTACACCTGGACACGGACAGACAGAAAGACAGACAGTTAACTATGTTATGCCTGGGCATGGACGGACACCCGATGGTTTAGTATGTTATGCCAACCACCAAAGGATGGACACACGACAGTCACCAGACATTTTCCCCGTTTTTATATACAAATACAAACTACATTATATTATATTATATTATATTATATTATATTATATTATATTATATTATATTATATTATATTATACAGCAATGCTGGGTAAGTAGAGATTACAAATTCCAAGTCCTGGGGGCATAGCCTATGCCTGGACGCTGTCAGTGTGGAGTTTGCATGCTCTTCCCAAGCCTCTGTGGGTTTTTCCCTGGGTCCTCCAGTTTATCTCCCAGATTTCCAAAAACACGGAGGTTAACTGGCAACTTTCAATTGGTCCCTGTGTCACTGCAGGTGTGTTCACTGATGGACGTTTGACTTGTCGAGGGTTTTTTTCTCACCTTGTGCCCAATACTACAAGGCTCTGTGTTACCCTGAGTTGGATGAAATAGGACTAAGAAAATACACATTGTCGTGGATGGCTGGGGCCCTTGCCCAACCAAGACACCTCTACGCAGGAATGACCAGGGGAGGAAGCGTGGCCAGAACATTACCTCCCCTGGAGTGCTGGGTGGCAACTGCCCTGGCTGACAGCGGTGCCTCGGATACCTGCAGGGCTCCATGGGAATTGAAGTTTGATACAGCCCTGTTGGGGTCCGTGGGTGCTGCCAGGGGGTGCTGCAGCAGGCTCTGAGCCCTGGAGTGCAACTCTTCCACCACACCTGGAAGTCCATCAACAAGCACCTGGAGCATTTCTGGGTGCCTTATACTGTATAAGGGGCTAACAGACACTATTTGGGGAGCAGGAATCGGGAAGAGGGAGACTAAGCTAAGTGGAGGAGTAAAGAGAAAGAGAAGAAGAGAATTGTATATTGTGTGCTGGGCTTGGGGACTGTGTTTGGCTTGTGGGAGACGGGGAAGACGTTTCCCACAAGGGAAAAGAAAATAAAAAAAGGCCTGTGTGTTTTGAAGATATGCCTCTGTGTCTGTCTGTGCCAGGTTGGGGTGGAGGTGCCCAATTTGGAGGTCCACAACATATACTTTATATTAACCAAGAAGTTGCTTGGTATATTGTTTTACTAGGTTATGGTAAGAAAGCTAGTACTTCTGTGTTTTCTGAATGAGGATCCTTTTGTCATTGCTGGCTGTCCCAGCCGTCACCCACACTGCCCCTCTGTCAGGGTCTCCACCCTCATGAGCAGAGAATCCGTTCTTTTGGTGTATGATGGGTTCTGTAACTGAGTTAGCACCATGAATGCTACTTCTTTGTATTTTCTGGTTGACTGTGGTTTCACAAGTAGATGTTTGATTTCCCATTAATAAACTGGATGGCTTGTTGAATAATTGAATCATTGATTCAGCACGTAAGCTGGCAGAACTACTGGTTTTTGAGTTGTTTGCTCCATTGAACCCTTACTCATGTTTGAAACTCCATAAGCTCTGCATTTTATGTTGAGTTAACAGTTAATTGTACTGTATATAAAATTTTGTGAGGAGCGGTTTTGGAGTAATGTGTGGCTATTGTGGTGCTGGACCTCCCATTATAGCCCTGTTTCTTGATGGAACATTTGCAAGGCATTATCGTCAAGACTTTAAACTTTATCAGCAGGAATATGCATGACAAATGTCATTAATTTCAATTCAGCTGTTTTGAGTGACACATTTTTTTCAGTAATGTACAGCTATGGCCCCAACTACACCACACATTGCTATGAACTTTTCAAGTGTAAACTGGAGATCACGTACTAAGGAAGACAAGAGGACATCATCATCTACAAACAGCACAGAAGGAGTCCTCCGGTCCCCAGCCTGAATCCCCTCCAGTTCTTTGCTGTGTCTTGATATACTGTCCAAGAAAATCATGAGCCAGAAAGGAGACGAGATGCTCCAACATCCACACTCAATGGACTTGACTTGATGCCAAGTAAGCAAACACAAGTCTCACTCTTCAAATACAGGAACTGAATGTCATGCTGGAACATCCCCTTAACCCAACGTTCTTGAGGCATCTTCCACAAGATACCACAGGCAGGGCACACCATCATAAGCTGATCAAAATTTCCAAACCACAAATTCTCACACAACCCTCAAGTATGTGTGAGTCCTAGTCCTGCAACTATGGTTCAAGTATAGGATGGTATCTCCACTTCACTACCCCAGCATATCCTTTCCCAGGAAGCCTGAAGAGGAGGAGTGTGACTTCTCGTTAACGGGATAACAACTCTCTTTTTGAGGCTGTGCACATCAAGTGAACATGAACTAGGAGAGACAGGATTGAACTCTGAACTTTTGCAATAAATATTGTGCACAATAAATATTCATTACAGTGATTTAGTCTTGATTTAGTGAATCACACGCTTAACCCCACCTGGAATAAAACATCAGCATTCACAGCTTTTGTGTGCACAGGACATGCCGGTGCCTAACAGAACATTTGAAACCTCGATGGTAGCGCTGTAATCTGTGTGTGCAGTGCAGCAAAACTCTCACTCGGCAATCGCAGTTATGAACTGAAACGTAGAATAATGTACAAGCCGTCCTGCTGCCTTTCTACCACTGGGGCAGAGCAAAGGCCAGTTCACTACTGTAGAGTTCAACTAGCGCTGCAGCACAGCAGACCGGAATCCTGATAAATCACCTGCTTGGACTGGCCGAAAAGCCGCCGCGCCGATGCAGAATGTCAATGAATCTGCCTCAGCCATGGTCTCCGTTCTCCTGTTCTGAGTGACCTGAGCCACGTCAGCTGCGGAAAGATAGATTTTAGTACTGCTGCTTTTTCTCATTTTTTTTTTCAACATGAAAACATCTGAGAAATAACTAACTTATTTAGTACGCTTGCTGAGAGGATTATGCAGCAGCATAAAAAGTAAAGATATGATTTCAGATTTCTACAGCTAGCTGCAACAAGTCCAGACACACAGACAGGTAGATAAAATGCACTATATAAAAGAGAGATAGATAGACAAAATGTACTATATTAAAGAGAGATAGATAAAAGGCACTATATAATAAATAGACAGACAGACAGACAGATAGATAGATAGATAGATAGATAGATAGATAGATAGATAGATAGATAGATAGATAGTGTGGTGGTTGGCTGGGGGCTCTGCCCAGCTGTGACACCTGGACGGGCCTGGAGAGGGACTGTGCCTCGCCAGGACCATGAGAGGGCAGCCGCCCTCCCTGGTTTGGGGGCCAGGGAGCACCCAGACGGTTGTGAAGCCTCAGACGTTAGCACTTCCGCCACACCTGGAGGTGCTGGCATAAGGAATACCGAGGACACACGGAATGCTTCTGAATGCTAATGCAGCACTTCCACCACACCAGGAAATGGAGCAGGAAATCCATCGGAAAGCACCTGGTGCAAGTCCGGGTGGACATAAAAGGGCCCACCTCCCTCCAGTCATCAGCTGCAGTCGGGAGGAAGAAGACAGAGCTCGGTGGAGAGGAGTGGAGACGGTGAAGGACCGAAGAGGGCCCTTGACGAGGGTGCGTGGTGCAGGGGCACCGTGTGCTGTGTGTGGATATTGTAAATAGTTGGGTGAATAAACATGTGCTTTTGTAGACATGCAGGTGTCGGTCTGTCTGTGTCCAGGGCTAGCGGGCTAGCATCCACATAGATAGATAGATAGATAGATAGATAGAAAAGGCACTATATTACAGATAGATAGATAGATAGATAGATAGATAGATAGATAGATAGATAGATAGATAGATAGATAGATAGATAGATAGATAGACAGACAGACAGACAGACAGACAGACAGATAGATAGACAGAAAAGGCACTGTATTACAGATACATAGATAGACAGATAGATATGAAAGGCACTATATATACTCTTTGCAGTTAAATGTTTCTTTTTTAGACAGATCACACGTGGACCAGCACTTTTGCTTGCACTGCGGTTCTGCTGCGGCGCTGTATGCACATCTGCATGGGACCTCCTACCAACCCAACCACAACTCTTTTGTGCCCCAAGTTGCTACATTTGTGCCCACCCCCTGCCCCCCAGGCTGCACACTGTTGTGTGCAGGGAGCACTATAAAAGGCTTGTAATTGCCACAGCTGAAATGGGACAGGGTTGCCACAGCAACATGCAAATAGGAAAGACTTAGATGGCCATTAGGGAAAGCAGCTGAGTGGCACACGGCTTGAGAGAAGCTGATTACAAGCCTGTTAGGAGGTGGTGCTCACTTCCCCATGCCACCAATTACATTTTATTTTGCATTTAATTGTGTAGCAGAAAGGCCTTACTCAGCCAAGGTCTCCTTTGTGTGAGAGTGGATGGCACAGGCAGTAACCCTTTCATCTCCAGTGCTAGACTGCCTGTTGTTACTGATACTACGACTGGCCTGCTCCCTCTTTATGGTGCCAGCAGTGCCCACCCTGGCATATCTCCTGACAGGAGTAACACTACAAGAAGAAGCATTGAAAAGTAACAATGGAATATCCAATGGAGAGGAGAAGCAGCTTGGACTCTGAAGATTCATTTTAGTGAAGGCTACTGAATCTCTGTTGTACAGATGTGCAGTGTAAGGCCTGTAATTCAGAAGGACCTCTTTATTTCACTAAATGCCTGGACTGCTACACATTCACTCCATCTATGGATGCAGAATTTATCTGCAATTTACAATTTTCAATTGATATGTCACAGAGGTACTTTATCTAATTACCCTGATATTTAAAACTCACCACTTTTTTAAACCAAAACGTCCTTAAGACCTGTTGGAGCAGTAGTTAGTGCTGCTCATTCACAGATCCAGTGGTGGTGGTTCATACTGAAAGTAGAACTAAAATGTGCACATTCCTCTTGTGGCCAGACGAGTGTTCCTATGCGAACTGTTTTTATTCCTCTCAGATGCAAAACACGCACATTTTATGTTTCTTCAAGAAGTATCTGTTCTGCCTCTGCCTGTCTGCTGACTGTCTCTCCTCTTGCTGGACGTGCCAAGACTGGACAATGCTTCTCCGTTGTTGCTCCAAAGCTGTGGAATGACGACCCTTTGGCTATTCAGACTGCACCCAATTTACTCAAGTTCAGGCATCTTTTAAGATTGCACCTCTTCATTTAATATTTTGGAACTGCTTAGCTCTCTTCTACAGTAGAGCTGCTGGAGTACCGACAAAGGGTTTAAGATTTGGATTTGTGTCTTAGTCTATCTGCGGGCACGATTATGTACAGTAGTAGCGCTACTCCCTCTTGCTTATTTTTTACCTTGTTCTGTATTGCATTTGATGCGTGCACCTTGTCATCATTCTTGTATGTATTATAATTTGCTTTGTAAGTCACAATGGACACCAGTGTAACTACTCTGTCCAGGGTTTCCAAGTAGTTCAAAATGGTTCAAATGCAAGTTACCAGAAGGGAATTCCAGCAACAGTATGACTCCTTGTACCAGAAAAAAAACTTCACAGTCCAAGTCAGTCAGCCATTTTCTAACCTACTTTGTCCTAGATAGGGTCGTGGGGGTCTGCTGGAGCCCAGCCCAGGTAGCATAGCGCGCAAGGTAGGAAAAGACCCTGGACAGGGTGCCCACACAGTCCAAGTGTCTTTGTTTACTGAAATTCAAAGCAAGTCGTTCACACAACATAAGGAAACACATTGGTAATAAACGCAAAAAACTTCTTCTCTGTAGAATTCAGCTTGTGGCTTAAGTATCTGAGTTATATTTTTTAAGGTTTCTATCTGTTATCTCATTCACTGCACATACATGCACACAACATTTTGCCCATAATGCCCATCTGACTGTCAGTTCCTGTTTGTCTCTATCTGTCTTACGTCAGTCTAAGAGCTGTACTACTGTCACGCACAGCTAACAAGAAGAACATCCCATTACCTTTAACTTATAAGAGGCGGAACAGAAACTTTCAATATCTATGTTAAAGCTACTGTACATTATACTCAAGTTCAAACTAAGCAAAAACTATTAAAATATTAATTTAAAGGTTCTAGCTCTTACAAAATGTGTCTGCTAAATAAATAATAGTAATAATAATAATACTCTTATTTGGTGACTCTACATTGGCCTAGACAATGCAGATGTGTGTTGATGTGCCCTACAATAGGTTGGCACCCCACATACAAAGTTCATTCCCATCTTTCAGGCAGAGCTGCATGGATGGGTGCTGCCCCTATTGAGCAAGACACAGCAGGTCTGAAGACCGGGGGCTTAGAAGACTTTTAAAATATGTCATGTCATTGCCAGGGCATGTTCTGTGGCTTACGTTTCATTTCATTTCTTTAGATGTTGTTTTATCTAACGTATTATTTATCATGTGTTTTACTCATTACGTACATTCAGCTGATATTGTTCTGTTTATTTATTATTTAGTAACTACAGTGTGTATGATGTGTTCTCTTATGCTCCTTGTGTTTTGTGAGTGGAACCCAAAGAGGTGGGGTCACTCTCATGCCACTGCTGAAGGACCACCCTCAGCCGATAAATATATATATATATATGAAAGAGGGCACCGTGGCAGATGTTTGCCGGCTTGCAGACCAACCACAAGCGTTACCTAGTAGGTAACCACCCATACAATCAGATTGTGATTCAGACTACGAATGCCATGAACGTAACTACCCCAATCTACATACTGTCAAATAAACGAATCAATCACACGCCGTGGCGCAATGCAAGAGGCTTTGCCTCTAGCGCTGACGTCCGAGCTTCGATTCCCCGAGAGAGGGTGCAGTAAGTGTGTACGCCTGATGAGCCCAGAATTAGGGCAAAACACGTGTCACATACTCTTTGCATTATTTGACAGTAAAACTACTTCAACCATGTATATATATATATATATATATATATATATATATATATATATATATATATATATATATATATATATACACATATATATACAGTGTATATATATACACTCACCTAAAGGATTATTAGGAACACCATACTAATACGGTGTTTGACCCCCTTTCGCCTTCAGAACTGCCTTAATTCTACGTGGCATTGATTCAACAAGGTGCTGAAAGCATTCTTTAGAAATGTTGGCCCATATTGATAGGATAGCATCTTGCAGTTGATGGAGATTTGTGGGATGCACATCCAGGGCACGAAGCTCCCGTTCCACCACATCCCAAAGATGCTCTATTGGGTTGAGATCTGGTGACTGTGGGGCCATTTTAGTACAGTGAACTCATTGTCATGTTCAAGAAACCAATTTGAAATGATTCGAGCTTTGTGACATGGTGCATTATCCTGCTGGAAGTAGCCATCAAAGGATGGGTACATGGTGGTCATGAAGGGATGGACATGGTCAGAAACAATGGCATTTAAACGATGCCCAATTGGCACTAAGGGGCCTAAAGTGTGCCAAGAAAACATCCCCCACACCATTACACCACCACCACCAGCCTGCACAGTGGTAACAAGGCATGATGGATCCATGTTCTCATTCTGTTTACGCCAATTTCTGACTCTACCATTTGAATGTCTCAACAGAAATCGAGACTCATCAGACCAGGCAACATTTTTCCAGTCTTCAACTGTCCAATTTTGGTGAGCTCGTGCAAATTGTAGCCTTTTTTCCTATTTGTAGTGGAGATGAGTGGTACCCGGTGGGGTCTTCTGCTGTTGTAGCCCATCCGCCTCAAGGTTGTGCGTGTTGTGGCTTCACAAATGCTTTGCTGCATACCTCGGTTGTAACGAGTGGTTATTTCAGTCAAAGTTGCTCTTCTATCCGCTTGAATCAGTCGGCCCATTCTCCTCTGACCTCTAGCATCAACAAGGCATTTTCGCCCACAGGACTGCCGCATACTGGATGTTTTTCCCTTTTCACACCATTGTTTGTAAACCCTAGAAATGGTTGTGCGTGAAAATCCCAGTAACTGAGCAGATTGTGAAATACTCAGACCGGCCCGTCTGGCACCAACAACCATGCCACACTCAAAATTGCTTAAATCCCCTTTCTTTCCCATTCTGACATTCAGTTTGGAGTTCAGGAGATTGTCTTGACCAGGACCACACCCCTAAATGCATTGACGCAACTGCCATGTGATTGGTTGATTAAATAATTGCATTAATGAGAAATTGAACAGGTGTTCCTAATAATCCTTTAGGTGAGTGTATATATATATATATATATATATATATATATATATATATATATATATATATATAGAGTGAGAGAGAGAGAGAGAGATATTGTGAGAGGTTGCCCAGCCACAGACAGACACGACAACGCAGCGTCCACAACACAGACATTTATTTACAATAATATTTACATGTATTTACACAGTCCAGTCCTTGGTTCTCCTGGCCGCCTCCACTCCTGTCTTGCAAGCTCTGTCCTTCTTCCACCCGACTGCAGCTCCTTAATTGGAGTGAGGCGGCCCCTTTTACCCTGTCCCGGATGTGCTCCAGGTGCCTGATGACGGACTTCTGGCAGCACTCCCCAGTGTGGCAGAAGTGCTGCCCTTGCACCCGGAAGCACTCTAGGAATAAACTATCCCTGGTCTGTCAGCACTTCCTGGTGTCCCAAAAGTGCTGTCCCCCAGGGATCAAGGACAGGCCAGGTACCCAGGGAAAAGAAGTGCCACTCTCCTGGTTCCTCGTTCCTCCAGGAATCCCGGCGGGGCAGGGTTCCTGGCCGTCTATCACAATATATATACAGTATGTATCGATAGATAGATAGATAGATATTCTTAGGTCTGAGATGCAATCAAATTAATTGGGTGGTTATTTCAGACTTAGGAATGTAATACTCCGATCTTCACCCTGTCATATAAGCGAACCAGCTTTAGGCGCTGACATCCGAGGATCAATCCCCGTAAGGAGAAGAAAAGGTGTGTACACCTGATAAGCCCCAATAAGGGCATGTAAACTTTGCATTATATGGCAGATACCGTGAGACAGATATATATATACATTTCATGTCTTGTACCCAGAACTACAGACTGGCTTCATAATCCTCCAACTCTAAAATGACTGAGAAATGGTATTAATGAATTAATTATTAAAATAGCAACACAGACTGAAATCTATGCTTTCCAAAAGTAAATGCAAATAAATGCCAGTCAGGGTAAATAACATTCTTAAAATCACTTAATCCAATTTAGGGTCATAGTTAATCTATTTTTATGTTGTTAACTGTAAGCAAGTGCACCAAATTTGCTAAAATATGAGTTGCCTGGAGAATTCTGGTGGTGGAGTGGTTAGCACTGCTGTTTCACAGGGCTCAGCGTCCTGGCTGCTGTCGGTGTTGAGCTTGCATGTTCTCCCAGGGCTCCTGTGGGTTCTGCTCTTGGTACTCCAGTTTTCTTCAGTCCACATCCCAAATTGGTCCCTTGCGTGTGAACAGGCCCTGAGATGAACTGCTGCTCCATTAAGGGCTGCTTCCTGCCTTGCAGTCTGTGCTGCTGGCATAGGCTCCAACCCCAAAGTGACCTAAGTGGGTTTAACAAAGTTATGGCTTCACTGGCAGAATCCTAATGCAGTACTAAGTGGAGTTTCCATAACTGAGGGAGCTTCCTCTCAGTAGGGGTCCAAGTCTCAGACCAGGGAATCAATAAAGAACCTCTTATTACTGTATTATTATTATTAATAATAATAATAATAATAATAAAATGCATGAAAGGGGAGTGTTTTTTTCCAGTCCATAACTGCTACTGTTTTTTTTTAATCTGGTAAAACAAAGAGCATATTTTCCAAGCCTAAGCTTTCCTGCAATTTACAGCTTAGCAGGGCATTCATTTGCATAACGCTGCCAGAGAGCCATCAGACAAATGGCTATTAGCATGTTGTGCATACTGATAGACTTGAAAGGCTGCCGTGTGAATGTGCGTGGCAGACCCGACCATACACATGGTTCAGTTTTCAGCATGATTTTTTGAAAACACACAAATCGTTCATCAATAGCAGAGCTGTCACTTGGTCTGCCAGCTTACACACATTTTACAAATCTTTCTTCATGAACTATAATACAAAAATAATACCACAAAACACAGGAAGTCTTATGGAGGCCTATAGAGGAAGGTGGGAAGAAGTAATGGAGCAGAGGGGGAAAGGGGGCGGGAGATTAAAACAAAGGGGGATGTTAGTGGTGGGAGCATCACTTCATGCATATTATGAATCTGTAAAGGACACTCTGCCCACATCAAACATGGCTGTGACATGCCCTTGTATTTTTGGATATCAAGATGTATTCCATTTACCTCAGAAGTCGGACCTGGGAATGACATCACATCAGAGTTGACCGTGTTCCAGGAAAACCTCTGCTGTGCCTGCTCTTTCAGAATACAGACAACTACTGAACATCACATTACACCATATTTTGCGCATCCAAACACCAAAATAAAATGCCCACAGATATGGGTTGGACAGTACTGTGTTCTTCTTTTGGCTGCTCCCGTTAGGGGTTGCCACAGCAGATCATCTTGTTCCATATATTCCTGTCCTATGCACCTTGCTCGGCCACCCCCATCACCTGCATGTCCTCTCACCACGTCCATAAACCTTCTCTTAGGCCTTCTATCTATCTGTCTTCTTTTCCTGATTTACAAGACATAAACAGACACACAAGTGCTGATAAACAGTATACTACGACAGCTTGCACTGACTGAAGTTCATGGTGTACGCCGCCATTTTGGATCTGAGGTCAGAGAAACTCGGACTTGATACACCAACTTGGACTTTCCAGGTAGGAATCCAACTTGTAGCTGCACTCCAGTTGAAAATTCCGACTAGAAACTCAGAAATTCCGACTTCCCAGTTCAAATAGAACGCAGCATCATTAGTATATATGGTGGCTAGAATGTTCCAACAATATTAGCACCAGAAGGGCTGTTTTCCTAGTTGGACTATTTTTGATCTCTTTCTGTAAGAAGCTCTACTACTTACATTTTCTAGTTTGCATTTTTTCCATATTTTGCACATCCATCCATTTTCTATACTGGCTTCATGCAGAGCTGGAGCCTGTCCCAGTAAGCATAAGGCAGAAGGCAGGAACAATCCAATGGAGAAGGTGACAGTCCATCGCAGGGTGAACACACACCACACACACCTGAGGGCCAACTTACCATCAGCAGTAAATGCAAACTCAGGGAGAACATGCAAAATTCACGCATGACAGACTTGGGCTACGAACTCCCAGCTCCTCACTGCCAGGCAGCAGCACTACCACCATGCCGCAGTGCTGTCCTGAATTTGGCACACTACCTCTAAATAAAACATTTTTGTAAAAGTAATGTAAAAGGTGCTAAGTGGCATAAACAAATGCCTTTTTATGTGTCAGTATAGGATGACCCCCTCATACTGGCCTTCACACCACTTCAGCTACCTCCACACTACTATGTTTTTGCTAAACAATGCATTTTTAAGCATTTTCACATTGTTCAGGAAAGTTATCGGCATCCAAGCTAAAATGACTGAAAGCTCATGTGATGTGCAGATATTCGCCTACACTGGGTATGTGCGTACTGAGCCGGTAAGTGGTCACGTGACAAAAGAACGAACGACTCGAAAGACTCGAGGAATGAACTAATCAGTTCTCTTTCCGGCTCAGACTGCATAGGTTAAGCTTATGGGGCTGTCACGTGATGAATGAACGACTCAAACCCGAAGACTCGAGAGATCAACTAATCAATTCTTTTTCCGGCTCAGACTGAGTTGGTTAAGCTTATGGGGCTGTCACGTGATGAACGAACAACTCGAAAAACCCGAAGACTCGAAACAGGTGAATCAATAATTCCAATACAGAAACTATAGGAAGTTGCGCAAATGTGCATGCGCGACTGAACGAATTACTCCCTCGAGACGACTCTTTCTTCCCGAATCACATGAAAGATTCGTTCAAAATGAACGAATCGTTCAAGAACGACCCATCACTAGTGCGCAGGAGCAAAAAAATCCTTGAACGAACAGTAACTCTGTCACAAAATTGTGGAAACCGGTCAAATTTTGGGAAAGTAAGCAGCATTCAAACTGTACAGAACGCAACTTAGCTGTATAAGGGATAGCAGCACAAGAAGCGCCATTCAAAGCAACTCTTCTGTGCCTACCATGTTGTTTTTCTTCTTTGATGGGTGAGCAATCAGAGAACGAGATCTTGTAATGAGCAGGATCCAATCAGGGAAGGACAGTGTAATATGCATGAACAAATCAGAGTGTAAGAGTCTGTATTTTCAGATGTCTACGTTTTTACCCATCCACACCGCAATGCCATACCAGCAATTTCAGAATGAACACCACTGAAAAATGTTTTTAAAATTCTCATTTTTTAGGGGATAAAAACGCCACGGTAGTGTGGACAAAAGGTTAATGGCTACATTTTGAAATGTGGTAGTGTGGGCCTAATCTTAGAGTGATCCTCAGTGCAGGAATGCAAAGAGCTTTCAGCTACATGGACTTTGGGCACCACGGGTTCTTAAAGCATCTGAGAAAAGAGACCAACCAAGACATGACCACCACCATTACAATAAATGGACCATATTATTAATTAGTATATGGAATGCAACAGGAATGCCAGTTCCCCAGAACTTGAACCCACAGCCGCTTACAGCAATTCATTGTCTGCCTGCTGAGAAGCTTTGATTTGCTATGCTAACATTTAGCCTTCTTCAGCTTGGTTCTTTCTTCTAATTCTTTAACTACACTACAGAATCAAACCAGTTTGATATTGCCTTTAGTCGTAGGAACAGGCTTTGTGTGCATGAGAGCAGACAACCAATGAATGTGCATCTGGACATACAAGGTGTAAAATGTAGCAAAGAGGAATAAGGAACGGGAGTGTTTTGGACTTCACAAACAGAAGAGAAGCTCACCTATCTGATGTCTCATGTTCTACATACCTCAACAGAATGGAAAAAAAAATAAAGAGAAAAAAAGTGCAGCAATCGCACCGGCTTCATCAGAAAGAACAAAAAGGGACGAGCACAACTGTACTGTACTCACATATTCACTAAATTTGACATGCCCAGCAATTTTCAGTCATTTAAATTGACAAGGTCCTGTAATGAGATCAGCAAATCAAGTTGGCAAATCTGACACACCCGACTAGAAATAGAAGTCACGTAAGGTAACATCAGCTTTGATGGCAGTCAGAAAGAGCGATGAGCCCACAATACTTTGGAAATGTGAAATTGCTATAAAGTCTTCACATCCCCAGCAACTCCTAGTTAAGTTTTGGGCAACAAGATCAGCAGCTGTGATTGTCAAATTTGACATCCCCTCCTACTAGAGGTCCTGTAATGTGACATCGGCCACTCACCAGGACGTTGGGTAGTGTAATATTCTTCTGCTTCCTAGTCCTCTTTCTTACCAGAGGTTGTGATGATGGAGAAGAACAACAAACAGAAGCACAGCGTTCTTTGTGTCTAAGGGTAGTTGTATTGCTGGCTTTGTAGCACACAGCAACAGAGGCCTGGCACACACCAATCGCTAATCGCTTCTACCTTTTAAACAGCCTGCCAACCCTCAACCACAGTGACTCCTGAAAATTACATATATACTTTATATTAACGTTAGGTCTTGGTGGTTCTCCTAACTTTAAGAAACCTGGCGATATCAAAGCCAGCACAGTGTCCCCGTTTAGTTTTCTTTTTCATCAGGAGACAGAGAGCAGCTACAGAAGCTGGCAGGCAACGAAGTGTTACAAGGACACACCTGTACCTACGGGGCACAAAGTACCCAGCTGCTGTGCAGTGAAGCATCGGGATGGGCAGCCAACTCCCGAGAGGTATAGAAGCTGAAATCAGAGGAACAGACAACTACAAGGTCCTGTGATCAAATCCCAGCACGAGTGCTCCCTGTGCAGAGTCTCTCAAACTTGAACCTGTGACTGGTAACCTGCAAACTGGGAATTTGTGTGGGCAGAGCAGTCTGGGAATTAATGTGTGTGGGGCAGCCAATGTATCCTGCATTGGACGGGCAACGCCTGCTGTGGGCAGAGGCTCCAACACTATCTCGCTCAGTTTGGTCAATCCGTGACTTTTAGAGAAGCTACTAATCATTCGTGTTAGGCAGAATGTCTAGTGGGGACTGGGTGGTCTCGTGGCCTTGGAACCCGTGCAGATTTTGTTTGTTTTTTCTCCAGCCCTATGTTGTTTTTTCTGTCCTCCCTGGCCATTCTTTGTTAATTAGTATTGCCTATTTTTTTCTTTTTTTCTTTCTTCATCTTGTAAAGCAGTGTGAGCTATATCATTTGTATGAAAACGTGCTATATATATATATAAATGTTGTAGTAAGGAATTGCCACGCATGCATGTCGAAGGATCACCTGCTGGACTTTCATCTGAGGTACACAATGCCACCCCGGGGACAGAGGCGGCGCTTTTCCTAACCATGTTGTATCCTTCTTCCTCCGCAGTCCAGAAAAGACTCCTACCGTGTTTAATATAAGACAGGGTCTTATATTAATTTTTCTCCAAAAGATGCGCTAGGGCTTATTTTCAGGGGATGTCTTGTTTTTCCATTAACAAAAATCTTCATTTCTCTCTATTATAAAAAAAAAAAATCTTGGAAGGAGACGATACGTGATTTTCTTGGAGACATTTTAACGACCCGCATAACAAGGCAGTGAGACAAAAGGACAGCCGCTGCACATTCTTTTAAATGATCGACAAGAAGAACTACAGCAGTAAGACAGCGGCTGATCCGACCGCGTCTCCTTAGCGTGCATTCAGCCCCACCTTCACAACGTGAGCGGCAGAGACACGAAATGACTGGCGCGCCCCGGGGGCGAGTGAAACGAGAAGGGGGCACAACCCCCTAGTATTCAGGAACAGAAATCTACATTTATTCAAATACAGTCATGTCATCATCTTCTGCAACATCATAATAACTCTCCAAACCCTGAATTCCATTATGATTTCATTTCCTGGAATAAAAACCTGCAGCCACAGGGGTCCCCCAGGACCGAGTTTGAGAACCCCTGCTTTAGAACAATTGGCCCCAATCTCTCATGTCTAGCAATAAAGCTTTCCTTAAATGAGAACCTCTTGTCCATGTAGCCTGCTCGTGGTGCATTCGGATATCCAACTTCTTCTCTTTGCAGAAAGCAGAAAGATTTTTGCCCTGGGACTCCTCCACAATTCCTTTCTTGTACTCGACAGAATAGCTCTTTCTTTTTGCACTCATCTTGTCGGGGGTCAAAATAACGGTATTATTTCCTGTTCATCTGTGTACATACGGTAGCGGTAGGCGTTTATCGCTCATTCAAAGTCGCCTGAGCGAGATCATAACTATATTATTATTTTCGGAGTAGGGCTTATATCACGAGCATCCAGAAAATTCATGCTAGGTCTTCGGGGAAACACGGTTCTGACAGAAGCTGACTCCGCCCCTTTGACTGGGGCTCCATAAAACCCAAGCGCACCAAAAAAGAGGAGGAGTCAATAACCAGAGCGACCTGCGGGATGGAGCTCTGTGCATTCAATGACTCCACAAAACATTTTAGCCAAGAAGGATTAGTTGTTCTGTTTTGACCTTTAAGTGATTTGTTCTTTTAAATTTGAAAAGGACCCACAACGGGAATGGCCAGGGTGGTGCCCCAACATTTACTTTGAGTTCTCCTCCTCTCACATGACGACAGAATAAATACATTTGAGAAGTGCACCCTGTGCCACTTCATTACAGGGCAGTCTATGACAAAAGTCTGGCTAGAGACAATATGTCCTCTTTTATTTTAAATTCTAGTTGATGATATTTTTTTTCTTCAATAAAATACAGCATATTACCTTTTAGTATTTGGTGAGGGCCACCTTTGGTGTTCTTTGAATAGTCCTTTTCATGTCCGACTGTTAAGCTTATGAATTAAATGATGGTAAATAACATGACTGTGAAGTTTATTTTTGGGAGGCATCTCGACTGTTTGCTCCCTTTTCTATAACATGACAACCTGTAGTGGTTATGGCTTTGAACTTCACACTCTGAAGTTTGTGGGGTCACCCTGCTACTGACACAAGCCAGTTCACCTCATTGGTGAAGGTACAGGGAGGCCCAAGTCCCCCATTCAGAAGTCAGACCTCATCAAGTGCTTCCATGGGATCAATTTCAGTCCATCCTGGACCTTTAATCAATTGTCACTCAAATGAGATGCCCACTTCAAAGGGCGAAGGGGCTTTAGATCATGAGGAACCCTAATTTCGAAGTGGGACTGCCACCCACCATCCGCATTATTTTAAAAATTACTTCTGGCTTACATTCCCAGTTGTTTCCCCCACTTCACACTTTCTGGCTGCAATGCTACCTTACCTGCCTGTGCTCCGGATGGAAGAACAAAAGAAATATAATCAATTTCTTCACTCCAATATTGAGTAAAGGCCTCAGACAAATACATAAATAACTAAAATAAATAAAAAACCCAGGGAGTGAGAGACAAAGGAATGGAATCAGCCACTTTACACCAGAATGGTGGTATGTTACCCAAAAAAGGACTGTTGGCTTCTTCTGCAGCTGCTCCCTCAATAGTGCTCAGGTGGTGGCTTGTGCTCCCTGCTGCTTTGTCCCTTTATCAGCTCATACTCACTGCCCGGCCACACCTCACTCCACTCACCCAGTTTCAGAGACAATCCATTAACCCACCACACATCCCCCTTGGTCCATGAGCCGAGCCAAGGCCACAGTGCACATCCGAGGTGATGGGCTTTAGCAGCAGGGTGACATGTGTGGTGTGCTCCCTAAGCTCTGTGTCCGCACCCCCTCTCAAAGTGCTGCATAAGGGGCTGCATAGATAGCTGGCTTCTCTAGGTACTCCCACCCCCTCAGATAGGTCTCGGCCAACTGAGGTGCAAGACCCTCTCAGGTCTGGGCCCAATAACTTTCACACAATTTCTTTTATGTGGCCGTTTTGAGCCTTATGTGTTACAGAACCTGGGTGGAAACCCATAATTCTGGTAAATATTACTGGAATCAAACATAAATGAGCATTTTCTATTTTTTGACTCTGCCTGCAGACTGGCATGGATGTCCGCTCCCAACCCCAGATGCCTTGGATCCGTTCTATGCTGGATTGCACTTATTGCTGTCACCAAAGACTGTCCATTTTTATTAACCCTCACTGATTTATTAGCCGCAGTCTGTCATGCCCATGTGAGTCATCATGCTGCATCTCCCTTGACCTCCAGGCTCAACACCAGAGTGACCCCAATCTTGCTTGGGAATCCCCCACCCCATTCTTCCCAGGTCACAGGCCTGGCCTGCTGCGCTGACTCCTTCCCACAAGCCGCACCACGTCTTGAACTCATCCGTTCAACAGATTTAGACATACGAGCTGGCGAGCTTAGGCGCTGCTGGCGAGAGATCTCCGCTTAGGCATTTATCCACCTTTACGAGGAGCGCGGATCTCCGAGAACGGCTGGAAGAGAGCGCAGGGAGCAGTCGTGCCGCTGTATTTTTGCGTCTATTGCCTTGAGAATAAATATTACATGAAGTGGGCTATTACAGTGGAACAGCTGTGTAATTAAATTACCAATCATGCATTTTTCTCTCTGAAATTTTCAGGAAAGACTTTCTTGGAAGAATTAACTTGGCTAATTAGGTTTGAGTCAAAGGGTTTTTTAAGAATACTGGGGGAGGCAAAAGGAAAAAGGTCACGTCTGAGTTGTCCTCGGCAGCATATGGCCACATTTATCACAACATGCATGTAAAATAAATTAAATTAAATAAAACCCTTTGCCTGGTGAACGCATTATATCTGTTTGCCTCTCATTAAGACAGAAAAGAAAGGGCTTGAAAACAAAGAAAGGTACACACACACACCAACATATACACACACACACACACCAACGCCTGGCCTTGTCTTTGGGTTTGGAAAGTTGAAACACTAGCAAAAGATCGTCGGCCCCCCTGGCCCCGATGATTGCCACTAAGTGACATCGCCTTTGAGCCATAAATCTCCTGGTCCTGTCTCGAGTCCATCCACCCAGCCTTTCTTGTCGGTTGTTGTGCCGCAGGGTGCACGGGAATAATCGCATTTCAACTGGCAGTTGATGTTTTTCAAAATGGCTTTTTTTTTTTTTTACATTATCAACATAAAAATGACAGGAGCTGGCTTTCTTGAGAAATATAAGAGACTTTATGTCAAGGCAAACACTTTGCTCAAATGGCCCAGTGTTACCTCCAGCAAAGTGAAGCGACAGGAAGGACGTGCATTTAAACTTTCTTCAAAGAGAGAAACCAGAAAGAAATAAAAACTCTCTAAAATGGGTGGCATCGTTCCTTTGTGTGTAAGCCTTTTGCATTTTAAAACTCAATTCAAGGGTCCGCTGTAAGGGGAAACTACATAGACAGGGAAAGGTGGCACTGGCTAAGGGCAGGACATTTACAAGGCGTTAACAGCAGGAGGAGGCCAGACAAAGGCATTGGGCACACGCCACGCCATGCCAGGGCTAATAGCTGGCCGTCACTTCACGACAATAGGAAGCCATCACTCTGTGGGTATTCATGTGCAAAGGTTCTCTCATCCCCAGACGGTTAGGACAATTTCTCCTGACCACTGCACAGCAACATTGCCAGTGTTAAATGAGCTCAAAAGCCCCATTTAGACAAGATTAGTTTTAAACTAGGGGGTGAGGTAAAGCCAACATGAGCATTGCCCGTCCTGGAGGGCCACAGTGGCTGCAAGTTTTTGTTCCAACCCAGTCTCTTAATGAGAAGTCAATAATTGCTGATTAGGCACTTTTCACTTAAACTACATTTTTATGATTCATTTTAGTCATCTCACTTGATAAGTTTCTCCACCCATGATTGCTTATTTTAGTCTTAAACAGCTGCATTCAGTGTTTTAATGGCTCCTTATTAACAATAAGATGCAAAGTAACCGGCAGTTCTCCAGCTACCTTATTTCCGCTCTGACCTGTAGGGGGGCGCCACTGAACCCCCAAGCCCCAAACACAACTCTTGAGCAAGGCCCTTAACCTGAAATTACAATGGCTGACCCAGCGATCTGACCTCCAAAGGCCATGCAAAAAGACAATTTCCCTCCCGGATTAATAAATGATATCAGAAAAAGAAAATTATTTTCATAAATATCTTCACAGGTTATTCACAAATGCAGCACAAGCACAGTTCCTTCTTCTCTTTCTTCCCTTCTCCCCTTCTTCCTCTCCTTCACCTACTCCCCGACTCTGACTCCTTACTTTATAGAACATCCGCCTGACCTGGAAGTACTTCCAGTGTTACTGCACTATATATTGGAAGCACTTCCGGGTCAGGCGGATGTTCCTTAAAGTAAGGACGGTCTGTCTGTCCCTGCAGCTCCCTCCTGGCAGCACCCATGGAACTCAGCAGAGCTGTCTAACGGGACTGTAAATCCCAGCCTGCCCTGCGGGTATCTATGGAGGCACCATAGTCCGGGTAGACTGCCACCTATTGTATTGGGGGAGCAAAGAGTCTATGGGAGGGGTTCTTAACCTGAGGTCCGTGGACCCCTAGGGAGTCCATGAATGGGTTTTGGGGGTCCATGAGGGTCAGATAAAAATTAACATTTATATTCACTACATAGCCCGATACTGTTGATTTAGTGTAGATGTAGTACCAGTACTGTAGTATTAGTAATGGTAGTAGAAAATGTAGTAGATCTGTTTTAATTTGCACAAGAGGATTGCATTTCATAAATATAATGAGCGGCCATTACTTTTTGCATAAAAAAGTGTTTTTTTAGATTGTCCACTTTAAAGTTTAATAATACTTTGTGCATGTCATATATATTTGAGACAATCAAATCTCAATAAATAAAGTGCAGTATATTCATTGCATGCAAAGTTGAGTTTATATGAATTTTTCTGGGGAAGGAGGTCCATAGCTTTCATCAGATTCTTAAAGGGGTCCATGAATCAAAAAAGGATAAGAATCACTGGTCAACAGGATTAGTTTCCCTCCGTCCTTCCATTAAACTGACCTCCCGGTCGGGTAAGACACCTTGAACCATTCCAGCCGGAACGCCAGCCCATGCCTGATGTCCATGATACCATGTACACCTGTGTGTATTCATCGTGAACTTTCTGGTTTAAAGTATTTGGATGGACAGTCAAAAAAAAGGGAAGGACTGAGAATTACTCATCCATTTTAGGCTTTTCTTTTGGATGACATCTTTGGAAAGGAAAAAATCAACAGTATAAGAATGACCTGACAACTGGGCTGGAATATAAACCTGTAGCCACTGCGGCCCTCCTGGGCTGATGATTCTCACCACCGAGGTAACATAATTATTACCGGAGGACCCCTGTAATTCTAGTCCCATCCCAATCGCTCCAGTCAGTAACTTTTTACTCACTGCGTGTTCACTTTTCCCATCAATAAAAAGTTACCATCATATCGCCAGTATACTGCGCATTCAGAGCGTTTTCAGAACCCTTCACTTTTTTCACATTTTGTTGCGTTACCACCTTGTGCTGAAATTATTGACATCAATTTTTCCCACATCAAACAACACCATATAACCCAGAATCACACGGGTGAAAACAGGATTTCAAGAAGCTTTGCAAATGTATTGAAAATCAAAAACTGAAATATCACATTGACGCAAGCATTCGGAGCCTTTGCTTTGACACCTGGCTCAGGTGAATGTGACTCTATTAATCATCACTGAGATGTTTCCACACCTTCTTTGTACTCCTCCTGTGGTCAATTCAGTTAGCTGGACATGATTAGGAAAGGCTCACACCTGTCTATAGAAGGCCCCACAGTTAAGCAAAAACCAAGCCACAAGGTCAGAGGAGGCAGGACTGTGTCGAGGTACAGATCTGGGGAAGGCTACAGAAAAAAACATCTTGCAGCACTAAAGGTTCCCAAGAGCACAGTCCCCTCCATAATTTTTAAATGGAAGAAGTTTAGAACAACCAAGAACTGGCTACCCAGAAAATCTGAGCAATCAGGGAAGAAGGGTCTTGGTTAGAGAGGTGACCAAAAACCTGATGGTCAGTCTGGCTGAGTTCCTAAGAACCTGTGTGGAGATGAGAGAAACTTCCAGAAGGACAACTACAACAATGCACCGATCTGGGCTTTATGACCCAATGGCCAAAGAGAAGCCTAGCTTCAGAAAGCCCACTTGGGACTTTGCAAAAAAACATCTAAAGGACTCTCAGACTGTGTGAAGTTAAGATTCTCTGGTCTGAAGAAACCAATTGTCTGGCCGAAACAACCTGCACGATACTCTACCAATGGTGAAGGTCGGTGGTGGCAGTTATGGGATTGTTTCTCAGTGGAATTGGCTGGGAGACAAGTCAGGGTTGAGAGAAACCTGAATGGAGCAAAATACGGAAATATCCTTAATAAAAAGCTTCTCCAGTGTGCCCTGGACCCCAGGCTGGGCTGAAGGTTCAACTTTCAACACAACAGTAACTCTAAGCACAAAGCAAAGACAACAAAGAAGTTGCTCAGGGACAACTCTATGAATGTCCTTGAGTAGCCCAGTCAGAGTCTGAACTTGAACCCAATCCAATAACCCTGGAGAGACCTGAAAACATCTGTCAACTGGTGGTCTCCATCCAACCAGACAGAGCTTGAGAGGATCTGCAGAGAAGAATGGCAGAAAATCTCCAAAGCCAAGGTGTGTGAAGCTTGTCATGTCATACCCTAGAATTTCTGGCAAAGGGGCTTCAACTAAATACTGAGCGAGAGGTCTGAACACTTATGTCAATGGGACATTTCACTTTTTTATTTTGATGAATTTCTAAAATCTTGTTTTTGCTTTGTCATTCTAGGGTACGGAGTGTTACTTGATATGAGGAGAAAATGAACTTAAGTGATTTAAGCGCAAGGTCGAATCATAAAATGTATGAAAACTGAAGAATGCTTTCTAAGGTGGTGGTGGGCTTAGGCTGACATGAAACCTTTGAATTTCAAACCAAACCAAAGACCCTGTGATGTTCCAGTGCTTCAGCAAAACTCATTAAACAAACAAGCTTCACTGTTATTTTTTTTTCATGGCCTTTCAGAGTTTTTTTTTTTTGGTTTTGGTATAAGATTCTCTTGACTTCCATGTGTCAGCCCTTGCTTGCTTTTGAGTATCCCACTTAAACACCCCATTAATTCAAACTGAACACAATCGCCGTGAGTTCAACAGTTTGGCGGTTTACTTCATGAGGTGGGCCTGCCTCCATTTTACAGCTTTGCTTTGCTACTGAGCCAGGCTGCTTTTGTGGTCTTGATGGACTGGTCTCCAGTTTGGGGTTTCTGCCAGTCCTTGACCCACTGCAGTTGGGGCAGAATTCAGGTCCCCCTTACCCTATCATAAAAAAGTGGGATAAAAAAAAAAAAACGAAGGCGTAACAAATGATAGAAGACAGTACTTAAAATGAAGCCCCCACAGATCTGAGGGGAAATGGAAGTGATAATGTTAGTTAAGCAATTGATTTCTTAATCTGCTATCTGTGCTTCACCTGGCATGGGAGTGTTAGAGGGTTACAGTCAAATGCCAAGAGTTGACTCTGCCGGACACTTGTACCCATTTTACATGTATATATTTAGCTAATGCTTTTATCCACAGTGACTTACAAACGACACAATAGCCACCATTTTGTAAAGAAGGACATGGGATGACACAGTTGAGTTGGAGGCTTAATTGGGAATATCAGCAGCAGCTTCCAAGCCCCACGATTCTCTGAGAGATATCATTAGCTTGCCTCGGCCAGTAATGAGGAGCCTGCAAAACGGAAACTCGGAATTAACAGGCAGCTCACATTCAAGCAGGTGTGCTTCTCTGCAGTGTAAGAGAAACGTCAGTGTTTTATTTTTAGCATTGTGTTCATTTTTTAAAGAGAGTGTTAAGTTAAGGAAAAGGAATGGTGAAATGTTCAAAAGCAAATGACTGCATTTAAAACAGTGCATTGTATGGCACTGCAACACAATTAAATGCCAGCAGCAGGCTGCATGAGGGTAACAATTCTTTCTTTAAAGTTTCTGTATGGGTCACGGTTTGCTAGTTTTTGGGTCAAGCAGAGATGTTGCCCACCATCTTTCCTCAGTGTGAAAGAAACTGAGACACTCATTCACGCTTTCATCACTACCCGTCTGGTCTATGCCAATGCTTTGTTTTATGGCCTCCCGACTAAATATATCAATAGATTACAATATGTTCAGAACTCTGCTGCTTGTTTACTTACACACACTAAAAAATCTGCTCACATCACTCCTGTCCTCTATGATTTACGTTGGTTACCACTTTCTTCAAGAATCAAATATAAAATTATCCTTCTCACCTCTAAAGCACTTCATGGTGTAGCCCCTCATTATCTGTCTGTACCTTCCTTACACTCCCGCCTGTGCATTACGATCATCGGACACTAAGTTACTCACCGTACCTAAATACAGGTTAGTAACTATGGGTGGCAGAGCTTTCAGAGTGATAGCCCCTAAAATTTGGAATTCTCTCCCTCTCAGCCTTCGTGTGGAAAAATCTATTATTAATTTCAAACTTTTGTTAAAAACACATCTTTTCAATGAGTATTATTCTTTTTTGTGCATGTAATTTCTACTGTTTTGTTAATGTGTGTATTGAATTGTAAAGTGTCCCTGAGTGTATAAAAGAAGCTACATAAATAAAACTTATTATTATTATTATTATTGTATTGAATGGGAAAGCTCAGTACAGTATGCAAAATGTTTTGTGGGCAGTTTAAGCATTTCACATCGCCCAGCTATGACTTTTAGGACCCCCCACCTGGGTGACTGTAGGTGGCAATTCTCCAAAGTGAAAGTCCCCTCTAGCCCTGGAATGATTGTTGGCGGCAGTTCTCCACTGGGAAACAGGAAGAGTGTCTGCAGCGAGTCTCTGAGGGGTGCGCTTCCCTCCGGGAGGACTGTCGGTAGAGTTTCTCCAAAGGGGGACTAGATCTCGATGACACTAAGAAGGGCAAGATATGGTTGTGAGAAAGAAAAGTTTAGCAAACATGTATAAATAATTGAATAAACGTTTATGCTATTATTCATTATTAGTGATGAGCTGATGGGTAACATTCGACAAAGCGTTTTTATCACAGCAAATATACGCAGTTTACCAGCGTCCTTGTTTGTTGAATAGTGTTCTGGAAATTTTCCATGTAGTGGGCTTGTAGGAACTTTCTTCCTCACCTCATGACACTTTGGGAAGCCAGTGTGATATCACAGAACTATAGCAGGCAATGCCGGATGGGACAGCACACAACTGAATTTAAAAAACGCTGACCCTAGTAGTGGGCTAAAAATTAGAGGAGAACTTACAAAAACATTTAAACACAAAACACACACACAGAAAAGGTCACTGGAGACGTGTCGGTGTATTTGTGTCTTTCTCTATGGACTAGACCTGTGCACAACACCCGAGTGTGCCACTTTAATGCATTACCCAGAGTGCTGTGTAGATGATGCAAACAGGAAGGAGTGAAGAATTCACAGGCTTTAGTGTTGCACTTATTTGGTACTAGCAGTAGTGAACAAGCAAAAGTGTCACAGTAACAAAAAACAAAGTGTGCTTTTCAGTTCGACAGAGGCGAGTACCAGCTATCAGACCTGTGAGGGGCAAGCTGTAGTAAATTCATACTCTCTGTTTGCAAGAAATCTTAATATTCGGATATTTAATCATGTTAATTGTATCTCAGCAAGGCACATGGCACGGAGGTTAGCACTCCTGCCTCACAGCTCAGGTCACATTGTTGGCTACAATAATTGATCCAGCATAGCTGGCAGACACCTACCTAGCCGTCAAGGACACTTAGAAGACCATTGCACCATTATAATCCACTCAAAACTAATTCAGCTCCTCCTTTCCTGTTGACTTCAATGCATTTTGTCAAGTCTGGCAAATTTTTCCACAAACACAAGCCAAAGCAAATTCAGCAAGGTTCACTCGTCACTATTCATGATGTAGCACTCACCAAAAATGGTAGACAACCCCTGGCTTATCTTAATTGATCAAAGACTTGTGAACAAAAAAAAAGAAAATAAGCCACAATAGGTCAACAGAGCAGAAAAAAGACACAAGGAGTTGCCTAAAAGGCAATCTAAAGCAAACTAAGTACCAATCAGATCAGGTCAGGTTGGGGAGCATGCACTGGCACAGCATGTTGCCGCACCCAACATACGATGAAAAATATCAGTATCCCGGCTGGCAAACCTGCAGGCAAACACACGATCCAGTCCCACCCTCTGGAAATGATCATCTATCTGCCGCAGACAGGTGTTACGTGGGAATCCCATTGGCCTGGTCCAGCTACTCAAGTCCTGAACAATAAGGATCCTGCGAGCCAGATCACCCACATTGGAAATGCGCCACATGGCCGTAGTGCCATAACTGACACTCCCTCACAATGCAGGTAATGTGCATCATTCGGGACTCCGTGAGTAACTGTCAAAGTACTCATCACAGTTCAGAAATCAGAATACATGACACAAAGCAGAAAGTGCGGAAAAACCAGAAAACCAATTAAAAAAAACAAAAAACAGCAGTACTCATAGAAACTCCTTAAATGTATGATTCCAACCCCTGAGCCTTCTCAGTTAGTTTAATTAGCCTAAGCAAGAGCTCAGAAGTGGTGATGTCAGGGTGGTCCCGCCAATTGGGGCTCCACCCACAAAGAACATGGATTTGACTCTGATATAAGTAATTTTAAAAAGACAATACAGAATAATAGACATAACAGAAAATGCATAAAGATAAAAACACGATCAGTCAAAAACAAAAGAATAACAATAAAATACATAGTCATTTATTAATGCATAACAGGATTTATTTGCTTCTGTTCTTGGGTTTTGAGTTTTGGGTTGCATATTGGGACTTGTTCACTTTGGAGCACCTTTTTAGACAAATCCCTTTGCCGTTTTTGTTTTATTTCTAAGTAATTCACTGCATTTATAAGGATTACTTTGTGGCCTTGTCTTTTGTAGCCAGAGTTTTTGATGGTTCCTCTCCCTAGAAAGGATTTGTTTAGTTTGATAGACCCTGAGATTATTAAAGGAGTATTTTGAACTTTATAAACTAGGCCCCCTTTTAGGCCTGTTTAGGCTGAAGCCAGCCTGTGGAATATTGGGTCAAGCTACCAGAGGTAGGTCTTGTTTGTGGACTTTTTCGAGGCCTTTGCCCTCTTTGCTGTTGAAGTGCACTCAGTTCATAACATATTTTGTGCATTTGTCTTGGTGGTTACAAGTGTATAAGCTAGAATATACCAGGTCTGATTCCTGTCTTGCACATGATGCTGCTAATATACAGCCACAATCCTGTCTGTTATTTCTAAGCAAATTCTTGAATTTATTAGGATTAGTTAGGTGGCACTGACCAGAAAGCAGGAGACAGAGTGGGAGGTGGTAGAGTTAAAGATGCTAAGATTTGCATTGGGTGTGACGAGGATGGACAGATAAGAAATGAGTACATCAGAGCGTCAGCTCAGGTTGGACGATTGGGAGACAGAGTCAGAGAGGTGAGATTGCGCTGGTTTTGACATGTGCAGAGGAGAGACGTTTAGTATACTGGGTGAAGGATGCTAAAGATAGAGCTGCCAGGCAAATGGAAAAGAGGAAGGCCTAAGCGAAGATTTTTGGATGTGGTGAGAGAGGACATGCAGGTGATGGGTGTAACAGAACAAGATGCAGAAGACAGAAAGATATGGAAGAAGATGATCTGCTGTGGCAACCCCTAACGGGAACAGCCAGAAGAAGAAGTTAGTGGACTTCTCCTTCCCTGCCATAGTTTTTGATGCTTGACCTACCTAAAACGTCATTTTTGTTTAGTTTGGTGTGTTCTTCATGTATTAAAGGAGTATTTTAAACTTTACAAGTTAGGACCCTTTTTAGACCTGTGTAGGCCGAAGCCAAGTTTGGGGAGTTTGGGATCAAGCTGACTGATGTAGGCCTTGCTTAAGGTTTTTTTCTGTAGGTTTTCACTATCTTTGCTATTGGACTGCTCTCAATTCATAACATATTTTGTGTGTTTTGATTTGGTGGGAATGAGTGTATGTGCCTGAATATATCAGATCTGGCTTCTGCATTGCACATAATGCTACTAGTCACATATAGCCATGACCAGGTATAAAGCATTTTGAAAAACGTGGATGGATGGTTTCACATTTGGTGTTCACATATGCCACTTATGCAGGTGCTGCTTCATGGATCCAGCATCCTGGGTTTGAAACCCACAGCCAGATGCAGTTCTCCTTGAAGATCTCGGAGTAATGGTGTTTGCAGCACCAGTGGTGTGCAGGTTTGGCTAAGCTGGCCCTGCGTGTGTTTGCATGATTGAGGTCCAGTCTTATCTAGAGCTGTTTCCCATCTTGCACCCAGTGCTACTGGGCCAGGCTCCAATCTACTGGAGTAAGGTGGTTTGAGATTGAATGAGTGACACAAAACAAAACCAGAACTGTATGACTGACTGCCCACCATGTCTTCAGTGGACTCCCAAAAGCTAAAATGTCTTCCTGTGGCTACAGGTTCAAATGCCAGCGCTGACTGCCTGTGCCACCCTCTAAACACATGTCACTTGTTTCCTTAAACCGTAAAGAGAACGGAATGCTTATTTTTTTTGGCAGGACTAGGCAGGGTGAGAATGAGATTTTATAGACAGAATGGGACAGGAAGGACGGGCAATGCTAATGAAGCAGGACTGGAAAGTGAAAGGCTTCAGCGGAATGAGCTCGAATGATTTATTTATTCATTCATCCGACAGGGCAGGATGCGACAGGATTTACGTTTCATTCCAGTGTCAGCCTCTAATGGAAATACAATAGAGTGTGAACTTAATGGCCGATATTAGTTTGTCAATAGGCCTATTAGGGCTGGCAGAAACGGTTTCAGATCGAAGCTTTCTAATCAGCTGGCTCTGCTTCGTTCACAGGGGCGCTGACGGGTTCTGCACCATTGGGGCACAAATCTGCCTTCACTTGTCACCATGGCTTTGTCCCATTCCCCCCGACTCCTCCCCACAACTGAGAATTGAAAAAAAATACGGATCAGACACTCTACCATAAGTAAATAATGCATGCAAAAAAAAGAGATCTTATGAAAACAATATGGGCCCCCCGACCTAAAAAGCAGCAATACTCCAAAGCTTAAAGATACGGCCGCACTCGAGCCCCGTGTAATTCCATGTCTCTTCTCACTGGCGCGCAGGGATAAAGACACAGAGCAGAGACAATCTGGGCACTAATCCATTCAGATTCCCCATTTCTCAGCACTTCTTCTCCCCAGCGCGCTCGACTAATCCTCTGAAGTGCCGCTCGTTGACAGACATCCGTCAGGTGTCAGGCACCCGTCATTCGCATTTCACGGGACGTCAGTCTCATTCTTAATATCAGTTTTGCTCTGTCAAAGTAACCTTCATTGTCATAAACTCCCTCCAGGCTCAGGCACTTGAATGTTGGGATGGTTATTAGGCTGGTAAATAGCTCACTTGCTTATTACCAAAATCCCCAATAGCTTTCACGGCTGGGGAAAAATGGACTCTGTGTGAGCGGCTCAGCATTTGTCATACTGGGCATGAAATATGTATGGGGTTAGAGAAAGACTAAGTGGAAGCAAGGGTGCACTCTTCGATTAAAACGCCCCCGCACACATGGGACCCTTTTTAAAAATAGTGCTGTATAGTATTTCTATTGCCAACTGTTACCATAAACTAATGAATTAAAGGGACATTGCTGCTTTAGTTAAGGAGTCAGGACGGTCACTGGGCGAGTTATGTGGATGAGGTGTAGCCCTTTTAATAGTTTTAAATATAACTAAACATTATTGTTGTGAACTCGGAGTCCCAAGGCATGTAGTCCCAGAAATACTTTCAAAAATGCCCACTAGAGGGCAATATCATCGTCAAACCCCAGGGTAAGCATTGGCTCCTTGTACAATAAAACAATTACTTTTACAAAATGCTCTTCAATGATAATTAAGCTCCGAGGAGCACAAGAAGCACAGGAATTGCCCAAAAACACTAAAGCAAGTCCCAAAACAGTAATCCAGAAACAGAGCAATAAGGTTCAGACATCCAGAAATCCAATAAATCAAAGACTGCTTCATGTATAGATTCCTAATTAGTCTTCTTTCCAACTGATCTACTCCTGTGTCTCTCATTACACCTGGCAGTTTGCTCAAAGAAAAATCAAACCAAAAAGAGCAAATCGAAGAAACACAAGTGAACTTCCCAACTCCCCGCCACATTTGAGATGAACCTCCAGGAGCGATGGGAGACCCTCCTGTTTTACAGGGCGGAAGGCAGTGACTGGCAGGGGCCACCCACATAACACACGGAACAAAGCAAAAGCAACTGATGTACATAGTGTCACGCACGCGCGTCCAGGAGGCAGCCAGCAAACCCTAAGGTGAGTAAAGTCTCACGAGATTAAAGGGTTTTGATGGATACTAACGCCTCTCCTTCTCTTTCTCCAGAAACAAAGACGACAAATAACTGCACTTCCCTCTGTTCCAGAATCCAAAAATGGCCGCTCCACCTTTCCACTTCCATCCCCCATTGATGACATCACTCTCGGTCCCGCCATAATGACATCATTTCCCGTTATCTCATTTCCTGCAGCCATCTTTTGTTTGTATAAATACCCCTCTGCACCTGAACCTGGTGTCGAATGTTTATTTTGAACCTTATTTCAAATCTCATTTTGACCTATCCACTGGACATTATATGGGGCTATTCCCCAAAACTTTGTGACGAGTCTGAGTCAATTATTTGTTCTCTTACAACAGGCAAAACCAAAAATAAAAGCTGATATACATAATCAGCATACAAAAATGAACAAAATGGGCACAAAACATGAATTTGGACGCCAGCCAGTTTGAGACATGGCGGTTATAATGTGTGTCAAGTTCACTTTAGGCACTCCTCATTTTGAAAGAGTCCACCGTCAACCTAAAAGCTAGTCCTCTGTAAAAATGCGCATGAACTATAATCCAGTTTAATGATCATAACATTCAATTTAATCTTGTTTTGTATTCCATTTACATGTATTTGCTTAGCAGAAACTTTTATACAAGCAACTTAAAAAAAGAGGTCAATATTATCGAGTAAACATCAGTCTGGGGGACTGTTTGGGAACAAGTGTGGTAAGACAAGGTTACAGATTGACCATCATACCTAAAGAGCACAGAACAAAATGCAAGCGAGAATTGATTCATAGCTTACAAAAAACGAAAATTCACCCAACAAGAGAGCCTTCAAAAGCTTCTTAAACACGTTGAGAGAATGCAAATTACGAATGGAGGCAGACAGCTCGTTCCACCAGCTAAGAGCTACGCATGAAAAGAGTCTGGATTGAGATTTGATACCATGCCAAACGCCGTTCGTCCGCAGAACCAAGGGGTCGAAAAGGAACATAGGACCTCTCATGTGTCTCCGGGCCACCTTACCGTTGACTACTCTGTAGGCATCGAGTGACATGTGCCAGTTTTTTATATAAAGTGCCTAAAAATGTTATCAATAAGTGAAAAGAAACTGATTGATCTTTGATTGATCCTCAAAAACAGACTACAACAGGTTATCCAAAGGGCACACAATGCAAGCTGAATATCCTGTCTGTCCACATGCTGTATATGGCTGGTTGAGTCAAAATGTTGCCCGCTGACCTTACCTTCTGAGTGGTGATGGCCCCGACCTTAACCCGACCCACGGGCACACCTTTAAAAGAATCCTTACTAGCAGCATGAGTGTTCATGGACCATGAAGAAGACAATAATGTGTCCCCCAACACCCCGATTAAGGAATTAGTGTGTAGCTGGCACAAGTGCATTAAACACCCATATTTCCATTTAGGAAAAAAAAATAAATCACCCACAATAAATGGGTCCCCACTTGGTCCCCAACTCTTTCAGTGTGATTTCCTGTGTAAAAAATAAATACATAAACTCTCTCCGAACTTGTTATATAAGTGTACATATTGAAAATCGATGCAATGTGCTTAGTGATACTGGGATAGGTGCTGCCCCCTATTAACTGGGTTGGAAGACAATGGACATTGCTGTTGGTTCATACATATTGTATATACAGTACATATGGAACTGGGGAGACAGAAAATGAAAACAAGAGAGCGCCATCTGGTGGAAGCTCCTGTCTGAGTAGTTGACCTCCAAAAACACTAATCCATTATTACCAATACAATTCAGAGCAATGGTGGATAAATCCTACCCCTGCAGTGCTGGGTGTAAATCTGGGAACCCCAAGATCTCAGAGACATAGAAAACCCCACAGACACACACAAATGCCACACAGATGGCAATGCCCTGCCATGCCACCAGCACCTTTATTTACTGAGTGTATTTAATTATGCTACTGCCCCCTAAGGACATGCAATCGTTCCTTACAGCCAATGGAGAAGCTACTAGGACCGTCCCCCCATTTGCTGCTGGCTTTGTGCCTACTCCATCCCAGGCAAATCTTCACCATCTGGGCAGCTGTTCACAACATACACATATATTGCATTTTAAACAAGATGGACAGGACTCTTGACCAATGAATGAAGGAGAGAGGTGGGTCTTCAATTCTTTAAGAACACATTGCCTATATGTGCACTGCTCTGGTTTTCCAAAATGTTTATTTAACAATATTTTGCCAGCTGCGAGCACACGACTGAATGATTTGATATGTGGATTATGTAAAACGAGTAATAGGAGATCTTTTGAAGGATATTTTGATTTTGTTTGGCATGGTTTGGCATTGGTCTACATCGACGCTCATTCTATCAGAAAGTCTGTAATGTCCATTCTCCAAGAAAACATGAGATTAAAGTTTTGTTCTTGTCTATCACTACAAACCACAAAAGTAACTTATAAAAATACAATATAGAACCTTTGGGTGGAGTATTCCTTTAAATGCATTCAGGTCATGAGATTGGGCAAGGTTGGAAACAATCCGAAAGAGCTTGCCAGTTTATCACTGGGCACATTCATGCTCACAATGGGTAAATTAATGTCATTTGTATATCTAAAAATATATATATATATAAAAAAGAAATAAAAATATAAATAAATAAATAAACCTGAGCACTGGGACTGCAAGCAACACAGACAAGGTGACAGGGTGCAAACGCTGTCCACATAGGCAGGGCCTGGCCATGGATCAAAATCCGGGACTGAACACAGTAAATCTGAGCATTGATGGGGAAAGAGGGGAAAATATGACATAAGGGAGCTAATGAGGTAAGTGTGTGTGTGTGTGTGTGTGTGTGTATACATACACAAAGTAATCCTTTCACATTCACAAATCTGACATTTGTGAATATAACCGATGTATAGAGAGAGAGAGAGAGAGAGAGAGTGTAGGTGCCATGGAGGACAGGCGGACAACCCGGCTGGACAACAGGATGACTTCTTGCATAGCTGAAAGGATAAAAGGGGTTGACTAGCAGAGGTTGGAGGCCAGGAGCAGTTCCACCCCCATACGACACATTGGTCCTCTCAAGGCCCCTCAGGGGTGTATAGGAATTGGGGTCCCTGGGGTGCTGTTAGAGGGTACTGTTGGAGGAGGAACATCCCTGCTTCCCACACGACCTAGAAGTACTTCAAATAGTACACACTTGGAAGCATCCATGAGTCCTGCTTAAAAGAGACCTGTCATCTCACCTCAAAGAGTCAGAGGCTGACACTCACCAGGAGGAACGAAAGGAGAGAATGTGCACCAGGACATTGATTGTGTGTATTTGGTGGTTGACGATCAATGAAGAGCATTTATTTGAATGTGTTGGGCATTACTGTGTTTGGGGTTTGGGGGCTCAGTGGCGCCTCCTTCTGGTTACAATATACACACAGCCTACAAGGCCATTATCCATCCATTCATTATCCAACCCGCTATATCCTAACTACATAGGCCTGACAGGGTCAGGAGGGTCTGCCGGAGCCAATCTCAGCCAACACAGGGCGCAAGGCAGGAAACAAACCCCGGGCAGGGCGCCAACCCACCGTTGAAGGCCATTATTGTTATGTATATATTAAGTCAAACTGGTCTCCAATAAAAAAAATAAATAAATCCAAAGCTTTAAAAAAAAATAATCCAAACTGAGAAAATAACATCAGAGGTAAAGCTCCCATGCATCTTTGTTAAGGTCATTATCTGCTTCACCACTGCCTAAAAAATGATTGTGACTCTGACTCATTAACCTAGTTACGTAAAAGCAGTGGTTTGTGGATAATGTTCTGTTTTCTTTCCACAATGATTTTGCGATTACTCAGGTCAAGGTCTGGATAACTCGGAGGGGGTGCTTGACTCCGGTTTGTCCTTAATATCGACTTTGTGCCATCCAGTCACAACACAAAGGCCCATAATACGAGAGAGCCTTGTGACAGAAATGACACAAGCATGCACAGGGATGCAATATTACACAGCAGCCTTATCTGTGGGGCACTCTGTAGCTTTAAAGAAAAAACGGGCATCCGGCTCTAGAATTCAGTATGTAGTCTTAAAAAGAAACATAATCTGTCTTATTAGAGCTAGAAAAAAAATATGCTACTGCAAATTGCAGACAAAAAGACCTCAGAGGAATAAGACTCACGCATTAGTCTGTGAGGCAGCTTACAGTTTATTTGTTCAATCACTTTATGTGGAAATAGAATAATAAATAATTCCAGTCACAGAGCATCTGATGGACCTTCACGCTATGACACTGTACTGCTTGTGTGTCTTACAATAGGCTGCCATTTAGGGGGTGCGTGCTGCAGCTGGGGTGAAGTTTGCAGGATCTCATGCAGGTTTTTCCTCCTACTTCTTAAAGATGTGTGTGAGTGTGTGTATTTTAGGCTCATTGGTAAGTCGAAATTGGTCTGGTTGGACTGAGGGCATTCTGCAACCAGCTGGCATTCCCTCCAGGGTTGGGTCCTACCCTACAGCCTCTGCCAGTTCAGGTTTGGCTCCAGCTTTGTGCAACCCTGTCGTCAGATTGGGTACATTTCACCCCACAGATGGATGGAATGAAGCAGAGTGCAAACCCCCAGTGGTTACAACCCTGGACTGTAAAGCACAAAAGCAGGCAGTTTGATCCCCTAATGTGACCTGGACTGAGACATTTACTCTGCCAGTGCTGCAACTGTTTGAAAAATGAGTCAATTCTATTAAGTACTGGTCACTTGCAAATTTACTTGGGGGAAAAAAAAAAAAAGGTTTCAGCTAAATAAATGTTAATATTTATTGTTTGAGGACAGTAATCCTGCTCATGCTCACACTCAGAAACCAACTTAATGATCATAATGGCATCTGTATTACGAATTGTGGAGGAGAAAAAAGGCCAAGAAAGAAGAAAATGGCTGTGTAGTTATCAGACTAATAATAGTGCCTTTCGTGGTAAGTGCTATCATTATAAATCTATTCAGTGGATTGTTCTGAATTATTGGCTTAGCTTCAATGGGATTATAGAGCACACAATAAAATAAAATCCATAAAATTACAAAATGCATACAGAGAGAAAGATAGAGCCGCTACCTTTGAGCCCCAGGCGTCTGCGTTTGAATCCTGGCGCGGATGCTGACTGTGTAGACTTTACACGATCTCCCCATGAACAATGCAATTTTCCAGTGTCTTCTTATACCCCAAAAATGTGTATGTTAAGCTGAACGTCAAATCAACATTTGCTGGTGTCCCATTGCCGTTGTGAGCCCAGTGTAGTTTGTTCTAATATTTCTGCCGTTCCCCTTGTCACCAGCTAATCTTTTTTCTCAGTTATGTTATCTTTAAAACATCTCCTTCTCAGCAGGAGAGCCGTAAATGTGATGTTAGCCGCTGGATATTCTGTGACCCTGGAACAACGGGCGGATGGGTGAGTATATTTACAGCTCATCATATGGAGGGCCAGTAGGATGACTTTACTGTTTCGCTTAGTCTGTTACCCCAAACCGAGGCCACGGGACAGCTATAGGTCTTTGTACCGCCTGTGAAAATTAGAACAATCTAGACGAGAACAAGCCATTCAGCCCAACAAAGCTCGCCAGTCCTATCCACTTGTTTCCTCCAAGAAAACATCAAGTCGAGTTTTGAAAGTCCCCAACGTCTTACTGTCTACCACACTACTTCGTAGCTTATTCCAAGTGTCTATCGTTCTTTGTGTAAAGAAAAACTTCCTAATGTTTGTGCGAAATTTACCCTTAACAAGTTTCCAACTGTGTCCCCGTGTTCTTGATGAGCTCATTTTAAAATACAAGTCTCGATCCACTGTACTAATTCCCTTCATAATTTTAAACACTTCAGTCAGGTCACCTCTTAATCTTCTTTTGCTTAAACTGTAAAGGCTCAGCTCTTTTAATCTTTCCTCATAATTCAACCCCTGTAGACCTGGAATCAGCCTAGTCGCTCTTCTCTGGACCTTTTCTAGTGCTGCTATGTCCTTTTTGTAGCCTGGAGACCAAAACTGCACACAGTACTCCAGATGAGGTCTCACCAGTGCATTATAAAGGTTGAGCAGAACCTCCTTGGACTTGTACTCCACACATCGTGCTATATCACCTAACATTCTGTTAGCCTTCTTAATGGCTTCTGAACACTGTTCTTCTGAACAAATGCTAGAAGTGACTACTCCTGTCAAACTGATGGTGCAGGACAAACCAGCTAATGTCATATATTGGAGTGTTCCAGAACCTTACTTTAAGTAATATACCAGCTGGCCTAATATGAAATGATCTGCTTGGTGCTAACGAAGACCTAGAGATAGAGAAAGATTGACAATGCATTACACACGGTTTAAATGTGTTGGTTCTAAAGGACTTTGATGTGATCAGACTAGTGGCTGTGACACCATGGTACTGCATCTACAGGCCAACCATGGGTTACAAAGGAGTTCTCTTTGTGTGTAGACAAAACTTGAAAAAGCCCTTTAACAGAAATATGGGAAAAAATGCGTAATGCTTTACTGCTTATTTTACAGAAAAACATTTCTGACTTAATAATAAAGTGACACTGAAGCAATATTTTTGTATTGCAAAATCACAAAGCTCAAATAGTTTAAACTAAAACGAATCACTGGTATGTACAGCATCTTGACTGTATGCTTAAGTTTTTAATAATGACAGAGTACCTCACAGACTTGGAAAAGGCTTAATGATGGCAAGAAAACCCACCGCTACCTCAGAATTGATTCCTCAGCAGAGACATGCTGCTTTAGCAGAAGGAATCATTTGGAATAGCGATACTCCAATCAGAATTTTAAAAGACGATATGATCACCCATTTCATGTTATTTGATTGGCCAATTCCGATACTGATTTTCCTTTTCATTATCCCTTTAAAATATTTTTAACACTAATCTCCTGCATAACCAGACAAAAAGAAGTTTCCTATATTAAAATGTATTTTTATAATTAAACTATGGACCAGTGGTGTTAACTGTTCACTTTTATTAACAAAACGAAATTCTGTTGGCTTATTGTTCAGTGACCATAAAATACTATGATAAACAAAATTTCCTTAACATACATACTTTAACTAATAAAATATGTACAAAAATATTTATCCATAATACCAATGGCAAAAAAGAAAATAAAACACTTCTCATAATTACAAGCTGTCATATTGTTTTTCTGAAACAAGGCTTAATTAAAAAAAGTAGTTTTCACCATTTCTCTAATAACTAAAAAAATTATATCTTCCTCACACAATCATATAATTATTATAGGCAATTAAATGCTGCTTAAATGTTAATATACATGCACTTATACATTTTAATCATAATTACACTACAGCTTTTTGCTGTAAAGGTGTGTGTTCTTTTCTTCAGTGTATCAGCTAGCTTTCGTAATTCTTGAGGTGTAATTATAAATATAGATTACCATTTTAATTATGCAGTGCTTGTTTCTTAACAAAACTTATGCTGTATGACACACAGCAACAAATAATGAACACAGTACAAATCTTTAAAAAAAAAAAAAGCCTGTTGTTTACTATGCAGCAATTTCATCTTTTCTTTCTCCAAATAAAAGTGCATTTTAAACAAGCACGCTGTCCAAACTCATGCAATGTCCATTTTAATTTAAAGGACAAAATTAAGGTCTGAATCCCTTAAAGTAGCTTTTCTAGTTGCACAGGATGACTTCTGCAAACGTTTTTTTTTTTCAGTTTATTACTCCGCTTTCTTTAAAGGCTAATATACCAATCGCCTTTCCTTCACTGATAAAACAATTCTCCACTCACTGCTCTTTGTTTACACTGCAGGAAATATACTGCAAAAGGAAATAATAAAAAAAGACACTGCTGGCTCAAGTACCGGAATACAGTATTGTCTGCTTTGCTTTTAGCTACGGCACACGATCTATTGACGTGAATTAAAATGCAATGCACTTTTGTATTGCGTTTTTATAAAATGGCATGTCGAGGGTAAGCATGGCACCCTCCGTGGCGGACATGTTTGCTCGCTCCATTCCATGCCGTTTTTTGTTTTGTTTTGTGTTTTTGTTTTTTGCCTTCTCTACAGCGCACAAATGCTTTGCACTACTATCATACAGCAGGCAGGCATTGCTGGACATTGCTAACTCACACAGTCCCCTGGAATTTACCGGTTTATACCATCTGAGCTACAGTTCATTGTTTAGTCCCGCAGCCAACACCATAACCACGCCCAGGAAGACCCCGTAGCACTGAGCTCGAGTGACCAATCTGACCCCAGGAGAGTGCTCTGGAGACGGCGATGCAAGTGAGGCAAGAGGGGAGGGATCCACGCTAGGCTGAAAGCCGACCACCGCTACCCTGCCTCTTGCTAGCCAACGAGCAGTCTCTGGAAAACAAACTGGATGAGCTAAGAGCTAGGATTACAGCACAGCAGGAAATAAGAGAGTGCTACGTTCGAATTTTCACCGAGACGTGGATTTCGGACAAAGTCCCAGAATGCGCCGTTCAGCTACAGACTCACTCTGTGCACCGAGGAGATCACACCGCAGCCTCCAGTAAGGCTAAAGGGGTGTGTGTGTGTGTGTGTGTGTTTATTAACAACTCGTGGTGTGGAGACGTACAGACTGTTTATAAGTACTACTCACAAGATGGGGAATTTTTACTGCTGAACTTCCGAACCTATAATCTACCGAGGGAATTCAATCAGTCATTTGGTTAATATATTTTTAATCATGACACAATAAATCATACCAAAATGAAATGTCCTGTTTGCATCTATAATAATAAAAGGCAAAGCCCTCACTGACTGACTGACTGACTGACTCACTAACTCATCACTAATTCTCCAACTTCCCATGTAGGTAGAAAGCTGAAATTTGGCAGGCTTATTCCTTACAGCTTACTTACAAAGGTTAAGCAGGTTTCATTTCGAAATTCTAGACGTAACGGTTATAACGGTCGATAACGGTCAACAACTTCCGCCATGTTGAACTTTCTTATTTATGGCCCCATCTTCACGAAATTTGGTAGGCGGCTTCCCTGCACTGACTGAAACTGATGTACGTACTTATTTCGGTGGTATGACGCCACTGTCGGCCGCCATATTGAACTTTTAACGGAAACCGATGTCTGTACTTATTTCATTGGTATGACACCACTGTCAGCCACCATATTGAACTTTCCAACATCACTAATTCTCCAACTTCCCGTACAGGTAGAAGGCTGAAATTTGGCAGGCTCATTACTTACAGCTTACTTACAAAAGTTAAGCAGGTTTCATTTCGAAATTCTACGCGTAATGGTTATAACGGTCAACAACGTCCGCCATGTTGAACTTTCTTATTTATGGCCCCATCTTTTCAAAATTTGGTAGGCGGCTTCCCTGCACTAACCGAAACCAATGTACGTACTTATTTCGTGGTATGATGCCACTGTCGGCCGCCATATTGAACTTTTCAACAGTCTTTGTTACTTATGGGCCCATCTTCAAGAAATTTGGTACACGGGTTCCCAACGCTAACTGAATCCTACTTACGTACATATATATGTCCATAGCCTGCAGCTCGGTCACCGTGAGGCGGCGTTAGTCCCCATCCCAACGCCTCCCACGTTGTTGGCTGCCTGCCTATATAAGGCCGTCCGTCGCTCCAGTCTCTACATTCCCTTCTTTGCTTTGCCACGGGATTCACGTCTCCCTGCTGATAACTAGAGCCTTTTTATTTAATCCACGGCTTCTCCGCTGTTTTATTGTTCATTTATTACGATTATAGTTATTGTGTAGGTATTTTAGACTTACTTTACATTGTTCAGGTACCCATTTCCTTTATCATTCCAACCCCCATTAACATGTCTATCGAGGTGATCACCATCGATCAAAGAACTGTCACTTACCGAGTGGTTTCCATGCCCGGAGATGGCACCTGCCTTTTCCAATCTCTTTGTTACATATTGCACAGCCATATCAGGCTCACTCTTGATATCCGGAGGAACATTGTGTCTTATGTATTGAATGACTGGGACAGGTTCAAGGTGTGGACTGATGACGGTACAGGAGATAATTATACTACACAGGAGCACTAGAAGAGTGAAATGCTTAAGCCCTTCACCTATGGATCTGCATGTGAGTTGATGGCTGCCGCTGAATTGTTCTGTTGTCGCTTTCAAGTGTACTGAAATGGCCAAATATTTTACACCTTTCGACAACCGCCAATGCCTCTTAAACATCTTAGATTCACAGGTGACAATTTCAGTAGTGGACACTTTGATGTTTATGAATGTTTAAACTCTCAAAAGCTGGATGTGATTTTATCGCTGAAACCGGTTGTGTGCTTACAACGCTTGACAGATGCCGAATGTCACTTCAATACAACAAATCCTGCAAATACTGTCGTAATTGAAACAAACCATGAAACTCAAACCGATTATGACAGCAGCAATCCAAGCTGTGAGATATGAGACAAGATTACTGTTCACATGGCCAACTGTAAGTTGCATGCTCAAGAGTAAGCTCAGCACACAGCTTGGTCATATTACAACCGGAGGGCCGAACTCACAATGTGGTATACAAAGAGATCCTTAACAAATAATTATTGGCATATTTTCCCTCAGTTTAAAAAGGTAAAATTTTCTTCTTAATAAAAATTTTAATGCAGTACTTCACCGCTGCGAACCGCGGGTATTTTGCTAGTATTCAATAAACATCTGCTGTGTGTTGTGTTGTTGAAATTTTAAACTTTCTTCATTGCACTCATTTTTAAAAGCAGAATTGAGGCAACTCTCTGTAGCCCTCCATGAGAACGCTAGAAGCATTGAGAACATGGAGTCCATCAGCTCTTCTTCCATTCAGACTCCTAGAGGCCCTGTTCCATAGTGTTATGAAAGATAGCAATAATGACGAGAGTCATTGTAAGAGTTCTGAAGGTAAGATGAGGCTCACAAGATTGGGTAAGAAAGGAAACTGGTTAGGGCCAAAGGTTCTCTCTCATTTTCAGAAAGCTTTAGGCCAATGAAAGGAGATCTTGAGTATCTCTTGGCAGCTACTATGTGTTTGTCACCCTACTGTATATTGTGGAGTCAAGTGTAGCCAGAAGGAGATCAACTAAGGAACTGTTGGTACTTTGCTAACACGGGAATTTAAGCCAACATGCTCCCTGTGCACCCAGTATAGGCACAAACGACAGAATACAAGCCAATGGTGACCACAGTGGCACAATGGCATCCTCTTCCTTGGATGTTTTTTAAACACTTTTAAGAGTTGTCTTTGTCTTGTGGCAAGGTGCATTGCTGGTGTCGTCAGTGTGCTTTTGTGTCGATCCTGAATGAGGCCACGCCCCCTGGACACGCCCACGCACATAAAGAATTGGCACCCACACACACGCTGCACCACCTGTCAGCACCGTGTTTAATTTTGACCCGCCATGTTCAAACAAAAATCACAGCACTAATCAAATTGATTTTCTCCGCATTCGTTCTAACATTTCTGCCGTTCCCCTTGTCACCAGCTAATCTCTTTTCTTCGTCTCCATTATATTATCTTAAAGCGTCTCCTTCTCAGCAGGAGAGCCGTAAACGTACTAAAATCTTCTTGTTGTTTATCTGATGTCTTTCTAGAAAGGCGGACGAGTTGTCAGTGTATGTGTGTGTGTGACAGCAGACACATTTTACTTGGCGTATGCTCCTTTGGAGGAGTTTGCCGTCTTTAAAGCAGTGTTGGGATTCCTGTAAATTACCCTTGATTGCGTCCACAATGATTTTTTTTTCCAACAGATGTATGTTATCAAGTCTTTCTCCTATACAAAAACAAATTTGGATGGCACCAAGCCAAATATCATCCATCTAGTCTTTATTATATATAGCGCCATTCCACCAAAGGTATTCAACACCTCCAAACTCTTTACGAGAAGAAGCAGCGTCACACATACAAAGTAAACGGTGTGATTCAAACACAGCAAGCACACACAAAAACCCAGTACCAGCAGAGAGAGTGATGTTTACCTGACAATCACATTTTGTAAGCTTGAAGCTTTTCTTGACCCTTTTTCGCTAGTAACTTTGTTTCTTAGTCACTTGTACAGAAGTAACACGTATCACAATATTAACAGACCGGTACTAACCCTCCTCTATTCTGTTTCTCTTGTTGGTATCTGGATCGCTGCTCTACTGCCAGACTTCTCTCCTGCTTTGATAAAAGTCACTTCAGATAAAGGAGTATTGGAATCATTGGATAGAAAGATTCTCTCATCCCCCCCGTGAGTCCACAACTATGCAGCAAGTGGTCAGTTGTTACACACATACATACATACATACATACATAAATAGCCAGCTCGAGCTCCATGGTTGGGTGTGTGTGCTCATGCGGCTGCTGGAAGTTGGTGGAGTGATTGAGACGGAGCGCGTCTATCTCCACGTGAGGGTGTAATCTGTCTGGATGGCTCCATTCGCTGTCCGCGGTATGCAATTCAAATGCCCCACAGAGGCACATAATGGGGAGCCGGTATGAGGAAGGGGTCAACGGAGAAAAAAGAAGAAACAACAGAGAGGAGATGGAGATTACTGAAGGGAGAGAAGAAAGGTGGTGTGACAGATAGGGGGCGCTGTCGTCCCCTTCAACCCTCAGACCAGACGCCAGACACCAGATAAAAGTCCAAATATTAAATTTAATTGTATAATACAGTGCACAAAGCACCCTCCGCTCCACAATACTCATAAACAATAAATCAACAATACAAATCCTCCACTCCCAGACGTGTTGTCACCCTTCCTCCCAACTCAGCTCAACCCGCTGGGGTTTCCCATAGTCCTTTTAAAGTCCTTGACCCGGATGTGTTTCTCTCTCTCTGTCCATGTGACTGGCAACACTTCCGGGACAGATGAAAACTCCTTTTTCTTCAAACCGGAAGTTTGTCATTTCTTCTATCCCCGTGACTGGGACGTACTTCCGGGCTGTATGGAAAATATAGATCTCTGGGCCTCCCTGCAGCGTCCCCTGGCGGCCCCGACATTATCCAGCAGGGCTGTGCATTAAAACTCCTAAGTCCATGATGCCCTACTGGAATTAGGGGCATCTCCACGTCGCAGGGAAGGCTCCATCTGGCGGCTTGGGGGTATTGGCCGGGATAAGTTGCCGGCCATAGTCCACAGTGGGAATGTGAGAGAGCCGGTGTGAAAGCGATCGAGCGAAACAGAAAGAAAGAGAGTGAAAGAAGGCAGGCAGCCAGGAGAAGAGCCCCTCTGGGAAGTGTGTGGCCGACACTTGGGGCTGAAGGTGGCCACACCAGCCGAGTGATCAAGGAGCTGGATTGACCAGGTGCTCAATCCTGCGTAAATCTGGGATGAGGCAGCGGAAGATGGAGCGAGGTGAGGCTTGGATTAGGAGCCCTGCAGAGAGGCATGGACCACAGGGACCCGGGCCTGTAGATGACAGTTGGCTGTGCCTGCTGGAAGACGTCTCCCCACACAGTGAGACCCGAGTACGGTAAGCCGGAGAGATTTCAGTGTTAAAGGGAAGCACCAGGGACTGAGATTTTTAGAGAAGATTCCTGCTGTGTTTTAACCTTCATTTTATGGATTTATTTATTCTGAATTTTAACCTCCACAGTTCCCATTTAAAGATTATTTATTTATTGAACATTTGGAGCCCTGCACTGTTGGACACTGTTTTTTCTGATTGTAATAATAAAAGCACCATTTCACTTATGCACCTACCCTTTGCTATGTGAGTGTCCTCATTTGCCCAGCTCATCCGTGGTTACGTTATTGACAGTGGCGGGTTCAAGAGGGTCCCTGAACATACAGGGAGTGTGGAGCTAACCCACACAGTCACAAATTTGGGAGTGTGTAGGCATTCAGTTGGCCGAGGTCTCCAGGAAGGTGACTTTCTCCACAGTTGTCAACTAGCCATAGTTCCATCAAAAAAATAATGGACAGGTATTGTTGGTTTCCATTTCTGTTTAGTCAGTTTCTACCTTGTTCTTTGTGCGTTTTAACAAATATGCATTTATATTTGTACCAATTCTACATTTTGTAACTTGTATAATATGTACTTGTATTTTAACTGAGAATTGCTCCCAGCGCTCTGCACCTGAACTCAGTGAAGAGTGCTATACAAACTGTGGAAACAGCGACTTTACAGACATATGTCCTCAAAGCTTATCCCATTCGACTATTGCTTTTAATAGATTCCATCACCTGAAACCATGAACTGCATTATGCAAGTTAGAAAACGGGTGGAAGGATGAAATTAAAATCTAATAGTGAAACAAGACCACTGGGTGGCAGTATTTTTTCAGCCATTTAAATGCTGGAGCACCACAGTTAACTGCCACAGTGGAGCACAGGAGAGTTTGCAGAGGTCCAAGAGGCAGAAGACAGTTACCCCAGCACTAGTCAGGTGATCATTTTTTAAAAAAATTGATTGAAATGTCTCTCTTTGACTAAATGCCTTTCGTGCATCAGACAATCCAAAACTTTTTGTAACACAAGACTCTCTAGATAAAAACAAAGCTTTGATTCTGATAAGAAACACTCTCTTTAAAAATTCCAAAAACTTGTGAACCTCCTGTAAGGTCAGTGGCCAACGGATACCAAAGGAAAGTTAAAACGACAATCGAGGCCTTGCATGAAAGCCTGATTTCTGAGCCCAAGAACTCCAGCACAAGCTGTTCAGAACTGTGTGACTCACCCAAAGCGTTAAAATCTACAACTGCAGGGTGGAGATGTGATCGTGATTTCACACTCATATGACTCTGTGGTAAACAGAAATTAAAGCACAAAGAATTCTGCGCCTGTGGCAGAGATGCGTTTTAGAACAAAAAACGCCTGTGGATTCAGAAGGAAAAACAGCATTGGCAAAAGAATTTATTTTAGAATAAAACCAGTTATGAAAAGCAATGTGTGGTAGATGAACTGGTGCTGATAAATTAAATCAAAAATGCTTTTCTATATACTCGTAACATAGGGCCTATAAAAAATATTCATCCCTTGAAATTTCTCGCATTTTATTATTATTCACAATTGAACCGACTTTTTTGACACTGACAATAGAACAGAAAAGGACTCTTTAATTTTAAAGTGAAAACAGGTCCCTGCATTTATAAATGTAAAGCACAAAAAAATTGATCTCTTAAGTATTTGTTCTCTTTATAGTGTAACGGCCGCCCCTTACCCGGCCGGCAGCTACACCTCCAAGGCCTGTGGCCTGGATTAATTGCTGAGGTTGAATCTAATCAAGCCGTGATAAAATGTATTAAATGAAACAGAAAAGCTAAATAAATTATAAATATCCCTCCACCAAAGCAACACCGTGACAAATCCCTAGATGAATATAACTACCCCTCCCTTGCCCTTGTAACATATAACAAACAACACAAATACCAAAAAAGAATGAATGAAATACAGAAATGAACGGTCGTGAACTTGAGTCCGAGTAACAATTGTCCTGAATGCAGATGACTGGTTAACCGATATATGGAGTGTTTGTAATTCCCGGAAACAAAAATGGAACAGCCTCACCGTGTATCCTCGCCGGTGGTGGAAAATGATCTGACCCCGGGGTCTCTCGATGATGAGGGTGTTGGAGTGAGTCCGGCGGAATGAAAAACAAACTGGATGGAAATGCGCGATGTGAAATACAGCAGGTACAGGTGGTTCGTAGTCGTATATCGAAAATCTCCTTCTCTCCTCTCTCTTCCTCTTCTCTTGATTGTTTTTATAGTCCTGTGACGAATGTAATTGATTAATTGAAAACCGGTGTTTTCCAGGTTTGGGGCTGCGATCTCCTTCCATCATCCGTCCCACTTTACGGGGACGGCATTGACTGACACACACAAACAGTAAACGGGACGATGGAAACAAGACGCACGTGGTACGAACACAAACACTATTACTACTATGTAGCCCCGCTACAATAGGACACCCCTAAATCAACACCAGTGCAGCCAGTTTCTTTTAGAAGTCACAGAATTAGTTCAATGGAGATCACCTGTCTGGCATTTCCTTTGAGTGTCATATAAATGCTCCTGTACTGTATGTGGCCAGTCCAGCTGGTGGCAAGTCAGTATGGTGGCCTAATCTAAACAATGAACAGAGCACTCCAAGTAACTCTGTAAAAGGTGACTGAAAAGACAGGGGATGGAGGCAAGAAAATAGCCAAGTTACTGAATATCCATGACATCCACACTACACGCTGTCTCAGGAAAGTGAACCGTATCAGGCGGGACCCCAGCCACCTTGCACTGTCACTTTTCATCCTCCTCCCATCTGGGAAGCGACTAAAATCCATTCAGATGCACACCTTCAGGCTCAGGAACAGTTTCTACCCAACTGCAATCAGACTCATGAACAATCAGTGACCTTGTGTCACCTCCACTGCTACCTGCACAAATACTTCTGCCACTGTCTATATTTATTCCTAGGATTCTGGTTTTATTTATTTATTTACTTATTTATATTCATTTATTTATTGTGTGTGTGTTTTTTTTGTCTATGTTCACTGTCTGCGGGTGCACATGCAAGCAAGCATTTCATTGTACATGGTACTTGTAGTTGTACACACGACAATAAAGAATTGAACTGAGTCCAGATACAATCAAACATTAAGACATGGAAAGTGTCTGGTACAGCTGGAAATCAGCAAGAGCTGGCAAAGTACAAAAACGGAGTGATCGTGCAAGAAGACGGCAAGTGAGGGAGGCCACCAAGAGACCTGCGAGAACTCGAAAGGAGTCACAAGCTACAGTGACTCGGGCTGCAGAGACTGCAGACAACAACTGTTATCTGAGTGTTTCATCCCAGGCATGTAGCAGACTCTGATGTCAGTTGGAAGAAGGTTCTGTGGTCTCATGAGACTAAAATTGAGCTTTTTGGCCATCAAACAATATGCCATGTTACACTGCACATTATCAAAATGGTGGTGCCAGCATCAGGCTCTGAGAATGCCTCTCTGCAGCAGGCCCTCGAAGGCTTGTGAAAGTAAAACGAATGGAATAAAATACAGGAAAATCCTGGAGAAAAACTTAATGCAGTACGCAAGGAGCTCTTTGGGGGAAGATATGTTTTCCAACTTTTGTACGTTGCAGATTTTAGTTTTGTTTTTTACTTGTGTTATTTGTCTTAGCCGCTGTCAGGCTATTATATGATCACAGCGCCATGGTGCTACATGCTTTCTGATTGGTCAGATTCCTCATCTTCACAGGACAATTTAGAGGTACCCCCAGGTTAAATATGGTCCAGTATCCCTCGCTGGATTATCTTAAGTAAATGATTTTCTCTCTTTGCGTTACAGTTAGAGGCAAAATGGGCAGTCAGGGTTACGGTTTGGGTATTTGATTTTTCTTCCATGTATTTCTGTCTTTGTGTTTTCGTGTTAACGCCACCTAGTGCAGGTGCTCACAATAATCCTGGGACCCTGTCCTTATCACCAGCATGATGATGACCCCAAGGAATGGCACACAGGAATGGCTTCAAAACAAGAATGTTACTGTCCTGGGGCCTCATGTATAAACGGTGCGTACGCACAGAAATGTTGCGGAAGAACTTTTCCACGTTCAAATCGCGATGTATAAAACCTACACTTGGCGTAAAGCCACGCACTTTTCCACGGTACCTCATGCCTTGTCGTACGCAAGTTCTCCGCTCGGTTTTGCAGACTGGCGGCACCCAGCGTCAAAGCAGTGCTACTGTTCCTGTGTGGTTACACCTTATTTTCCTGACGCGGCTTTATAAATACACCGAAACTAACCGCATATTGTTTATTAGTGTAATGCATCTGATTGTAATTAACTTGTAACAATATAATGGTCCAGGGAACAGCAATAGTATTCCAAATACCATAACTGCTTTAGCGTTGTTACTCTCACTTCTTCTTCTTCTTCTAGCTCCTCCCGTTAGGAGTTGCCACAGCGGATCATCTTTTTCCATATTACTCTCACTGCACCACTCGGAGTATTTATATCACTGTATCTGAGTGTGAATCACAACAGCAGCTGATCGGAAAGGGAATTATCGATATACAGCTTCAAGGACACGCTGTCTCAGCCACTGCAAAACGTTTTAAAGCCTTTCCTGTACGGATCTCGCGGTTCAGAAACAGTTTCATCCCAAGAACTTTAAATGCACTCAATCAATTGCACCTTGTAGAACTGTTTGTACTTATAAGTACAATCACCCCACTGTAAACTTGCACTACAGTTATAATATCGCACAACCTGAGCCACTTTATAAAGCGCGTATTTACATATGATGACGATATCATTTTAAGGTGAAATGCAGCAAAATATGTTTATTAAATTATACAGATAAAACTTTAACTTCATTTAAATAATCTATATTCTTCACTGGGAGTGTCGTTAAGGATAGAATAATTAAACATGTACTATGAAGATATTTCAATGTTCTTTAAATGTTTTGAAGAATCGGCTCTAAGCTTACAGATGGCTTAACTTCTATTACAGAGCTGATTGTGTGGCAATCGGTTACTTGGGGAAAGAAAAGCACTGACTGCAGTGACGGCTACGCCAATATATATTGAATATAAAACAGAAAGAGAAAATAACAACACAGCTAAAAACGCAGCGACAAATTTCGGCAAAAGTTAAATGCTTGTGTCATGAGCACGAGGCGGCTATGCAGTGTCTGCAACGGATGAGACCATTCACCGTGCATAAGCTACCTTACTGACGGGCGGGCGAAGGAGCCACCGATTCTTCCTCTGCCCAGTGCCACCACAAGCCTAGAGCCGCCCCTGGTATTGCTGCAATAAATTATTTCATCGAAGTGAAACACATGTTTAATAACGTGCTTTAACTCCTATCATCATGAAAATGATATCACGTATACATCTCAGTATTTTAGTTATTCAGAGAGCTGTAATATCACGAATGTAATGGACTCTGTGTCCAGTTGGAGGAAGAGAGCCGGTTTAAAAGCAAGTAGTGATTCACACACATAGAGCACATAGAAGATCAAATACAAAACAAAGCATTTAACGTGCTACTTTAATTACGATGTGATTTGAGAAACTGGTTAATTAAACGATTTTAAGATGAAGTTTATGATGTTCTACTTTAATGACAAAATAAATACGTGATTAAAGTGGAAATGTCGAGATTGAAGTTGACATTTTGTGCTTTTTCCCCACTGTGTGCCTTTTTTCTCTGTACCCTAATAAGCTTTCATATGACACTCAGACAGTGGGCTACAACTCGCCTTTTCACGGCGACTTTGATATGTGACTTCTTTTTTATTTCCGGCACTGTGCGATTTTGTGAACGTGAGCTTTCAAGTCTCTCTAACACACTATGTCACTTGATCAACTTCCTTTTGTTGATTATACCACGGTTTATTTGAACAAATAGTATGTTTTTCCTTTGCCTCCACTTGGTATTCGCTGAAATTCTTATATTTTCCCCGTGCTTTTCCCATTGTCTTTTCACAGAAGGCTGCGCTTAAGGGCGATTTATATTGATTTACATATTCAATTAGACGTAATTCTGGGAGGATTTGGGGCGTTACATAATGCGCGTGCACGAGCGTTAGTTTTCGGGAATTATGTAGCGGAAGAACGTGGAAGTTGGAGTACCCACAGATTCCTGCATCTGGGTTTTTCTGTGCGTAAACACATTTCGGCTTTTGTGCTTACGCCATGTTATAGTGCGAGTTCTACGCACGGCGTTATACATGAGGCCCCTGGAGCAGCTGAGTCAGAGTCCAGAATTCAATCCAAATGAGAAATTGAGACTTGAACTGGAAAAAGGCTGTTCACTCGGGATCAACATGCAACCTGACAGAGCCTAGGCAATTTTACAAAGAAGAATGAATAAAAATGGCAGCATGAAGACGTGCAAAGCTGGTAGATATAATTTGATTTACTGTTTTTAACTAGTTTACATCAATTCACAGAGATATATTTTGACATTAAAGAGTCATACAGGGCAGCTTCATCAACTGAGTTGAATGCTTTACAAAAATCGAAATTCTGAGACTTTGCGGGATCCCCCCCGAAGTTGCTGGATATCATGGCTCTCCTGTTCACTGGTACAGTGAGTGCAGTGCAGAGTAGAGGCAGAACCTCAGCGTTTTTCCCAGCTGACTCTGGGATTAATCAGGGGTCTGTTCTGCTCCTCTGTTCAATGCTTGTATGGACTGGGTGGTGGGCAAGATCATGGAGTCCAGCGGCTGTGGGGCATCTGTTGGTGAAGAAAGATTCACTGACTGACTTTATGGATGATGCTGTGATCTTTGAGGAGTCAATGAAGACTCTGATCACGGTGCTCGATAGACTGAGTGAGGAGTCTGAGTGTCTGGGCTTGTGAGTGTCCTGATAAAAACCAAGATCCAGGCCTTTAATGACCCCATGGGCACAGCCATCAGCAGTGTGTCTGTTTGCGGAGAGAGTGTTGACCTTGTTAAGAGGTTTACTTACCTTGGCAGTGACATTCATGTCTCTGGTGACTCTTCCTATGAAGGCAGTTGATGGACTGGGACAGCATGGGGGGTCATGAGGTCACTGGAAAGGGGTGTGTGGTGCTCCCAATATCTATGTAAAAGGACGAAGGTCCAAATCTTTAGAGTCCTGGAGCTTCCTGTCTTGCTATATGGTTGCGAGACATGGACGTGACCTGAAATGAAGACTGGACCCCTTCGGTACTGTGTCTCTTTACAGAATCCTTGAGTACCACTGGTTTGACTTTGTGTGTCGAATGAGCGGTTGCTCATGAAGTCCCAAATGAGGCACATTACCTGCATTGTAAGGGAACGTCAGTTACGGCACTATGGCTATGTGGCGCAATTCCCAGAGGGTGATCCAGCTCACAGGATCCTCTTTGTTGAGGACTTGAGTGGCTGGACCAGGCCAAGGGGATGCCCACGTAACACCTGGCTACAGCTGATAGATGGTCATTTCCAGAGGGTGAGACTGGACCATGTGTCTGCCTGGGGAGTTGCCAAACAGGTTCCCAAACTGTATCATCGTGTGGTGGGTGCATCAATGCACTGTACCGGTGCATGCTCCACAACCTGACCTGACCAGACCTGATTTCTGTTGATCAGTGTCAAAAGGCAAAATAATTCCATTGCCATTCTATGTGGTATAACAATAAAATGTGAAAACCTCTAAGGAGGTGAACACTGTCCGTGTGTAATGTATATATATTACCAGGGCCAGCTGTACTAGAGCGATCTCACTTAAAATCAACAGCAGCCTGACAATCAACTGTGCTAAGTGTCACTCAGGTTGAGTGGCTTGTTTTTGAGTTATCGTGCTCCCAGACATCCTGATGCTCAGATGCATGCAGGCCACCACTCTGAAAGCGGTCAGCTTGTGGTCAGGAATGGCTAGAAAGTGTACATTTTCTGAATATCTGAAGCTGAAATGTTTCACTCCATCCCAGTGCTCTCTCTTTGTAAACATAGACCTGCGATATGAGGAGGGAAAATGAAATGAAAATGCCAACATGCACACAAAATGGAAATAAACTACACCTGGATGGCACTGTTTTGCAATTTCTCTTCTTCTATCCAATGCAGTTCTGACGGCAATGCAGACAGGTACATTTCTCATAATCATAGCACAGGCACAAACATTTCGCCGCACAGCTAGATGCCCGCTTGGTCTCCAGGTCTAATGATCTGCTTTCGTGCGCATCACTGAAATGATCCAGCAGCGTTGACTGTGATTGGCATGTTGGGTGTTGAACGCCGAATTCCTTTTATAGCATCTTACCGGCTGGCAGAGCCTTGAAAGATGTGTACGTTCACCTACCGAGGGCATCAGCTGTGATCATATACATCTGTGGAGCACTGTGCAAGGAAATTAACACTCGCACGCACGGTCCTTCTAGAGTATTCTAATAGATTATTAACTGAGCTTACTAAAGAGCCCACAAGCCTCGTCTCCCCCTAAGCGCTTTCCTTAATGCATCATTTGCGCTCAACAGACTTGTTATGCATATGCAACGTGTAATTTGCAGCTCCCAAGACAAAGTGCTAGCCAGCGCAAATCCTCCAACTAGCGGGAGGGGAACATTGTTTTTTAATTTGTTCTCACACACATACACACACAGACTTCGCGAATGTCTGATTGTATTCTACTAATTCAGAAGTAGGAAGAATTGGAGGACCACAGAGAGTGGAGAGTGGGGGAACAAGATTTAGGGGGCAACCTGTGTAAAGCAACAAAACGGCAGTTGATGAAAACTCTGAGCAGAGTTTGGGCCGACAGAAAGTGCAGAGGAGCTTGAAAGAGGGTGTCAGCTACCCGAGCGATTCAAAAAGAATAAAGAGGGAGGATGATAATAAAGGAAAAGCAGTAAGCAAGATGACGGCTAACTTCAGTAGGATTCAGTCCTCGTCCATTGTTAGTTAAATTTGTGCAGTCAAGTCACAAGGTTATTTATTACACGCTTTGGCAGTTAACTTTTTCGGTAATGGCCATCCATGCTCACCACCATCTCTGCTCTTTCTGAAACAAAACCTCCGAGCTGCCACATGGAGTGCACAAAATGAAGCTGTCATCCAGTCAAGCTAAAGGAATATTCCTGCAGCCTGACAGGCACCTTCTGCTGTTGACTGTGACTCTTGTGGTGGGACATCCCGACCTCACACCTTCATATCCTTCCTCTGTCTTACGGAGCCTTGATATAGCGTACCATATATCTCTGCGTTTTATTACAAATGCAAAGTCTCTTACACTTTATTGCATCCTTTATGCTTTATACGTTTACACTGAATTGTAATTGTTGTAAATTACACTGAATATGTGTTGCGTTTTAATATGTTGCGAGTTTGTACAGCTGCTAGCTTGGCCAGGTCTCTCTTGTAAAAGAGATTTTAATCTCAATGGAACTTCCTGGTTAAATAAAGGTATAAACAACAAATAAAATAAAATAAAAAATCCCCGACCACATTAGTGGTCTCGTTTATATCATAGCTGTGCCAATGAAAATCTGAAGTGTGGTCTCAAAATTAGAACCATGATGCCTGGACTCTACCAGCCCTTGTGTCATATCTACCTGCCCACCCACTGAATTCTCCTTAATCCAGTTCATGGACACAAACTGCTTCATATCTCAAATCGTATATATATATATTTTTGTTTCTATAATTTGTTTGAACATAACCCTAACCCTAAGCCTAACCCTAACCCTCTCTCATCGCGCTAATTATCATAGTTCACTTGCGGTACCAATTTATTTGTGCGAATCCGAGAGAGACACAGTGGGACGGGACCCTCCTCACTCATGTGCCAGCCTGGGGGCATTTCTTACATCTGCTTATCTAGCAAATGAGAGAACTGCTTAACAGGCTTTTTTCTAGAATTTGCTTGATCATTCCGGTTGCAGCTTCTATCATCACACTATGTTCGCTCCTGCAGGAGCGATATATTCACACTAATTGGAGACAGAGGCTGTGGGCCGAGGGAATGGGGATGTGTGACGTCAGGAGCAGTGTGCCGGGCACTGCGTTCAAATCCCAGATGTCTCTGTCTGTGTGGAGTTTGCATGTTCTCCTCATGTCTGTCTGGTTTTCCTCCAGCATCACATTACACAACTCCTAGTTGGTATGGATGTCAAACTTGATGGCTAACAGTTGTTGATCTCATTGCCTGAGGATACCAAATTACACGACTCGGTGACGACTTTCCACAAGTATCATAAGCCTGCTATAGAGACAGTGTCTGCAGGAATTACTATGAGGAGCGGTGAGACGAGATGTCACGTAAGGCAGGCTGAGAATTACGTAGGAGCAAAGGTCAGAACCAAAACAAGATTGTGAATAATCAGTAAAGAAATCACATGCGCAAACTGGAACAGAACAACAACAACAACATTTATTTATATAGCACATTTTCATACAAATGGTTTAGAAGATGAAGAAAGAAAATTTTATATGTGACAAAAATAAGATTAAGCAATACTTAGTTAAAAAGAATAAAGTAAGGTCCAATGGCCAGGAGGACAGAAAACACAAAACAGGATTTAAGTTACCTGAACTATTGTATAACATGTCAGTAATTATTTACTGCTCTGATGCTGATCTTTCTGATCATAAAATAGGTCATTACGATGGCAATTGATGAGAAGAATTCATAATTAATTGCAGAATTACTCTATTTGAGGGTGCCTCTAGCGTGCCTCTGTCACTTGCACGATTTGGCTCAAGAACTAATCAGCTCATCGTCATCTCATAATAGGCTTAACTTTCGGGTTTTTTCTTTTTCCATCCAGCCATTTTAGCTTAGGTATCAAGGGACCCCTAAAACAATAAGATCCGTTGAAAACTGAGATTGAAATTTTTCAAAAATCTAAAGCTTTTGCTCTTCCCCCATTGAGTATAGGTTATGAAGTGGGGACAGCTAGAGGAAAAAAAAATAAAAGAAAATCTGCAGGGGTTCCACAGCCAAGAGACCACCCCACCTCCACTGGGCATTCTAGCTAACATAAATGATCTCAATCAGTCCTTATGGCTTTCAGGCTTCACATGAAAGAATTTGATGATGATGGTCATGTGGACATCTAGGGTTCTGCCTTCAATCCATCAATGAAGGGGATGCATGGTGCCTTGATCAGGTGGTGGTGGAAAAACCGGAAAAAGAACAGCAGAGAAAGGTAGGATGTTAAAAACCAAAAAGGAACCGAGTGCTGGGCTTATCTGACAGATAAATAAATGAACAACTCTAGAAGGATTTCAGATAGAAGTTATCCACTGAGGGATGAAGCTACGTTGTGTAGCCACTGAATTTATTGGGGAATTTCTGCAGACGTCATTGAATTGCTGCTTGCCACGTAACCCACATGCTGCTTAAACAAAAGACTGTAATGACAAAATAAAAATCAAACTTTGTCCAAATAAATACAAAGTAGCTCAAAACCTCGGTGGTGCCTTCTTAATAAAAAACAATCATCCAGAACATAACATAAAAGGAATAACGTTTATTTATGACACCTTTGACCGTTTGCACTGGAAATACTTTTCCGGGTCCGGCGAGTTCCACTGTAGTCTCTGCCTTTTATTTCTTTATTTCCACTTTGTCGTGGTGTAATACTTGAGGTGTCAGACAGACAAGGCGGTCTTCTGTTTATGAGGTCCAAAACACCCCAGTTCCTTATTCCTTGTCGCTGCATCACATGCATTTTACATCCCGATGGGAGCTCATTAATTCTCAACTCACACACACACAGAGCCCACCCTAAAGATGAAAATCAAGGCTGTCCGAGTCCATCGGGGCAAGTTACAGACTGGCTGGAGAGAGTCACTAGGGATATCACACTACACAAGTGGCTGCGCGGGAGCACGCCATGACTGACTCCGACTCACGAAAATTATGTTAATCAAGCCTATGACTGAAAATCGCTGCGAAAATGGTGTAGTGTGCCAGGGTCTTTAGGTCAATTGTCATTTGAAACAGGCCCATCGGGTTAGTGTGGATGTGCAAGTGTGCCCTGCAGTGGATACGTTCCTAACTAATGTCAACTTCCCACGACCAAGAATTGGACTAAATTGGTTAGAAAGACAAAGATGGATAGATAGTGGGGCTGCATGTACACTCACCTAAAGGATTATTAGGAACACCTGTTCAATTTCTCATTAATGCAATTATTTAATCAACCAATCACATGGCAGTTGCTGCAATGCATTTAGGGATGTGGTCCTGGTCAAGACAATCTCCTGAACTCCAAACTGAATGTCAGAATGGGAAAGAAAGGTGATTTAAGCCATTTTGAGTGTGGCATGGTTGTTGGTGCCAGACGGGCCGGTCTGAGTATTTCACAATCTGCTCAGTTACTGGGATTTTCACGCACAACCATTTCTAGGGTTTACAAAGAATGGTGTGAAAAGGGAGAAACATCCAGTATACGGCAGTCCTGTGGGCAAAAATGCCTTGTTGATGCTAGAGGTCAGAGGAGAATGGGCCGACTGATTCAAGCTGATAGAAGAGCAACTTTGACTGAAATAACCACTCGTTACAACCGAGGTATGCAGCAAAGCATTTGTGAAGCCACAACACGCACAACCTTGAGGTGGATGGGCTACAACAGCAGAAGACCCCACCGGGTACCACATATCTCCACTACAAATAGGAAAAAGAGGCTACAATTTGCACGAGCTCACCAAAGTTGGACAGTTGAAGACTGGAAAAATGTTGCCTGGTCTGATGAGTCTCGATTTCTGTTGAGACATTCAAATGGTAGAGTCAGAATTTGGCGTAAACAGAATGAGAACATGGATCCATCATGCCTTGCTACCACTGTGCAGGCTGGTGGTTGTGGTGTAATGGTGTGGGGGATGCTTACTTGGCACACTTTAGGCCCCTTAGTGCCAATTGGGCATCGTTTAAATGCCATGGGCTACCTGAGCATTGTTTCTGACCATGTCCATCCCTTCATGACCCTCTGATGGCTACTTCCAGCAGGATAATGCACCATGTCACAAAGCTCGAATCATTTCAAATTGGTTTCTTGAACATGACAATGAGTTCACTGTACTAAAATGGCCCCCACAGTCACCAGATCTCAACCCAATAGAGCATCTTTGGGATGTGGTGGAACGGGAGCTTCGTGCCCTGGATGTGCATCCCACAAATCTCCATCAACTGCAAGATGCTATCCTATAAATATGGGCCAACATTTCTAAAGAATGCTTTCAGCACCTTGTTAAATCAATGCCACGTAGAATTAAGGCAGTTCTGAAGGCGAAAGGGGGTCAAACACCGTATTAGTATGGTGTTCATAATAATCCTTTAGGTGAGTGTATGTGTAAGCTCACATCAGAGAAAACTGCTTTGCCAGGCTGATCACACTTAGGGCACATTGGGTTCATCTACAGTCATAAATGAGTGTAACACCAACATCTGTTGGCGGTGGGAGTAAAACAGGGGAGTCCACAGAGAAAAATACACACAAATAAACGGAGAATATGCAAAGTCTACAACCTCATCTGGTTTGAGTTCCAGATGTTGGGCAGATTCTACCATCTTAAAGGTGTATCAGACAAATATGGAGGCACCCCAAGGATCAGTGCTGGGCCCTCTCTGCCTCTCACAGTACACATCCTCACTAGGCCCTATCATCCTGTTCTATGGTGCAATGCCTATGATACAATTCCCCTCCAGAAGACCACTTGATATCAGCTAGAACCCTCTGCATTTCTCACTGATATTGAAACCTGAATGAAGAAGCACACATCTCCAGCTCAACCTGGCAAAGCCGGAACTTCTTTTTACCCCAGCGTGTCCCGTCTATTGAGCACCCCATCTCCATTCAGCTTGGATCACTAACCTTAAGACCAGTGATAATTTCATTTTGCCAAATGACCTAATGTGCGTGTCTTTCACCTGAGGAAGGAAAGCTGGAGCCACCCATAGAAAAACCCACAAAGACAGGGGGATAATATACAAACTCTAACCAAATGGTGGCTAACCACTACACCACCATGCTGCCCTTTAATGCTTTATACACAAGAAACATTCTGGCATCTCTTTAGTGAATCAATAGATTACCTTCTGAATTTCTTGCCATCATTTTTTAGGTGTGAATAATTGTCCCTATAATTTAGTGTATGCAACAAAACACAACGCCCATCCCCTGAGCCTTGAATAAAAGTCCTTTACACTTTTAGTACACACATCCTTGATTTTGGAGTATTGATGTGTTACATACATCTCATCAGTCAGTCTCTATTTCCTAACAGATTTTTTTATGACTGTGCCCTGAGGTGGGCATAGCTCTTGCCCATAATGCCAGGACTGACGCTGGTTTCCAGTGACCCTGAAGAGATTTATAGAAAATGTATGGATGGGTCTTTTAAAGCTGCACTGGAAGCCATGCCTTTCTTCAGCCTTGTAAGGTTTAAATGATTTCAGTTTCTAAAAGCTTTCCACAGTCAGGTCTGCTCTAGTCGACATTCTAAGAAGCACACTCTAAATTTCTCCACAACGTGGGTCTTGCCCTGAATTGGTCTATTTAAAGCTTCAGCGTTTCTGCATTCGGTCCCTACATGCGTCACATTCCCGTTACGTTTTTATTTATTTCTTTACTCAATTAAAAAACACGACTTCGCGTTAAAAGGTCATCTGTCTACAGAGCAGCCCCTTCCGCATGGAGGAAATCGGGAGATGCTGTTAAGAGCGCCGCAAAGCCGCAGTTATTAATACACGAGTCTGGGAAGCTTGAGCCTAAAAGAGAGCAGAGCGCACCTCGAGCGGAGCGGAGCGGAGCTGTGGCGGCGCGGAGAGGCGCACTGACAGCCGATCGAGGAGGCGAGCGAGTCTGACGGCTTGAAGGAGCTCCGCTCTGCTGAACCCGACATGTTCCCGTGAAACACGAGAGCTTGCGAAGGATCTTCGCTTCAGTAAGGCAGCGGAAAAGACAAGGCAGAGTACTGTAGTGCTGTGTTAATGGGGTGCCATTCAGCGAAGAGGGCAGCGGGGTATGGCGGGGCGAATTAACGCGCGGGGGTATCTCCAGGTGAACTCACGGCTCTTAAAATGCAGCTCAGCTATTCCGCTATCTGCAGCTCGGTTCAAGACATCTTGCAATAGGTTCCTTAATATTTTAAGATACCTGCAGCACAGTTTTGAGATATGGATAACGCACTTCATAATATCTCCAATATATTTTCAGCTATCTCAAACCGGCCTAGTATGGATTTTAAGATATCTCAGATCAACGTCTGAGAGATTTCAACACTACTTACTGTAAATGTTCCAGTAGGACTTCTGATCTATTTTAAGATTTTCTTAAAATAAGGAGGAAGTCACTTTGAGATATCTTGAAATGCATTTCTGATAATTCAAAATGGGAAGATTAGATTTAGGGATTCTGCTGAATGTATTTTAGATTGCAGTAACGAAGTAGAAATAATGTTACTGTTCTTCTGAGCGGTCACCTAAATTTTTTTAAACAATATGAACAATTGGGACTCAATAAAACCATCTTATTCCCATTAACCCGATAATATCATTTTATATTATTTCCACATACTAGCAGACGTTTGGTCCTAACGTCTGATGACCTACACAATCCTGTTACAGGTGGTCTTCTAAATCTGAGGTGTCACCAAACTCAGCTTCTGAAATGTTTTCTTAATGTGGACCTTTGTTGTTTCTTTATAATAATAACTCTTTACATTTATAAAGCACTTTTCAGAGTAAGTGGGGAGCCACCTCAACCTCCATTAATATGTAGCTTCCACCTGGATGATGCGTTGGCAGCCATTTTGCACCAGGATGCTCACCATTCATTAGCTGTTAGGTGGTGAAAGGGTGAGACAATTAGAGACAGGGGCTCATTAGGGGGCCAGAATGACATGGCCATGGTGGGCAGTTTAACCAGACCATTAGGGTACATCCTACTTTTTATGAAGGATGCTCAGGGATGTTTCATGACCACAGAGAGTCAGGACCTGGATTTTACATTTCACTTGAAGGACGGTGCCATTTTTACAGCACAGTTTCCCCATCACTGCACTGGGGCATTGGGATCGGCATTGTATTTACTAAAAGGTAAGCGCCTCCTGATGGCCTCACCAACACTTCTTCGAGCAGCAACCTAACTTTTCCCAGTTGGTCTCCCATCCAAGTACTGGCCAGGCCTGAACATGCTTAGCTTCAGGTGGATGACCTGTTCTGAAGTTCAGGTGCTATGGCTGCTGGCAATACCACATACATTTCTTTCAAAGCAAATTTGTACTTTTTGTTTTGTTTCAGTGGCCACCAACTTGTCATTAACTGGGGGTTTAGTTGCTACGACAGTGATAATAATCTACCAACAACAATAATAGAAACAATAATGATAATGATAGTAATCATCATCATCATCAAACCGGTGTAGTATAGGACACACAGACACAGCAAAATGCATTTAAACAATTGAAACAGCATCAGGACTGCAGCTCCTGAATGAATTGCTAAAGGATTTAATTCAAACATAATCATTTCCTAAATGATCTTACTCTAAAACTTGGCAAACATTGTTCTCCTTTGTTAAACACCATCTATACCACACCAAAGAATTTCACCATAGTCCGTCTATAACTGGAAAAACTCTCGTGTGTTGGATAGTTAACTGCATTATGTGCATACATTAGTCAGGATACAGTAAATAGGAATTAGGGGTAAATGTTTAAAGATTATCATTATATAGCAGTGTCTCGCTTAATGACGACAGTGCGTCTTGGGTCGATTTCGCTGTTAAGCACATGGACGCATGTTAAGGGGGCGAGGGTGTGCCTCTGTGTCTGATGTCATTTTCACCGTGCTGACTTTGGATACAATGTCCCGCATTTGTATCTGTGCATTCTGTGCATGAGGTAATCTCAAGTAGCCTAGCCTAAGATTAGCATAATGCATACATCACATAAAATAATAATAATACATTAATAACAATATTAATACTGTAATATGACAGCACTTCAATGCTTTTACTGTATCTCTATGGAAGCGCCGTCATTAAACACTTCGTTGTTAGCCGTGTCATGACTGTACTTCAGTTTCATTGGATTCTATGATTATAGTAAGCTTGTCAATTTAGGTAAGTTAAATTAACTGTATACTGTATGTTTATGGGGCTGCCTTGGAAAGATTGTAACTATATTGTCACCATCATTGTAAGCAGTTTAAATAGAAAGCTACAGAATAAAGTTACAGTTTAAGTGATAATTTGGTTATGTGATGCTAATGTGCTTTTGTTTTCTCTCAGAGAAATGTTAAATACAATACATACAATAAATAAAGAAAGCCACCTGCCACTATAGCTCAACTCCTGCCGTATGTGTTTTCTGAAATGACACTTCCAAGTGTGTATTTTTCCTTGACAATATTATTAAAGCAGAAGTTGCTGTAAGTAATCATACGTTCCTTCCACATTTTCAAATTATAAATTCAGTGTTTTGTATCCAAACCCTCCATATTTGACTCCCCCCAGTACTGGTACGTCTCTCGTCTCTCTAGTTTTCTATGTACAGGTCTGGCAGTGATGATTCCACTCTAAGCAAAAGGGATGGCAGAGCACCATGTACAACTTCACCTAGGTCAGCAAAAATGCTCAAACCGGCTCTGTTGCACATGAGCATGTCTTGAGAATATTTCTGCTTTACTGAAGTGCGACATTGTCTGTCTGCTTTCACTTTTACTTCATTACATGTTCAAACACAAATGACTATTCAGATATTAAAAGCAAAAGGGCTATGCAAACACGTACAATGTTGTGCTCAGTCAGTGATCTAAAACAGAGACAGGCAGAACCTGGGACAGTTTCATTTTTAAATGGCGCTGCTTCTATTAACGGCTAACCACAGCCTGCAGAAGGAGTGTGATGGAAAGTTTGGGGCAGGGATGGATGCTGGTGTCCCAGTCCCATTTATTTTCACAGCTAATGCTGTTTTATATGAATTATTGTCTCTTTTTTTTATAATAAAAGAGGTTAAAAACAATCTGATGCTGATGTGTTCAGACCGTGTCCTCATGGCAGCCAGCCGTATGGAATGGAACTGGATATTTGGGACGAAGAGTACTCCCAGCGTCAGTTATCTGTCCTCACATCAGCCTACTGAATGGGCAGGCCGATTCCCAGAATGCACTGAGGTAGGCTCGTGCGTTTACTTCCTGTGAGACATTCACCATGTCACCTCTCCTCGCATTATCCTGAGCTTTAGTGATGTTTGGTTCACTTTACTGATTCGAGTCTGTCCAATTACCTGATTAAATTAAGCAACTCATTCGATTTGTTTATTATGGGTGAATCAAACTCAACAAAGCCTTTCACCAGGATGGGGGCAAATGAATCACAATTTAATTACTGTATTATGCATTGTCTGTATTTACTAAATTACATATTAAACATGCTGGTAACTCATATAGTAAAATATTAACTTCTTTGAAAGCTCAAAGCCTGACAATATAGTGAAAATGCATAATTAAAAGAAGAGACTAAGTTTGAAACTCATAAATGAACAAAAATTGTACGATTCTTTCTCAGGTAATTACTCAGTTCACAATTAAATGAGTAAGAATTGTGCCAGTCGTTCACAAATCAAACGAACGAGAATCATATTCCTTATTCTCGGGTAATAATTCAGTTCACGTATTAAAGGAACGAGAATCGTGTGACTCGTTCATGTATCAAATGAAAGAGAGCCGTTCAACTCTTTTGCAAATCAAATAAGCGCAATCCATAGAACTCTTTCTCAGGTAATGCTTTAGTTCACAAATTAAATGAACGAGAATTGTGTGCCTCGTTCATGAATCAAATGAACAAGACTCGTGTGACTCATTCTAGGGTAATGAATCAGTTCAAACTCAAAAAGATTCAGCGAATTAAATGTTCACTGTGCTTTCAATTAGTTGTAAAAAGTGTGCTCTAAAGTAAAGTTGAAAACAAATAATTGTTAGAAATTAGAATAATATTTTTATAACTAACTGAAGATGAATTTGTTAAATGCACAAAGTGATATAAACATATTACTTTAGTACTATCCACATTAATTAAAGGATAAGTCTGTGTCTGTGTGCCTATACAGTTGCTATGTCTATGTCATTCCAACAGATGGCACATCACAAACATTAACACGGCTTTAATGAATGGCCACCCCAACTTTTGCTTGAGTGGCTTTCCCAAGGTTGCTTTTACTTTTGTAATTTTTCAGAGAAGTATCTGTACTTTTACTCCAATAGGGCTGTTGGGTACTTTATACAAGACTGAAATGTATTTGGAACTCTTGAAACAGTTTTGTAAATAGCTTGTGTGACAGGCAGCCTTGGCCATTATTACCCGGCCGGGACTTCATCTGGATGGAAGGACTAGGGGAGAGAGTATCTGTGCGGCACTACCTCCCCTGGGACGCTAGAGTGCTGCCCTCCTGGGCGGCTGTGGCACCACGGATTCCTGCAGGGCCTGCTGGGACTTGGAGTTTAGTACAGCCCTGTTGGGTTCCATGGGGGCCACCAGGAGGAGCTGCAGAGCCCTACAATAGACTCCAACCACACCAGGGTGTGACTCCAGGTAACACTGATGATCCACCTTGAACACTCCCAGTAGCTAAATAAAAGGAGCCGCCTCACTCCATTCGGGTAGCCAGAGTCGAAAGGAAGAAGGAAAAAGCTTGCTGGGTGAGGAGTGGAGGCAGCAGAGAAGGAAGAAGAGGACTGAGCATTGTGTGCTTTGTGCTTGAAGTACTGTATTGAGATGGGGAGCGAAGGAAAAGTGCTCCCCTGGGAAATAAACGTGTGTTGCTTTGGACTCGTGCCTTGGTGCCTGTCTGTGTCCGGGTTTAGGGAACTGTACCACTCTAGTATTCCACACTTGAAAAACATTTTTAACTCCCTGGGATGGAAATAAAATTCATTTTAAGATACTATGAACTTAATTTGAAATATCTAAAGATGTATGTTAATTATGTGTATTTCGAGTAACTGTAAAGGTATTTCAAAATGTATTTATGATATCTTGATCATATTACGGGATATCTTGAAATAACAAACACATCGTTCTGAGCTACCTTAAATGCCCTTTCACATCTCTCTATTATAAAAGGAAATCCTGGGGTGAGACATTCTCAGAGATAATTTCAGGTCCCGTGAGATGAGACTTTTTGCCAAGAGATTTTGACACGTCCTGCCCTCCTCTCAAACAATTACAACCCTGCAATTACAGTCCACTCACTTCTCATTCGTGTGAATGCTATTGTCAGACACAGTTCCTGCGCTCTCAGCTCCAAGCAGGGTTGGAAATAAAAGACAAAGAGTAGAAGACAAAGTACAACATTGTAAACAGGTTCAGAAACGTTGGTGCGGTACGCATGCAGAGCAGGTTAGAGATTATGTAAGTACTAAAATTCGAAAAACTCAAAAAAATGATAGTAAAGATCACATTAGCGTTGACAAATGGAAATTAGTACGTGAAATAATGGAACAGTGAAAAGAGATTGAAAATATGGACATAGGTGATATGACAGAAGTATGTAGATATTGTTCGGCTTTAAACTTTAAGTTGGAGACTCGTATATTGTCTAATTCGTGTTGCCATCAGGGAAGTGTAGTGTTTCTTCCCAATGAAGAGGCGTATCTACGAGAATTAAAAGATTTGTTGTTTGGTGAAAGTGAAATCCACATACGAGAGCGGCAGAGATGCCAAGTTGCTGGCGCATAGCGCAGGCAGAGGGGTTGACAAGCACAGCGAGCAGAGGGCGAAGCTCCCTAGTATTTTAAAATGACAGGAATTTCAAGTAGAAAAAAATATATATTTTGCACTGAGTCCTTTTCAGATATCTTCAATTATATCTCAGATATTATAAAATGCATTTCAAATGTTTCACACTGACCACTATTTCATTTTAACATATCTTGAAATGCATTTGAGATTTCTGAAAAGGCATTTACAGTAATATACCCTGAAGTAGGCCTGTTATCAAATATCTATAATTCATTTGAAGATATCTCAAAAATAAATTACAAGATTTTTTAGATCCATTTTGAGATAGCTCTAATGTTAGCTCAATTTGCTATTATGGTGGGTTTACTTAGAACGGCTACACTGGGATAAAGTATGTTTCCTGCTTGTCAGCACACGACTTTATGCACTTTTAGAATTGCCACAGATAACACTTACAGCCAAATAAATCGATAACTACCCAGTAGCCGGAAGTAGATAAAGTACCACATTTACAAAAACGCTGTCTAAAGTGCTACATGCAACTGTTCAGAGGTATCCCTCTTGTAGTACTTTGAAAGAGGCATTCTTTTGTACTACGAGTTCCATTAATCACTCATTTTCTGTTATAGGTACAGACAGACCAGAAGAAGATACAAAAGGCAATAAGGAGAAGAACCAGAAACACAAACCAAAGTGGTAGGAACCAACAGGCCAGAAGTCTACACAGTGTAAGAACTGAGGGCAAGCACATGATTCGATGGAAGTGTGAAACAGCGCTGGGAGGTCATCACAAAGTCACGTAATTTTATATCCCCAGCAATTTCCAGTTGTATAAATTAACACACTCAGGCAATAAGATCGGCGGCTGCATTCGTCAAGTCTGGCAGCTCCTCCAACTAGAAGTCATGTAACCCTGAACATCAGCTTAAGGTCGTTTAGCACATTAGAAACATTTTGACGGGAACAGGCCATTCATTATAAAGACCTGAGCAGAATCTCCTTGGACTTATACTCCACACATCAAGGCGCTATATAACCTGACATTCTGTTAACCTTCTTAATGGTTTCTGAACGATGTCTGGTGGTTGATAATGTTGTATTCATTAAGACTCTTAAATCCTTCTTGTAAGCAGTACTTTTAATATTCAGACTTTCTTTTGTGCAATCAAACCTAATAACTTTACTTCCTACTTGTACATTTACGGACATTAAATTTCATCTGCCACAAATCTGCTCAAGCCTGTATGCTGTCTAAATCCCTCTGTAGCGATTTAACAGATTCAGGATTATCTGCTAATCCTCCTATCTTGGTATCATCTGCAAACTTAACCAGCTTGTTACTTGTATTGCTTTCCAAATCATTTATATTTATTAAAAATAGGAGCGGACCTAGCAGTGACCACTGCGGCAAAACACTGTTAATGTCACCCAATTCTGATTAGGGTCTCCTCACCATCACCCTCTGCTTCCTATGTCTGAGCCATTTCTGCACCCATCTAAAAACATCACCCTGAACTCCCACTTCTTTTAGTCTGATGCCCAACCTCTCACATGCCATCTTTTTCTGAAAGTCCAGATAAATAATATCAAAAGCTCCACTCTGATCATATCCTTTTCTTGCTTGCTGATAGAATTCCAGCATGCCTGTAAAACTTGACTTCTCTCTTCTCAACCCATGCTGACTGTTCAATAAAACGTTTTTTGCCATGTGTTGCTCAATCTTATCCTTAAAAATTCCTTCCATTCATTTTCCTGCGATGCATGTTAAGCTTACTGGCCTACAGTTGCTTGGATTTGCCCCTTCACCCTTTTTGTATAGCAGGATAATAATAATTGCCATTTTCCAGTCCTTCAGAATTCCCCCAGTGCGCAGTGACTTCCTAAATATATGGGTCAAACCTAAGATGATACCTACTTTCAGCATGTGTGGAGCAAATCTATCATAATCTGAATAATAGGCATCATTCTGCCAGGTATACTGTATAACTCTGGGATTGTGTGGCATCACCAGACCAGCACATGTCATCAGCGTGGAGTACTAGACCACACATCTGAGTCACGCAAAACCAGAGCTAAGCGATGAATGGGATTGACTGTTTTGGCTATGCCTTTATGGTTATGACAGAATGATGGAGTCCCAAATGAGGCCCATTACCTGCATTGTGAGGGGGCGTCAGTTACGGCACTACGGCCATGTGGTGAGATTCCCCAAGGGTGATCCAGCTCACAGGATCCTTATTGTTGAGGACCCGAGTGGCTGGACCCAGCCAAGGGGACGTCCATGTAACATCTGGCTGTGGCAGATACAGGGTCATTTACAGGGTGGGTCTGCCTAGGAGGTTGCCAACTGGGATCCCAAGCTGTTTCGTCATGTGGTGGGTGCGGCAGCGTGCTGCACCAGTGCATGCTCCCCAATTTAATGGTTATGGTTAAAAAAGAAGGTCTGCTTTTATTTGCAGGCAAACCTGTACAAATCTTACTGGGTCAGACACCATTCAGACGTAGGTACCATACACAAGAAACCATTAGGTTTAGGGGAAGGTTCAGCAGCTTGAAGAGGTTATACTGATATTTTGGGGCAAGAATTTGGGAAGTTTGTTTAAAGGCCATGTCACATTACACAGTCGTGACCTTCATTTACATAATCTTAGCGAGTCGGTGGTAGTCGTTGGCGGGCTCCCGTGAATCCAGATGCATAATGTGATATGCCCAGCAACTGACTCCAAGTGGTCCATGACTTGCTCCAAAGAAATGAAACATGTTTGATTGTGTCTTCAGTCGTAATTGCTCTGTGTGCGTGAGAGCTGAGAGTTGATGAGCGCTCATTGGGAAGTATACTGCATATAATGCAGTGACGAGGAATAAGGAACTCGGGTGTTTGGACATTATAAACAGAAGAGAAGCTCATCTGTCTGATGTCTCATGTTTTACATACAAAGAAAACAACAGGCCGAGATTCCACAGCACTGCCTGCATGCTACCGACTGTCAGAAATTGGGGTCAGCCCGATTGTGCTGGTTGGAAGGCACGACACAGCTAGTGATTTTCGCTCGTGTAAACTGGCATGGTGTAGCAACAAAATAAGCAATTACCCTACTTCTAAAAGTCATGTAATGTGATATCGGCTTAATGGCATCAGGGTACATAAGAGGCTGAGGCAAGTGCAGGCCGTCCACCCTTGAAAAGTGCCAGCCTGACTGTTCCAACATGAAGGCAAAGTGGCAAATTAGCATAGAGAACTGCCAACAAACTGCACTGGAAATCAAAATTCATGATAATTTGAGACTTATTTTTTTTGGTCTACCAGAGAATCTAATAAATTCACCGCTAATGAGCCTCATAGATGACTCAGTAAGAAAAGCAGACAGCTGCTTCACAAAGCCTTTGATTAATATTATTTTTATTATTATTACTGAATACATTAAACCGAAAGAGATCTGTTTCTCCTCTCCCCACTAGATAAAGGACACGGTCGGTGCCATATTGGTTCGTTTAGCAGTGACTCTTCATTTGAAGTCTTTCCTGCAGTAGCTCTCTAATTACAGTGATGCTCAAAAGCAGAGCTAATAGCTGCAGATCAATGGCTGGAACTTTGTGTGTTTTACTTCACTTCTGTCATCAACATGGCACAGGAGAGTTGGCGCGCTGGCACCTGCTGCCGAAAGTCAACCCCTTAATCAGCCCTTATTTTAGATGGTGTCTATAACAGTGAGCACTGCCACAATGAGCCTTAAAAGGCAAGGACACAATGTTGTTACATTTTGGAAAGCATCAACATCATTTGTGTTTTCTTTACTAGAAGTAAACCTTTTTTATTCTTTAGTATATATCATCCTGAGAAGAAATAACATTATGCAAGTCAAGTCACATGGTTGGCATGGCCTACATAAACAACATCCATTGTGGCCTCTAGGAAGCGTCACAGACCCCCAAACCCGGCCACTCTGACACCAGCCCAGCTTCAAAGGATGTTTCACTTCTAAGAAAAATCTCTCTAAGCTGGCATCTTCAAACTTCCTTCTCTCTCTCTTTTCTCCACTCTTCCCAGTCCTTCGCCTCCCGTCTCTGACTCCCTTGGTGACCAGGGCTGGATTAAGGTGGGTGCTATTGATGCTGCAGCATTAGGCCCATTCCAGAAACAGGCCCAGATGAAAACAGACGAGAATTTTCCGGAAGCTGAACAGTTTTCCTTTGTTATATTAACCTCAAAATAATTCTTCGAATGAAATTTGGAGTCACAGAGTTACTTATTATACTGTTACTATTGTTCTTTGCGCTGTGACGTAACTATAACTTTGTTGGGTTTATTGTTAACTGAAGATTTCAAGTTAATGCTATCAATTTTACGTGAAACAGTTTACATAGTAATTTAGCTGCTTTTGTTGCAATATCTTGGGGATTCTTGCCACTTTATTATTGTTCTTTAAGTGCCACGTAGTAAATTTTTCACCTTGAAAGTTAGTTGTACAGTAAAAATCGATGGCTATTTAAATGATCATCTGTAAAGGTAAAAGTAAAAGACGGGTCCCGGATGTTTAGAATTTTTAAAATCCTCGACAGGATTCTGGTCTATTATGAAATTTAAATTGTGGACAAATTTTTACCCTCAAGAGCCTGAACTGAGTCACTTTGACCCAATGTCTCAGCAAATTCATTTCTTCTTACTCTGTTTCGTAAGAGAATTGTGAAATTTTGTGTATTTCATTGTTAAGTTTTCTGCATTAAGTGCACTTTTCAGACAATTGCTATTGAATGTTGATGTTGCATAGTTTGATGTTAATCTCGTGTTGTTACGATACTACGTCGTCGTTATTATTATTCATGTTCAATAAAGGCTGGCTGGTTGCATCGCAAACAATTAAAGCTCCTCGGTCGGTCTGAGTGTGCATGTACGGTGAGTGTCGAATGCACATGCACCAATGCCGAGAAAAAATAAGCCTTTTTGCGCTGCAGCATCAGGCCCAATTTCGTCCTGTTGGCGACATTTAATAATAGTAATAATAATAGTAATACTTTTTATTTACTGTATACAGTATATAGCTTAAGGCTCACACTTCCACCAGATTAAGTGGAACCACCTTGGGACAGGGGATCCTCCTTCCAACAGCTCCACCTGGTGGCACTTATGGAACCCAACAGGGCAGCCATATGGAAACACAACTCCCATGGTGCACTGCGGGTATCCAAACGGGGCTCACCAAGAGTGAAACTGCCACCCATTGTACTTGTGAACAACATACACATGGGCAGAGGCAGTCTCCCTCAGCCCCTTTCAACCATCCCAGTCCTGATACTCCATGATTCATACTGCCCTCTCGGCCGCGTTAAAAGGAAGTTCCATCCATCTTCACCGGGGCGCCAATTCATCTGATATTCACACCACATTGGAATCTGTTGACAGCCTCCTAGCCGAGATAGGGAGCACCCTGACTCTCTTCCAGGCCATCCATTATATTGGCTTCCACGCAGGCAACAGAAAAAGGGTCCATCTTGGCAGATGTGAGAGACCTGAACACACACACTTACGTGCCATGTCTGCCAAAGGAGCATCTACTAAATATTAAATTGACAGGGGTGAATACTTACAGTATGTGATCAGTTGTTTTGTGCTTTATGTGTGTAATTAATTTAGACCACCTTCCAGAGCACTGTTTTCACTTTGACATTAAAGAGACTTTTTCTGTTGGTCAGTGTCAGAAAAGCCAAATTAAATCCACTGCCATTCCATGTTGTATAACAAGAAATTGTCACACAGCTGAAAGGATTCTGCATGGAGGAGCAGGATAAGGTTACTCCAAGTCGATGTCAGAGACTGCAGGACAGTTTTTAGGAGACACCTACTGGAGGGTTACACTATACCAGTTATTATAGCCAAGGGTGGCCTTATTTTTTCCACAGATGGAAATGCCATATTTGTTAATTTTTGATTAACAAATTACTAGAAAGACAAATGGTTGATGTTTTTATTTTCAATTGCATCACCTTTATTTACAGATACTGTTTAATTGAAGATCAAATCCATGCATTTAAAAAGAAGAAATATTTCATGGGGTCTGCTTACTTTTTCACAAGACTGTACATTGAATAAAATACCAGGGTGATGTCAAGTACTGTTACCTATTTTTATATTACAGTACATACTCGCGGATAAGTCAGGACTTGATTTTACAGTATAATTTCCAGTATTTTATAATGTAGGTCATATAAGTCGAATGCGGAAACTCACGCTATTGGTCCAAGAGATTATGACATGTTAACATCCACCTGAGAGAGTAACCACGGAGCACACTGATTTTTTTTTTCTATTTATCATGCCTATGTGACCACACGATAATACCCAAACTATTCCAAAGCAACGTTTGCACTGATTTGTGTTTTTTGTAACTCACACCCTCATACACCTTTTTCGTAAGAGCACCCCTTATCTAAGATGGAGCATTCGATCAGAAGAAAATATGAAGCTGGTTTAAGATTAAACATCATTGAAGTGGCGAAAGAAATTGGTAACTGCACTGCCACAACAAAATTTGATCCGTCTGAGAAACTGGTGTGAGATTGGAGGAGGCATTGAAAAGCATTCTTTGATTCGGTGCCTGCCCTTATTATTAGCTAGGGTTTGATAGGGATATCCCCCTCTAGTAGGCATGTTTACTTTCTCGTATACAAAGTATAGGGAAAGTATTGTTATCATCCAAAAATTTAATGTCGAGATTTTCGTGAATCTTGACATTTTAGACCTCCCTGACTTTCTCGTATACAAACTATAGGGAAAGTATTGGAATTCTCCAAAAATTCCATTTCAAGATTGTAATGAATCTCGATGTTTTAGACCTCTCCGAGTCTGAAAATACACTTTTTGGAATTATGTCTGTGTGTTTGTGTGTGTGCGTGTGTGTATGTAAACATGATAACGTGAGTGCGCTTTCACTTAGGTCAACCAAATTTTGCCAACAAGTATTAGGTACAAAATGTAGATTTCTATCAACTTTTGGGTCATTTCCACTAACCAGAAGTGGTACTTTACCTTTTATTCATGTAGCTGCAGAGTTCGATTTATTCAACTTTACTGTTATAATAATTGTTCAATATATATTAATAAGATTTGATTTAGTGTTGATGGTTCTTTAATGTACATAATAAAAAAATATAATCATTGTCTTGCAGTTTACTCCTCAAATATCCATCCCCATATCTATACTAATAAAAGGCAAAGCCCTCACTCACTCACTCACTCACTCACTGACTCATCACTAATTCTCCAACTTCCCGTGTAGGTAGAAGGCTGAAATTTGGCAGGCTCATTCCTTACAGCTTACTTACAAAAGTTGGACAGGTTTCATTTCGAAATTCTACGCCTAATGGTCATAACTGGAAGGTATTTTTCTCCATTAACTGTAATGGAGTAGAGCTGCAAAGACGTAGGGGGCGGAGTTTCGTGTGACATCATCACGCCTCCCACGTAATCACGTGAACTGACTGTCAACGCAGTGCGTAGAAAACCAGGAAGACCTACAAAAGCGCTTAAGAAAACAAGCATTATATAATTGAGAAGGCAGCGAAACAATAAGAAGCGAGCGAGTGGCATATACTACCATATTCATGAGTGCTGCTACCTCGGAAAGAAAGCAAGGTGTAAACCTAAACTTTAAATTAAGTGTAATGAATGATAATTGTGTATGATTACTGAATTGTTGTATTTACTTTTCAAATATATGTACAGACGTAGAGCAGCTTTACCAGTTAAAGAGGGGCAGCGTACTCCGCATGTGAGTTTGGCCTTCATGTGTGTGGAGAGCTGAGGTGATCTGATACGGCACTGTTCTGGATGTTAAATCTGACCAGATTTGTCCAGATCTTTATTTTCCTGTCCCTCACATCACTTTCCAGAATGCTCCAGTCAGCTTCTGTGGTGACCAGGATGATCCACTGCCCAGTAGCTTTAACCATTCTAACGATCACAGAAGACCAGGACCCTCTGGGCTGGTCACAGCATTACATTTCTTGGAAAGGTGGATGTAAAAAGCAAAATACATACAATCAGAGCAGTGAATCTGTCCAAGAGCCCATTGGTTTTGAAGGCCGGGATCACTGCTAAACAGCACTTAATGTCTGTGTTCCTTTGAGCTAAGAGGCTGCTGACTGTTTATTAATAACTATCGACTGCATCAACCTCGCTTCTGCTCTCACTTAACTTCATTTCCCAAGTCCCCCTGTCCTTCATAGCAGAGCAGAGCAGAGCAGAACTGCTACTTATAAACCTGCATATGAAACAAAAGAGCATCCACAATGCTCCCTTAAGCATCGTGTACAAGAATACTTGCATATTTCTAACCATAGTGAAGGGAATCAAGGGTACAATTTACACATAAAAAAGATACTTTTCACAGTCTTCTCCTACTTCAAGCTCTTATGATGTGAAGAATGCAAGTTCATTTAGCTACGATTAAGGAAACAATCCTAAAAGGGGAGCAATCACTGCTGCTTACTCATAGACGTTTGTGATTTTACAAGACTCTACATTGGCAGCTCAACCGCTTGCAGTCCCATGTTGCTTAATGAATCGCTGTGCTGCATTTTTGGCAGACCCATAGTTTAACCTAGTATGCCTGAGCCACTTTATTGAATAAATAGCAGCGCAGGGGGCTTTAAAAAGGCAACCTGCCCAGCCGTCTGTCCCCAAACTATCTAACAACATTGCCGCTCAGCACTCTTAGTCACACTGAATTTTAAAGAGCTCCCAGCCTGCCACTGCTGGCATTGCCCGCTGTCTATCTAGCAGGGCCGAGACGACACGTCTGCCACGGAGGCAGGAAGCCTTCATCTCCCCTAAGTCATTAGTTCAGAGGGGGTAGCTGCTGGCAGCTTTGATCATAATAAAGGGGTGGGAGGTAAAAGAAATAAGACACTCTGGCACTGGCCGCATCACGGAGGTGACAGTCCTGCCATTTAACTTGATAGAAGGAAAGTGCACTGCAATCATTTCATTTCTGAAAATAAATCCCCACATAAAAACCAGTCATTAACAGAAGCCATTGGAAGGCGAGAAGTGCACAGTTCTAAGTGTGCCTGAAGAAGCCACCACTCTGTGTCTTGGATGCGGCCCTAATGCGCTGTTGTGAAAATGTATGCTAATATTAAAGCATCTCCCAAATTGCAGGGGGCTTTTTTTTTTTTTGTTTAAATTCTTACAAAATTTCCTTCACAATTCATCACACCATCAATCAGTAGCTCATATTTGCCAGCCTTAAACATTACCCTGGTATTTGAACACTCATTAATTCTTTAATCGAACAAATGAATACTTAATAACTGTAATCTATATAGATAAAATGCTAATACAAAAAAGGACAGAATAAGAAATTAGACAACCAGAGGTACAACAAAAGTGGGAGCGATGTCTAAGAAAGTAGAAGAAGGTAGGCTGAAGTGGCCATGTGATGATGAGAGACAATGAATATGTGGGCAAAAGAGTGATGAGAATAGAAGTACAAGGGAGGAGAAAGCGAAGAGGCCAAAGCGGAGGTGGATGGATGAAGTGGAAGAAGATTTGAAGGAAAACGTTCCGAACAGGGAGGAGGTGCAGGACCGAGCCGTATGGAGAAGGTTGATCGGGCACATCGACCACACATAGAAGAGGGAAAAGATAAAGAGGAAGAAGAAGTAAAAAAACAAGCTAAGGGTCTGGCTGGCCTGTGATTACTCAGGAACTGAAGAGGCCACAATCTCGATCTTGGTCATAACTGAATGCACACAACCAATTCTGAAGGTAAGATTTACATTTTATTTTAGGACCACATTTCCCTAGTGATTTTTTTATATGTATATTGGTGGTTATTGTAAGGGATTACATACCCGTGTGCTTTGGAGACACATTCATGCCACTACAGAGGTAAGATATTTCCCCTCCAGGACGAGAGGGGGCGCTGACATTAACCAAATCTTCCCTTTTGCTTGCAGCTCTGAGGGGCAAAACTCGGACATTCCCTGACCACGTGTCGCGCTCTGGGAGCCGATCGCTATAAATTAGGCTCCAGAGAAGAGGAGGACGTTCACTCTGAGAGACACATTGAAGGGAGAAGAACTGATAACACGTAAAACACCAGAGACACAGAGGCGATTTAAGCCTTTTTTAATTTTGTTAAATCAATATCTTGAGTTGCTGGATTGGTACCCCATCCTTGCTCCCATGTCTGAGTCATTTCTGAAAATGGGTGGGTTTTTTTCCCCACGGGGATTCTATGTATTTTTAAGAAAGATTATTTTTATTCCTGTCTTGTTCTTTGCTTACATGACGTGGCAGAAAGCAGCACCAGACCATAATCATCACATCAGCTACATCATTGTACATGACGGTATAAAATGGCAGCAGTTACGGTGGCACTTTATAGCTTGGTTGGATAAACTCTTTGAACTAGCGATAGTTAGCTTCACAACACGTTGACCCTTATTTCAAGTTTCGTGTCTTCCTTGGCCTGCTGATTTTTCATCTTGTCCACACATTTTGGTTGCCTGATCACCTGTCTATTCTATTAGTTTTCTCACCTTATGGTTTAGTTTTGCTTTTGTAACTGTAGTCGGGCCATTTTCGCTGCCATTTTGATTATTTACTGGACGTGACAAGATAAAAGTTCACCTTCAAAGTCATTCCTCCATCCGAGTTCACGGATTCAAATCGAAACTTTTGCCTTTATTACAGTTTTTTTTCCTAACGATCTTTCTGGTTAAGAACTTTTCCTCTCATTTGTCAACTTTGATTTTTGTTTTGTAATTTTGTTGTCTTTGCTTGCTGTGCAGCAGACCTCACAGTTTGCAACTTGTTTCTCCTGGTTACTTTAAAAACTCATCATCCTCTCCTTTCCAGAACAATAATTTCTCTCTCTCGCTACAATTATAGTCTCACATATCATCTCCTTGTGATTTAACCTTCCTCACAATAGTCCTCGGACTCAGTGTCCAACTCAACAATAATAACCAACTAGATATTTGCACGGAACACACCAAACTCCCTTTTTTACACTAAAACAGCCATTTCAAATGAAACTCATCTTTTTTCAGCTCAATTCACCATTCTAGTTAACCCAGGTGGGTGAAGTGAAACACAACTTGTTAGAAATTCACACCCTTCCTTTTAGTGATTTTGATTATTAAGCGTTAACCATCCATCATCTTTTCTTTGTGTTTTTCAAAGGTATGTTAATGCACAGACTGGCATTCTCTCAAGCTGCCATAGAATCACGAATCCACTGATTTGGGTGCGGGAGTGTCTATCATGGCATAGAATATCCAATGGGAGGAAATGGTGGTATAACAGCATGCTGGGCCACAAACACTAGCAATAACTGCAAAGTAATCCAGTGCCAAGCCCTTGTACTTTGGGTTTAAGGTAAGGTGCTACCCAGCACAGGGTGTTAGTTCATGCCAGGCCACACTTACATACCCCTGGGCAGTTTGAAGTCACCAGTCGACTTATTAACACCTCATTGTTCATGACTGCAGAGTGGCCATGCGAGTTCTCAAATATTACAATGTGGTTTGTTTTTTTATAAAGGGCCATTTGAAGGTGCTATCTGTAAGCATTCTACAACACATGAAATAATATTTAAATGAACATTTGACACGTTTAATCTGGAAAAACTGGACAATGCAGAGCAAGCTGCTTTGTATTTATTTGCCTCATAAACAATGGCAGGCAATAGCCACCTAGTTTTGAACTAAGCTGTCTCTCCCTCACCCAGTAAGCGACTGCGCGTGTTTTTCCCAAGAGGTCAGCTGTCAGACGGCCTTTTGGCGGTTCACTAGGTTTGCTCGGTTGCCCTTGGGTAAACCACTCCTAGCACTAAAGAAAGCACCATGCCAGTATGGATCAAGGGCAAATGAGGACCTAGCACAAAAGCGAGGGCCACTGATCAAAAGCAGATGGGACATCTGTTCTGCAGGGCCTTTTCACACGGTGCTAACCTTCAGCATATAGATTAGACGTGTCTGCTGTGAATGGACAGAACTTAATCCATCTGGGATAAGGCCTTACGCTTTAGATAAAAGAAAGAAAAAATGTATGCGATTTCTTAACAAGTTTACATGCACAAGCAACAAAATAGCTGTAAACGTCTGATGAATACATGAAATCCCAATAATTGTCACTGCACCCGAGATTTCAAAAATGTATGTGGAAAAACTGGAAATTAAATTCTTATATTTGTTTGGAGTGAACGGATAAAACACTGCTCTTGGAAAGACAGAAAAGCTCTTATTACTTGTTTAATCAAACAAATAAATGTACAAAAATACAAATAACTGTGTGTGTATGTAGATAGATAGATAGATAGATAGATAGATAGATAGATAGATAGATAGATAGATAGATAGATAGATAGATAGTGAGACACTACATAATAGATAGATAGATAGATAGATAGATAGATAGATAGATAGATAGATAGATAGATAGATAGATAGATAGATAGATAGATAGATAGATAGATAATACATCTGCATATAATGCATTTGCAAGCTGCCAGGGCATGTTAATGGCATAACAGCTCTGTCTATAAACCCTTGGTTGATCATATGTGCTACATTTTTAAGAGATTATGAAAAAATGCCATAAAGAGCTAAGCAAAAAGTGTCCATTTTTGAGGAAGAAGCCAAATTAAATTTCACCAGCTCCTTGGTCAATCTACAGTACAACTGTGTCTTTATGGGTACTCATTGTGTAAAGTTTGCATTTGTATCCACCTCTGAACTTGTCGCAGTGCTCTGTGCCAACTCTCAGAGAAGAGCTTTATACAAACAATAAACTGAGAATTGACTTTAACCACTAATGATGTTATAGAAGGCACACAATGCCCAGTCTGAGAACTAGTACACAGGTTAATGTCACGCCATCAAAGCAGTACCATCCTTACCTCACGCAACAATCATTTATGTAATAATAAAGTCACAAAGGGCAGTATCAGATGCAAGGCAGGACATACAAATGGAGTGAAACCTGTTTGTCAGAGAGAACCTTCTCATACATGCTAAAAATCACTTATACCAGCCCAGTTCTAAATTACCAATTACCCTAAAATAATTTTGCTTGGGATTTATAATATAATATAATATAATATAATATAATATAATATAATATAATATAATATAATATAATGTGGCGCAGTGGTAGCGCTGCTGCCTCGCAGTTAGGAGATTCGGGTTCGCTTCCCGGGTCCTCCCTGCGTGGAGTTTGCATGTTCTCCCCGTGTCTGCGTGGGTTTCCTCCCACAGTCCAAAGACATGCAGGTTAGGTGCATTGGCGATTCTAAATTGTCCCTAGTGTGTGCTTGGTGTGTGTGTGCCCTGTGGTGGGTTGGCGCCCTGCCTGGGGTTTGTTTCCTGCCTTGCGCCCTGTGTTGGCTGGGATTGGCTCCAGCAGACCCCCATGACCCTGTAGTTAGGATATAGCGGGATGGATAATATAATATAAAGTGATAGAGCCCTGTCCGGGTGATATTCTTGCCTCATAGCCGAGGATTGCTGGGGCCACAACCCTAACCTGGAGAAGCAGCTTAAGCAAAACAGAATACAATGTGACTGAAAACAGCTTTAGCCTCCTACAACCCACAATTGGATTATGTGGGTTTGAGAAGTTTAGAATGTATTTAGCTGTGCTGCCCGTCAAAGACGGGTTGAAATCAAAGTAATCAATGTAAACCTCAGTGTAACGTTTGCAGTGCACCATGAAATTGCATATGTCTCTGTTATATGCTATTTGGTATAGGATTCATAAAAGCAGTGTTAAGCGCTTTTAATGTACCATCTGTTGGAGACATAGAAACTAGACAAACCCGCAGACAGATACACAGACACGTATCCTTTTGTTAAGGTGGATATAAGATATTTTCTACATTAGTGCATGACTACAAAAAACTGAAACATATCTGAGCAAGGCAAATGCTTACCATCACTGCAAGAAATAATTGCAAAATTAGCCATTCAAAATTATAATGGTTTAATTTAAAGTTACAGTCAATCTTAAAGTATGTCTTTAAAGTGTGAGAGTAACTAGGGGGCCTAAACTTAATATACACTGAGATATATGCACTGTCTTCACAGAGGGAACCCCAAACATTGTTACGAGTGCTATGAATCAACATAACTACCTACTGCACTAGCATTCTGCCATTATAATATCATTTGATATACCCTGTAATGGACTGGCACACCTTTACAGGGATTGTTCCCCCCGCTTGGTGCCCAATGCTTGCTGGGATAGACTCTAGCTTCTCCATGGTCCTGCCCTGGATAAGAGGATTTGATGTAAAACATAACAGAGGAAAGCGTGGTAGTGCAGCAGTAAGTGTCAGCTGTATTGTGTATTCAGTATGCTGGGTTTGAATAGTCTGTGTGGGGTCTGCATGTTCTCCTGATTTCTGGTGGGGGTTCCTCCATGCAACTTTTTTTGTGTGTCTTTGTTGGTATTATATTATTGTCAACAGTTCTGATTAGACCTGCCAATAAGTATTTCATTACACAAGGTGCACATGGCAATAAACCTAGAACTTGATGAACTGGCACTGATAGCTTCTGGCCTCTCTGCAAGTTTCAGTTAGATTAGAGGGTTAGAGAATGGAATGCAGAAATACACACACAAACACACACACACACGTACGTTTGGTCTCCGACTAAAGCAACTCTGTACTGGACCTAGCAGGATTTACTGATGGACAGATAATAAAACATCATACCTCCATTATGTTATTTTGTTCCACTATATCTAAGAACACAGGACAAGATGTAGCCCCCTGGATGGGATGCTGCTTCATTGCATTATCCATTAATTTATTTTGCAGATCTGCTTATTCCAGTTACTTACTCACCCACTCAAGTCAAAGTCTCCAATAACATTAACATGCCTATTTCTAGTAAGTGATAATAACCTACATAAATGAGAGAGAACATAAGAACTATACACTGTTAGTAATAGTGCAGTGTTCAGCAATGCTGCCTAACGTCTTTAGAGTTGTGGGTTCATATCCTAACTGTCTGGATGCTGTCCCCAGATTTCTGCAGGTTTGCTTTTTCTGAGGCACTCCAGTGCTCCAGCAAACTCAGAAAGATGTGAAAGTTAAATGGAAACCGAGGATGTCGGAGTGTGCCCTGCGATGGAGATATACCCTGTTCAGTGTGGGATTCTACCTTAAACACAATTTAGGTTCACAGAAAACCACAGCCTACCCTAGACGTATTGAGGACAAGAAGACATGAAGAAGCCTTGGACAGTTCACCTGTTCACATCACTCATGTTGGGTCCTGTTTAAAGTTGCCAGTCTACCTGACCTGCAAGTGTTTTAGGATTTTAGGAACAAAACCAGAGGACCGGGAGAAAACACACATGCAGACATGTCGAGGAAATGCAAACTGTGCACAGACAAGGAGAGGCATGTATGGGTAAATGAACTCATACTACCGGAGCACACCAACCGCTTCTCCACAGCGTCACCCTGAATACATAAAAATAGAATAGAAAAGAATAGAATAGAACAGGTTTGTCATGAAACTAATAAGGCTAATATTAAATAGAATAGTGCCAATATCTGTGGTGGGCTGGCGCCCTGCCCGGGGTTTGTTAACTGCCGTGTGCCCTGTATTGGCTGGGATTGGCTCCAGCAGATCCCCCATGACCCTGTAGTTAGGATATAGCGGGTTGGATAATGGATAGATGGATGGATAGTGCCAATATTTTTTGTTATTACTAGGAGGCTTTGCCCCCTGCTTGCTTCGCTCGCCAACCCCCGGGTCTGAGCTACATGCTAGCCTCTTTGTGGCTCTAACGCTCACGTATGGGGATGCGGATGTACAATTTAAACAGATTTTTATTTCCATGGGAGTTGTTACATATGCATAATATACAGTGGTGTGAAAAACTATTTGCCCCCTTCCTGATTTCTTATTCTTTTGCATGTTTGTCACACAAAATGTTTCTGATCATCAAACACATTTAACCATTAGTCAAATATAACACAAGTAAACACAAAATGCAGTTTTTAAATGATGGTTTTATTATATAGGGAGAAAAAAAAATCCAAACCTACATGGCCCTGTGTGAAAAGTAATTGCCCCTTGTTAAAAATAACCTAACTGTGGTGTATCACACCTGAGTTCAATTTCCGTAGCCACCCCCAGGCCTGATTACTGCCACACCTGTTTCAATCAAGAAATCACTTAAATAGGAGCTGCCTGACACAGAGAAGTAGACCAAAAGCACCTCAAAAGCTAGACATCATGCCAAGATCCAAAGAAATTCAGGAACAAATGAGAACAGAAGTAATTGAGATCTATCAGCCTGGTAAAGGTTATAAAGCCATTTCTAAAGCTTTGGGACTCCAGCGAACCACAGTGAGAGCCATTATCCACAAATGGCAAAAACATGGAACAGTGGTGAACCTTCCCAGGAGTGGCCGGCCGACCAAAATTACCCCAAGAGCGCAGAGACGACTCATCTGAGAGGTCACAAAAGACCCCAGGACAACGTCTAAAGAACTCCAGGCCTCACTTGCCTCAATTAAGGTCAGTGTTCACGACTCCACCATAAGAAAGAGACTGGGCAAAAACGGCCTGCATGGCAGATTTCCAAGACGCAAACCACTGTTAAGCAAAAGAACATTAGGGCTCGTCTCAATTTTGCTAAGAAACATCTCAATGATTGCCAAGACTTTTGGGAAAATACCTTGTGGACTGATGAGACAAAAGTTGAACTTTTTGGAAGGCAAATGTCCCGTTACATCTGGCGTAAAATGAACGCAGCATTTCAGAAAATGAACATCATACCAACAGTAAAATATGGTGGTGGTAGTGTGATGGTCTGGGGTTGTTTTGCTGCTTCAGGACCTGGAAGGCTTGCTGTGATAGATGAACCATGAATTCTACTGTCTACCAAAAAATCCTGAAGGAGAATGTCCAGCCATCTGTTCGTCAACTCAAGCTGAAGCGATCTTGGGTGCTGCAACAGGACAATGACCCAAAACACACCAGCAAATCCACCTCTGAATGGCTGAAGAAAAACAAAATGAAGACTTTGGAGTGGCCTAGTCAAAGTCCTGACCTGAATCCAATTGAGATGCTATGGCATGACCTTAAAAAGGCGTTTCATGCTAGAAAACCCTCCAATAAAGCTGAATTAAAACAATTCTGCAAAGATGAGTGGGCCAAAATTCCTCCAGAGCGCTGTAAAAGACTCATTGCAAGTTATCGCAAATGCTTGATTGCAGTTATTGCTGCTAAGGGTGGCCCAACCAGTTATTCAGGTTCAGGGGGCAATTACTTTTTCACACAGGGCCATGTAGGTTTGGATTTTTTTTCTCCCTAAATAATAAAAACCATCATTTAAAAACTGCATTTTGTCTTTACTTGTGTTATATTTGACTAATGGTTAAATGTGTTTGATGATCAGAAACATTTTGTGTGACAAACATGCAAAAGAATAAGAAATCAGGAAGGGGGCAAATAGTTTTTCACACCACTGTAATTAACTATTTTACATTATAGTGAGTAATTAACCATATTAGAAAATAGTAAAACATAATAATTTGAAAGTAAATTATGTTTCATGTTGCGTTAGGGTTATTTGTTGAGTAATACGATTTTGTTCTGTTTGGCTCTGAAATGAATACGCAAATACTTTTTCAACTTACACTTTTACTGTAAAACTTCAGTAAAAACAATTTTTTGAATTCAATTTTCGTCAATATCGCATTGAAATTTGAATCTGTGTTTGGACTTTCATCGTGACAATGCGACGTATCACTGCCCATGAGTGAATATCGTTTCTTTCTCTCTATTAAATAAACCAACTTTTTTGAATGTTTGGCTCTGAGATTTGTTAATTGCCTTCGCAAAATACGAAAAAATGTTAATGTTTTAATACGAATGGCATATCAAGATCTCCTTTGTTGTCTAATGTTATCCGGGGAAGATGCACTACATTACCTTTCTTGGATACGTCCTTGTTTCTACAGTAATTCGTGCGGTGGAAGACGGTGGAAGAAGGTGTTAACGGTTGTATATATTCTTCAGGATATTGTAAGTTGATGTTCTCATCTTCCACAAAATCACCACCAACTGTTTCAGCATAGTCTATTGATACGCATTTAACCACTTTGCCGTGTAACCAATCGACATTTTTCGCGTTAATTTGTTAGACTTCATCGTTTCTCGGTGCTAGGATTGCCCATGTACTCATTTCTTCTGTTGATAACCCTTCTGGATGAAATTCTTCAATAGGATTTGGACATAATAAGTCTTCTTTCATTGGGAACTTAAAGGAATTAAAATTTATAAAAGCTGAGAGCGCAGGAACTGTGTCTGACAAAACCTTTCACACGAATGAGAGGTGAGAGGACTGTGGGCGTGGTTGAAAACGGTTAAGAGGAGGGTGGAGCTTGAAAAAATCTCATGGCCAAAGTCTCGCGGGACTTCAAAAAAGCCTCGTCTCGTTGCAGGATTTTTTTATATAATGTTGGTCCCTCACTCTTTGGATGGTTCCAACCAGTCTTGCTAAATTCATGACATAACTTGCATTATATTATATTATACAGTACAATATCTGTCATGAAACGAATTAAATTGATAATTGGAATGAATTCTAATTTGTTATTGCATTTTGAACCTTCTACCTCTTGGAAATCATCTTCTGTGAGTTCCATCAATAACATCAAGTAAGCTCTTTGCAGGTTTTTAATCAGCACCATTAATTTCATGACAGACCGTGCGTTATATTATATTATATGGAAATACAATATTAATAAGTAAAGCAGCTTTTGCCAGCAGGCTCTAATGCCACCCAATTTACACTCGTGTCTGGCTAAATCCATACGCACACTACATTTCCCAGCTGTGTCTTTGTTAACTCAGCACATTAAAGTTGATCGCACAGACAAAGACTTGGCATCACATTGGCCTAAAATGCAGAAACATGTCACGCCCCTCTTCCTCACTTCTCTGTAGAGAGTGAAAGCCAGACCCCCAGGCAGTAGAGAACCTTGGGCCATCTCCATGGGCTTTGATTGCCTTTATTTCCTACATGCATCTCTGTCTCGCCTCAGTCTCTTTTGTACTTGAAATTTTTAAAAGTCCATTAAGTATCTACAAAGTGTTCTTAAATAAGAATTTGCTGCACATGTGCCCTTTTCTGCACACAGTCGTGTTGCACACTGCATTTGATTTATGCCCAGCAGTAACACTGTTACTCCTCTTCAAGGTTTTTCATATTTATGTGTTTCTTTGTAATGATTTACTTCTAAAAGCAGCTTCTACCCGCTGACACACTATCTGGAATCCAAGTGCTGCTTTAGAAAGTTATAATTGCTCAGTACCAGGAATCCTTTTAAGCTGTTGGCAATCTCAGCTTAAACCGCATACAAGAAGAAACTCAAAGACAGTCACTTAAGGCACCTGCGTCTCCTGTTGCACTTTGGCCAAAGATTTTTTTCTGGCACGGTGCATTTTAGTTTTCTTTAAAGAAGACACCAACTTACTAAGTAACTTCGTTATCAGCCTTTGCCAGCAAGACATGCAGCGGGCATCTTAAAGAAATAACAAGCTTTAGACTCCTGGGGACATCCGGGGGCCCGGGTGTCATTCAATCGATGCCATCTGATGATCACATCTTATGAAAATCTTTTTCCTCCCAACCTGGAGGGAGCGTGGCCTTTACTGCTATCTGGGTGCCAAAAGGCCAGACCGTAATCCAGCTGGAGTTTTTGAGAAGTCATCTGCCACGCTGTGATGTCTGAATGTGAGTGATATTCACAAGCTGTCATCCAAAGTGACCTTTTAAAAGCTGAAATGATCCAGCTGCTGTGGGCAGCCCAAAGACAGGGTGGCCAGTGCACTGATGCTCACCGACAAGAGGACAACATAACAAAACAAAAAAAAAATGGCACGGAGAGGGGAGGGATTCTACAGAAATGGATGAATTCTTTGGGACTGATCCGCCTTGTTCGCTTGTAAACAGGTGCAAAGGTCGCTAAAATATCCACCATTTACTATATGGAAGAGAACGTTGGAGAGCAAGAGCACAACAGGACGAGGCAAGTTCAACTGGGCATTGCCACCCAAATAAAAGTTTCATCGAGCAATTTCAATTTTTTATGAGTTCTCAGGTGAGAAGGAAGCTCATAAAACATTTTAATGCTGGCAACATAGCATCAGAGAAATGCTTCCTTGAATTAGAGCTTAATACACATAACTCATTCGCTTCCACATTCAGCAATAAGGGGGCTGTGAGACACAAATCCAAAGCCTCTGAAAAAAATGTGATGAAAACCTCAGAAGCAATTATCTGAGTTAATTAGGGTGACGACGGGTTTATCCATTTATCAATTATTACACAGATAGATAGATAGATAGATAGATAGATAGATAGATAGATAGATAGATAGATAGATAGATAGATAGATAATCTTTTGTGGTCTCTAACAAGCATACATTAATAATATTATAATCATACATGGTTTGACAAGAAAAAACACTGCCACGTGAAGCTTTTTCAGAATATAATATAGCCAACAGGATTTAAGAAGCTCTATACTGCTACAGCATTTGACTCCCATGGTTATCTCTAATAAGGGCATAAATAATCTAACTGGCAGACAGACAACAGGCACTATATAAGAGATATTCAGTGGCTTTCATATCTTTATACATTAGATAGATAGATAGATAGATAGATAGATAGATAGATAGATAGATAGATAGATAGATAGATAGATAGATAGATAGATAGATAGATAGATAGATAGATAGGACATACATTACTTATGATTATGATCATTTTGAATGAAGATTGAATTCTTCTATTTACTTTTCACTTTCTCCTACCAATGTATCAGTAATTGCATAGATTAACAGATAGTCAGAACCACACATTACTTATAATTACAATCATTGGGAATGATGACTGAATTCTTGTGTGCACTTTCTGATTTCTCCTCGTGTGCTAAGGAGATGTGATATATGAACTGTATGTTGGACGTTACATCTGAAAGGATTTGTCCAAATCTTTGTGTTTTTCATTCTGGGATACTCAAGTTGGTATTGGTGGTCCACAAAGCTGCCACTACCCAGCAGCCTTAACCATTCAAGAGATCACGGCAAACTGAGAACCCCCCACATCCGAAAAACGAGGTTGGGGATTTTCATTCCCACCCTCTGCAATGTGAACTTTACTTTTAAAATGCCCTATTAATAATAGGGCTCACCATGTCAGGTATGCCCAGCCACCGTTACAACACAATCTCAGAAAATAACAGTCCCAGTCCCTTCCTCTGACCTCTTCCTTGATCTCAGAAAGTGATCAGCGTCAACTGCTACCTATTAAATTTCTTTAGGTCCATAGAAAGGTGATGGACATATGAAAATGATATGTGGCAGCCTTTGGAGAAGCACCTTGAAAAGGAGGGGGCCTCCTGCCTTTAAGCCCTCCTGTGATTACTACCCAGCAACATGCTGCTATCACAACTGGGCTCACACAGCAACATCACAATAAAGTGCTGCCCACTGAGGATACATTCACAGGATTCATAATTAAATCTGGTGTTAATATTAATAGACTCCTTAATCCCTTTGTTGCTATGATTTGTATACAGATCGGTCGACAGATTTCAAGTAGATCTTTATGTAGTTAGGAAAGCTAATGCATCTGGTAGCATCGCGACAGTAAACAATTTTAATGTACAGTCTGTAAATGAATACACAACACATTAAAATATTCCCAACACAACTGGGTAAATAAGCCATGTTGTAAAGGCGCTATATTATTTCCGCGCGGACAGAATTCCGTCAATCACCAAGCATCGCAGTGTTTCGCTTGCATTGTTTCATATCATATAACGATAGAAAAAAAATCAATGCTACTCACCAACTGCAAACCGCATATGACCACTAAAGTGCATCTCCCATTGCACTTCCCCATGCTGAGACGCGGGTGTTAACCAAGCAACTCCTTAAAAACGATCAGATGATGAGAAACAATAAAAACACGAGCAAAGCGAGGAATGAGAGATGCAGCGAGATTTCAGAGCATCGCGAAGCCGCGGCCACCGCTAAACTGCTCCGTGGACCATCCCGGTGTCACTTGAGTCTAATCGGCCAGTGCCCGTTACGCTGTCCACAGCATGCTGCCGGGTGCTCTATCCTCACGATATCTCCTTTTTTTCGTAGAGAGGTACGTCGAAGACACTCCTCTTTATCTCTGATGGGACATCCTCTTAACTGATCCCACGAGATTGCAAGAATAAAAAAAACAATACAAAGAAAGAAGAAGTCGGAGAGACTTGAGGTTCCGTTTCCTCGGAAGCAGACGGATCTTTGGCGGGCGGCCGAGCTGTACTGCGCACAGCTGAAGCGACTCTAGGCTTTCCACTCACGAGTCGAAACGGCTCCTCGAGTAATCACCTAGAAGACGGGGTCTAGCATCGCATCCTATCCTCGTCTGAAATGGAACACTGTAGTGGAAACCAGAGGTCTTTGTCGGTTTCACTGCCGAGAGCTTGAGGCAACCAAGCCCTCTCCTCATTTATAATAATGAATTCTGCGGCTTGTACGACCACGTGGGCTGCGGGTCTCTCAGGCGGAGACGGGGCGTGTAAAAGCAGAGCAGGGGAGGCAGAGAAGAGAGTGTTACTACGAGCTGTCACGACGACAAGCGACGAATTAAGAATCCGGCGATGAAGGGCGCGTCCCTTAAAGCAGCGTCAGAAAGTACCTGAGCCTCGGATTCCGGCACTCGGAGAGGGAGGCGGATTTATAAAGGACCTACATTTAGTTTGCTGTAGGGGAATCCTGGGGAAGAATTGGGTATGAGCACAACGGAGACCCATAGATAAGAAATATTGAATCGGAATGGATCGCAGATGGGAGACAAGCGCTCCACTTCTTCACGTAAGCATCGGGGAAACGAAAAGTAACCGAAAAACTCGAAATCCTTAAGGAATAATGATATCCTTTGGCCCTGGTGACAGAATCCTGTTTTGCAAAGAGCAAAAATGGATACGCATGGGTTAGGGATTCCCAGAAAAGTATGAGAATGCGAGAATATCTCGTAAATAGCTGGTAACCTTAAGTGGGGAGCGTGACGGAACGTCCGAAATGACACAATGATGCGCCTCAAATATGAAAGCGCCCAAAAGGAGTGATAGAGTAGAGACTAGCCATGATGTGAGCAAGTGTTGCGAGGAACTGTTTGATTTTGACCAGTAAACACTCTTAATGTAATCAGTTGGTGCCTTTTCTGTCATTTCATATTATTTTAATTTCTTGTTTACTTGCATGACTGTGACGATCTGCCATTACGTTTATTGAATGTACTGCTGGATTAACCTTAACGCGCTTTAATCATGTTCGCCTTTGTATTACACTATATGAGTGTACATATTATACACTATATGTACAGTATAAGGTTCAGATCCCGATAGTGACTCTGTGTGACCATGAGTAAGTCGCTTCACCTGGCTGTGGTCCAACTGGAAAAAAAAGAAATGTAACCAATTGTATTTCAAATGTAAGCTTCCATGGACAAAGGCGTCAGGCACATTTGAAATAATAAAAAAACACTGTACGTAGCGCTTTGATCATATTTGACTTATACCACTATGTCGCTATGTTTGATTTGATGTACTTTGTTTGTCTATGTGTATAAATGTCGTGGGGCTCAAATGGACGGACTCCGCCGCTGCTAAATGACATCCACGCAGTTAGAAGCCTGCTTAGTACCTTGGACTAGAGAAGCTAGTTGTTATAATGCCCCCGAGTTCTCGTCCAATTGCGTCTTTGGGGACAGCTGTGAAGGGAGCGACATCAGAGAACAGAGAGCCAGATTACATGTAATATGCACCTCTCCACGATCGGACGATCTCGGTGTCTTCTCTCGGTACATCTCTCCTCACAGTCCAAGCAATATCGCAAATGTTAAAAAAATTAACGCTTAACGAGTACTCATGAAAACATCGTTTCTATATACTGTATATAAACACCTTTATGGGTTAATCCGATTCTAGTAAAGTAAATTCAACGCTGGCGATGCTGGTTCATGTCGTAGTCTCCTGAGGTGGAGTCTCTGTGTAGTTCTGGGTTGTTACGAGCAGCAATGGAATAAACCATCCCCGGACAGGTCGGGCGCATGTCACAGTCCACACCGAAGCGCATACCTTAATATCAGGCCAATTTAATGTCACAGATTAAGCTAATACTGTACTCAGTTCTTGGGGATGTGGTGGGTAAAGAGGCTACACACGACCATTTAAAAAGTGATCAACAGCACTGATTTAGAGACCCAACTCCTAATGGTCCAAAATTAACCAATGAACCACACTGGCTGCCTGTTAGCAGTTAATTTAGAGTTAACGGTGCTGTATGAAATAGACACATTTACGAGTGAACTGATGTTTCCTTAAAAACGACATTGTGGTTAACATATCATTTGGTAGACTTCATTATCCAAGGCGACTTACAACATTTGAGAGACACAATTGGTTGCCTTTTTATTTTTGTCCAACTGGAGCTCGGGCAGGTGAAGTGACTTGCTCATGGTCACTAACCTTCAACCACGACATGTGAAATCCAAACCTGTCTGCCGAACAGAAGAATCACCAGTGTTGGATCAAAAATGTAAAGTGTAAACATTGTGCCATTTTAACACCGGCGACTTTATTGTACTCATTCCATACCTGTACATGATTGCATACCCACAGCTACGTTTTGCAGAACGCCAGTATTTTCAGAGCAGGCACGTGTTGCTTTTTAAAAAAAAAAGATTTTTAGACATTCCTTATTTGACTCTATGTCTTAAACATGACTCATTTCCTAGTTCACCGACAGAGCAGCATGGAAGGCGTTGTAGAAAGAGCACTTTGGAGCGCACATCCTTCAATGCATTAAAAAATATTACAGGTCAAGTCAATATTACCAATCATATCAATTCTATTAAAAACAGGCCCGATCGGACCAATCGGATATTCTCGATTTATGAAGCTGGAAACTGCGCATATGCATTATTAAAGCGCTTAGTAGGCCTATCTGAGGCGGCTTAATTTAGTCACGTGTTTAATCCGTCAATATGATTTATGTCTACTCACTTAATTAAGAATTTCAGAGAGAATTTATATAAAAGAAAAGATGAATTTGGGTCAGAGAGCAACAAACTGATATGCCAAACATGTGGAGACGCAGAGATATCACTCAGTCTGTCAATATCAAAAAATAAGGACACCGAAAAGAGTAAGCGTGCCAGGAAGGGCAGAACTTGAAGCAAGTAATAGTTTGTGCAGGAGTGGGGTTCGCATGTCACTGAGCAGCATAAATAAAATACAATTTGACTTTTTGTAAAGGCCTTTCTGATTAATTCGAGTTATTGTTTGTCCAAGCAATGGCAGGGCGCTAGCTTTGCAAGCGTAACAACAAACGCCAGCCACTGCATAAGATGCAGTTTTAAATACACAAATAAAGTACTTTTTATGTTAAAGACTTTTTTTTGTATTATTTTATTCTTTAGATGAATTGTGCATTATACTGTAAAACCGCGATACTCCCAGTTCCCGCTACATTAAAGCCATATTGTTTTATTCTTTACAGGAGTTGTGTTTCCGAGCAGTGTAAACGTGTTTGTATCGAGCATTATACTGTAAAACCGCGATGCTCCCAGTCCCTGCTCGGCAATAACCCCCTCATTTTAAGAGGGGTCTTCCCGCATTCTTTAAGTGAGAATCTGGTCGCCCTACCCATACCTCATTCTATATCTGTACCTTAACGGAAAGTTTCTTTTGTTATCCAGTGTGAAACATTGCTATACGCGGTAAGGTAGCACTGTACATGAACACAAATATTTCAGTGGGGCCGCAAATATCTCTGAAATTATCACATTTTTGTAAATCGACAAATAGAAAAAATACATTTAGGAACTGATCAGATATGGATACAAGCAGCAGTGTCCTTACTGGGGCTTGCGGCCCCTGATCAATGAGAGCTCACCACCTCACCTGTGCCATCTAAGACATGTGGGCTTCTAGCCCCCGATGTGCGCAAGCCCGGTCCTTTTTCCTCCACTCGAGGGGGCTAAGCACTTCAGAAGGGGTGACGCTGGACACGAGTTAGCCCAGCAGGTAAAAAATGTTCATTTAAAACAAGCCTGTACTGCTGTAAAAAGCAGTACGTGTGGGGAAATTCTGAACTGGAGTATATGTCTTTTTTATTTACGGTTACGATGTAGTGCCTGGCATACACAGGTAACATGCATTATACACTCGCGTGTGCACTGTTGGGTCGTGCGCAATGGTACTGTGGGCTTTTCTCGATTGAAAAGCTTTTCAAGATCTTATAGAGGGGAACGCGACGTTTCGTTGTACCTATCTGAAATGTATTTTTATTTGCTCCTTCTCTGCTATAAAAGAACAATTTAAAGTAGATAGTATGCATTTTAAGCTGAAAAAATATTGCTACACGCTAAACATGTCACCCTGTGGCCCTTTGGCCAGCTATAGCGCCTTTTCTGCAGTGGCGTGGTGGGGGGGTTAAGGGGTCATCTGTCCCCGGGCACAGCATCCAGGGGGCGCCAAATTGATGTTACGAAATTTTAGAATGAAATGTTTTCCATTCTTAAATGCACTAAAAAGTAAATAAAAAACATTCGCATACTCAGTCCATTACTCCATCAGTATGAGGATATCTTTTTCCGATGTTTTTGTCTCTTTCTGATTTCGAAGCACGTATTAGTTCTGTATACCCAACAGACAATAATTTATCCCCTCCACTACTCTGACATGCTTGACTCCCACCCAGAAACATTTTTGACGTCATTAAACAGGTCGCGCGACTGACATGAGGCATTAGTGTATCTTTGTCTAAGTTGTTACAAACGCCATTTCTGTGTGCCAAGTGATTTGTGTTTATGTGCTTGATAGGAAATTGAGTTGAAGTATTCAAGTAGATGGCTACAAAGGTCTAGACGTTTCCCCATCATATTTTTGTACGAATAAATTATAAGCAATGCAGTTTTTATAAAAATATATTTATTTTGCTTTATAATTTGCTATATACTTTCATTAAAATCATTTTAAAATGCGGAAAACGATTTTTTTCCTTACAAAAACTATTGACGGATTTAGATTTTAAAGAACACAAGGCGGCGTTATCATTTTGGGAGACTTATATGATTTTTTTTCTTAAAATACTATTATTTAAAATACATTTTTTAAAATTTTCTTTCCCTTTCCCATTGCATTTTGGCAAACAGGAGGGGGCGCGAAACCTTCAGTTGTCCCCGGGCGCTGAAAACCCTAACTACGCCTCTGCTTCCCTAGGGTGTTAGTACTCTGCCCGGCCCGTTTTTTTTAGCATGGGTTATAATGCGTTGCCTTCCGTTTCATCCAACCGTCCAAAGCCATGTGTTGTGGTTGGCCGTCTATCTAACTGACCATAATGCGATTGGGGTGACTGGGGTCTATGCCGGACTGCCCTCCTGTCTGGATGTATACCCTTTTTTAAGACATGTTGTAAATCGCCTCATCTCGGTAATGAAAACAAGAGGACTAAGACCTCAACAACTCTGAAAAGTGAACGCGCCCTCCTGAAGCAAAGTGCCATGTAAGTTATGTTGCGTCTAAGCGGACGTCTCGAATGTCCTGATTAAGTAAAGGACTACAGCTAGATAGTAGCCTACCTTTTAAATCCCATTTAAAAATTCGCGTCCCTGGTAAAACTGAAACTGAGGTATTTGGGCGAATCACAATAATAACAATAATAGAAGAAATAATGCATCTTGGCTGGCACGTACTGTATATTTAGAAGTGCGCTTTCGGGCGCGCTGGTTCACAGCTGTCACTTGTTTTAACAGTAAACCGCGCGGTGTTATGCCCACTGATCCTTCTTGGGATTCGTAATCACTGGCAGGCTCTCTATTGAGTTAATATGTTTTAAATAGGTCGCTGAAAGGCCAATCATTTGCATCAAATTTATTTGATATTCAGTTATTTATATATTTTATAAACTTCAACTGAACTGAAGGCCGCCCTCTTGTGTTCAGAGTGTGAGCTGCAGACAATTTCAACCGCACGACGCACGTTTGCTTTCCCGTTCGCTTGTTCCTACTAGGCAAAATAAAAAAAAAATGTTTTGGTAACATCAAGGTTTTTAGTGGCTTAAAGTTAATAAGAGATGGTAATAAAAATTGGAAATGTTTATCCAGTTTGGTCCTAATTATTTAATAAGCAAGAGTATTTGATATTGTACCTTTCTAACAAAGATGAAGAGAATGAATTTTGAATAAGAAATGATGCTGGAAATAATTTTATACAATTAAAGATCAATAATCAAATAGGCTAATTATTATCACAATGACAGTTCTTGCTTGCCTGTTCTAATCAACAAGAAAAATGTTACCACGCTGTGGTGCCATGATTATCAAGTATAACAACCTTAACTCGAAACCTGTGTCTTTCTTAGCTAAAAAATCTCATAACATGTTTGTCATGCAAAGTATGTGTGCTTATTTTACCTCTTGCAAAAGTGTGAATTAAGTTATAATACAGAAGAGAAAAGTTGCATCTTCCACATCCTTCTGAATGTTGGGTACAGACATCCACTATCTATAGAGGCAGATTTAGGTATGGTCGACATGTCCAAAGTGGCATCTTACTGAGGATGGCACAGAGTACCTACACCAAAAAAAAGTCATAATGGCAATTACAGTCTGAGCTGGTCAGTATATTAGGGGCAGCATTTATGAAAGTTGAACAGGCATGCTCGTAAAGTCTGTGTTATGTACGCAGAGGGGCTCCAATGATGTAACTGAAGGGTCATGTGCTTGGCACCCTGACCTGGTGGTCGAAGTCTGCATGCCGTCAACTGAGGAGTGCCATTTATGAAAGCTAAGGGGCACACACTTCATAAATTGCGTGGTATGCACATAGAGAGGTGCTGTTTATTTATTTATTATTTATTTATTTATTTATGTTTATCGTCAAAGTCTTATCCTGACTACTCGCTATAGACACTGAGGTGCACCGTCTCCCACGCATAGGGCTCCAGGTGGGTTTTGACTGGCACTACTAGAACATCAGACCTCTTGATGTGCAGTGCATTGTTCACGGTGATCAGAAACATTTAAACTAAACGTTTTGGGGTTTGTAGGTAAGTGGGCACAGCGGTTAGTGCTGTTGTGTCATGGCTGTTAGCATGGGCTGGCATTCTGCCTGTGGCTCATTCCTTCATTAATCCTGATACTACTCTGTTTCACTGCAGTCCTGGAATGTGAAAAAAGATTTTAAGAAATGGATGGATGGAGTTTTGAGTGAATGGAAAACAGTGAAGACTGGGACACAAGAGCTGTTAATGAATTATTCTATCAATTCAACAAATTTGTATTCAATGTGGAAACTTTATCAAGAAGTAATTAACAGAAATAGAAAGGAAAAGACGTCAACAATCCTCAGTGCATATAAGACGTGTTAGTGCAGGTGATGCCACATGCAAATGCATATTAAATTACATTTAAATATGAAAGGTAATATGACCTCTCAAATAAGAGAAAATGACATTTAGGGAGACAGATGAAAACGTCTGAGAAGACACCTGAATCTAAGGCCAGCATCCAGTAAACATTTTTGTGCAATACCGTTTAGTCATATGGAGTTGGCATCCTGGGTTCAAATCCTCACAAAGTTGTTGTCCATGTTCTGCTCCCGCCATGTATATGTGGGTTTTCTTCCAATAGCCCCAAAAGACGAGCTGGTTAGCTTCATTGACAATTCCAGATTTGTCCTGTGTACGTGCGAGAGGGTCCTGAGGTAGGCCGGCACCCTGTCCAGAGTCGTTTCCTGCCTTGTACCCCCGAAGTGCTGCCAGTATAGGCCTGCCATGACCCTGAGTTATGCGTAAATTAATGTGTAAATATTTTTTTTTCAATTACATCTTCACAACATACGTCCATTGCTAACCACACGCCACAGGGCACAGTGCCTAATCTCTGCTGCCTCACAGCCCCCATCCTACTTGGGCGCTTTATTTGTGTGCTGGGCACATTATTTTTATGTAGCCGTTGGATTTTCTTCCCCAGGTTTCGGCCAGACTTCATCTTTCAGACAAGCAGGTTAGGTTGACTGATAACTTACACTTGGTTCTGCTTGAGTGAGTGAGGTTTTATGCGCAAATGGTCTTCCCATTTGACTGACATCCCATCAAGGACTGGTTCCCATCATGCATCCAGTGCTGACAGGTTGACCTTTGACCCATGTGATCCTGTAATTAATGACTGGAGTGTTTTAAAAATAGATACTTGGATATTCTCAAAAAATGTTGCATGTTAATTCAATTCAGTTCAACTTTATTGTCATGGTACGCTGCCGAAGCACGTGTACAACAAAAAATAATTTGTGTTTAAAGAAAACCAACAGGGCAGCAGCAAACAATCAAAACTAATAACATAAAATATAAAAGAAAAGGCTATATATGGGCCAACACTGGTTTATAGTCAGTAGACAGTTCAGAGCGGTGACGTCAACAGATGTTTTGGTGGGCTGGGGCTCAAAGGAGAGAAAGAGCACTAAATAGCAAAGGATTTGTTACACTTTAATCCTAGACTCACTTTGCTTTCTGTGTTTTTAAATTTCATGGGACATCTAGATGTTACTTCAGAGGAATTATAATATTCACAAAATAGCTAAAAATATTTGTCCAAAAACTGTTGAAAATACTAAGATGATCAGCAAAGACACTAGACCCCCACTACTGTGCATAGGCTTTATTTTTCCAACATGATGCACTTTAACATGACAAACGAGCAAATTAAAGAATTCCCATCTGGTTACATGAAATACCAAAGATAACAACAGCACATCAAAATAATTAGTTTTCTCCAAAAAGTCCATGTGGTGGCTCACATATTCAGGAAACCACTAGAACTGATCATCTGTACATAGATCACCATTGCAAAGCTTCCATATCTTTGGGGTGCCAGCATGGCTGATCCCTTTTTAATCAAAACAAGACAACAAAAAATAACCAAAAATAACCAAATCAGGACAGTTTAGCCCCACCAGGCATGTACAAAACAAAAAGGCTTCAGTGCTCCTCACACAATGGAGGCTAGAAATAACAGAGAGCTCTCTTCTTCTCTTTCTCTCAAACGTTTGCTTCGGTCATCAGATGACCACGCTTCCTGGCTGCCCTGTTTATATAGCTAGGGTCCTGGAAGGGGTGGTGCCTCAGTTTGCTTGGTGGGGCGGGGATAGCAGTCTCCTAGCAACAGGTCCACACTGGAGAGGAAACCAGAGATACAGTAAGTGGCAGCGCCCCCTCCTGTTCGACAGTGGTATCACCCATCTTACCTGAGCCACTCCGTAGATCCCTAAGCATGCGTGTCGTCACAGCTTTAAGTAAGGAAAAATGAAATTCTTATGACCCAGGACTCCGAAAATACAAGGGAAACGCTTTTTAATTTAGTGTATGTATTAAAATCTCTAAAATACCCTTTTGCTTTCTAGCTGTTGTCAGTTGTGTATCAAAATCTTGCTTTCACCTCCCACGTTTTTATAGATTCAATTGTCTTCAGCCTTTGTTATTAGTGATATCTTTGACGGCCGAGTCAGAAGCTTACACAGCCATTCCTGTGCACATACAGTAGACTTCTGAGCTCGGACTTGAACTTCACTCAGCAGTTGCTGTCGATACAGGCAATGTGTGTCATCAGTTGTCAGCTACTGAAACAGTTCTGGAAACACTCGATTAGCTCAAAGTCTCTGATGTACCAGGCATTGCTTGGGCATTATTCTTTATGCAAGTGGGTGCAGAATTCAGTTCAGTCTCAATTGAGCTCATTTTTGTACAGTGCAGACCCAGAGCGCTATTACAAACTGTCAGTTAAAAAGTACAAGGATAGACTTTATAAATCACTAACTATAGAATTAGTACTCATAAAGTAGAAATTGATCAACATAAATGCAAACCAACAATATCTGCCTGTTATTTAACTCTTGAACTAATAGAAAAGGAAAACAAAAACTCCTGTCAGCAGCATTCCTGGAAAAAATAAACTACTGGGGGGGTCCAAAGTTGGTTATAATACAGAGTCAAAGACACAGTGACACAGAGACAGCCCTGGAGACCTTGGCCAACTAGCTGCCCACCCTTTCCTGGGTATTCTACAGAAGACACTATGCTTTGCCATCCAGTCTAATGAGAGAATGCTTCCATCCAATGATTTCAAGGCTCCCAGTATCTGAGATGCCTTATCCATGGGTAGGACAGTCTGACAGTAGACATGACCCCACTGAGTTCGAATGGTACTGCCAAATATAAAATCCCAAATACAATTAGTTTCTTTTTTTTCCTCTCAAAGAGAGCAGACACACGTACGGACAGGTACAGACACACATTGTCACAGATGATTTACTTGACTGCAGTGAAAATGTTGTGCTGCTCTGAGAAACAATTACATTTCCTAATACTTTTTAAAATAATACATTTTTATTAAATAGTGCTTTTCCCATGTTTGAAGATGGGGTACATCTGATTACCATGACAAGCTGGTGCAGCATGTGAGAAGACAGAACAGCTGCCTACTGTGTCATAACAACATACAAACTGACATGACCAACACACGATATTTATTTTATATTTTTTAGTAGAATTAACAGGTATAATTGTCATAAGCCAAATTTCATTTCTATATGAAATAGTAAACAATAGCCTACCAAGCTTTAAGAAGGCACGTTGCTTATCGCTACCATTTTTCTCTTTCTTAGAACACACAAGGAGGCGTACTTGTGTTCAGAAGTGATCGGTTAGGTCAATACAAGAAAAAAAAATACTTGGGCCAATGAGGAGAAAGGGGAGGAGCTTGAGCCATTGCAGCCACCCCCTCTGTGCACGTCTGTGATTAAGTCTGTTTTGTCATATTGTTATCTGTTTTGGTGTAGTAGTCATATATAGCTTATCCCAGCCGACACATCCAGGCCGATAGATAGTGTCTTCCCTGCAGCATGGAGGTGCCCCGGATTCTCGCAAGGCATCATGGGAGATGGACCTCGACTTCACAGCCCTGCTGGGTGCCGTGGGTGCCATCATGTGGCGCAGCAGGGAGACACAGGGATTTTTATTTTCCCTATAGCCAGGAAGTACTCCCAAGTCACAGGGACAGAAGAACAGAAGTACTTCCGGGCTGAAGAAAAATCTAAGTCTTCATCTGACCCAGAAGTGCTATGAAATCACATGGACAGAAGGACTATATAAAGGACTATGAGAGACCCAGCAAGCTAAGCCGGAGTTGGGTGGTAGAGTGACGGAGATGCTGGGAGGAGAGGAGGATCATTATTGTTATTATTATTATTATTGATTTATTGTTTATGGTGGTGATTGTGGTGTCTACTGTGGCACAATATCAGAAAGAAGAAATGAAAATAATTTCTGATACTTTTATCTCGTGTCTGGACGTTTGTCTGTGGGGTTTAGAGGACGACAGTAACCGTTAGTGTCACTATATATATATTGTGGAGGATGGCCGGCTGTTTATCCCGGCCAATACCCCCAAGCCGCCAGGTGGAGCCCTCCTTGCAGTATGGAGATCCCCAGAAGACCAGCAGGGCATCATGGACAATGTAGTTTTTATGCGCAGCCCTGCTGGATGTCATGGGGGCCACTAGGGGATGCTGCAGGGAGGAACAATGGCTATTTTCCCTACGCCCGGAAGCACACGTGGACAAGAGGAATGACATGCTTCCGGGGTGATGAAAAGAACTTGTACCTGACCCGGAAGTGATTGAGAGTCACATGGACTGGGGATTAGGAACACTTCCGGGTCAGGAGATATAAAAGGACTACGGGAGCTCCCAGACGGCGAGCTGAGCTGGGTGGAAGGGTGGCAATGTGTCTGGGAGCTGGAGTATTGGTTTATTGTGTATTATTGTTAGTTATTTATGAGTATAGTGGAGGAGAGGGTGTTTTGTATGAGTATAGTGGAGGAGTCGTGGACAGGGGTGTTTTGTACACTGTGGAGATTTAATAAAGTCAGAAATTTGCTGCTGTGGTGTTACTTTGAGATGACCTGGTGTCTGGAGTTTCTTCACTAGTGGACAGGTGTCAGGTTCAAGGGTTGCACAGGTAGTCGAGAGCTGCTCAGATGGAGGAGATTCTAGGAGACAAGCAGTTACTCTAGGAGAGCTGGAGAGGGCCATATATATATATATGAGCACTAAAAAAATGGAAGAGACCAAACAATCAGAAACAGACTTCATGACACCCAAATGTCTACTGTGTGCTCAAAAGATTTGGGGCAAAAGATTTGGGGCAGCCACCAGTATATTATTCCTAGCTGCAAAGGTTTGGTTTTCCATTCAACAGAGTATTTGATTGTGGAGAGTCCAAGACATAACTGCTAATGGTTGAAAAAGATGGTGGTTTTAAATGGTCAGACAGGAAGTGATGTTTGTTAGCTGGAAGTGATGTAGGTTGACCGAAATTTGGTTTTGATGTAGTTTGCTCGAAAGTGATGTTTCTCTGACATCAGCCTGGGAGCTGGGACTGGAAGGGACAATCTTCTGGCAAAGGTTTGGTTTTCCATTCAACAGAGTATTTGATTGTGGAGAGTCCAAGACATAACTGCTAATCTGGAAGTGATGTTCTTGATTGAGATAGGTTTTCCTGGAAGTGATGTTCTTGATTGAGATAGGTTTTCCTGGTCTGTAGAGATAGCAGGAGAAGGTTTAATGAACCCCGCCCTCCCCTGGCCTGGCGTGGAATTACCTTTACTTGGTCCACACAACGTCCCCCTATTCACATGTGTGTGACTATATATATATATATATATATATATATATATATATATATATCTATATATATATATATATGTAAGCCCATGCTGTAAAAAGCCTGTGTATTAGCAGCAGGAGGAAAAGTAAAAGGGGATACCATTTTGCTGATGTTAGCAGGTAAGCGACTTTCTCTTTCTTCTCCGGTTTCGTTTTGCTGATGTGCTGGCCTCGCTTGTGTTATTAGTAGCTAAGCAAGTTTTGTTTCCTCGGAGGTGGAGCCCTTAACCCGACTCCACCTCTCATTTCCAGGCCGGACAGACAGACACACTTGCACGCGTAGATATTTATATATAAGATATATATTGTGGCCACCAAGGGGTGCACTAGCTCTCAAAACAGACACAATACACACAAAGGCTTTTTATTTGCCTGTGGGAAACTCTTCCCAGTCGTTCTCACGTTATTAACCACAGATAAGCACCGACACAGCACAATATAATAGCACACAGCACTTCTCTTCTTTCTCTTCCTCTTCCTCTCTAAGTCTCCCACCTCCGCTGCTCCTCTGACAAGCTTCTTCCTCCACCTCCCAACTCTGGCTCCCAGAATGAAGTCAGGCGGCTGCTTTTAAGTGATCCCCGGAAGTACTTCTGGTGTCCCAAAGGCTTGGCCCAGGAGCACTGCTGCGCAAAGCTGGAGCCCCTCTATGTAGGACTCCCCACTCCTTGCAGCACCTCCTGGCGGAATCCTTTGCACCCAACAGGGCTAAGTCGCACAATTCTAATGCCCATGAAACCCAGAGAGACTGCCATCTAGCACTCCGGGGAAGAATAATGCCCGGTGAATGTTGTCTCCCCAGTCCTTTCATGTCCCAGCCGGGGCCAGGGTTCCAGTCATTCACCACTATGTAGTAACTTTACAAATATTACAGTTTGTGACATATGGGCGGCCATTCATCCTGGCCAATACCCCCAGGCCACCAGGTGGAGCCCTCCCTGCAGCATGGAGGTGCCCCGATTGCCAGCAGGGAATCCTGAACAATGGAGTTTTTATCCACAGCCCTGCTGAATACCATGGGAGCCGCTAGAGGACCCTGCAGGAAGGAACAAGGATTATTTTCCCTACGGCCTGGAAGTACGTCCCAGTCACGTGAACAGAAGAAATGACGTACTTCCGGGTTGAAGAAAAGGAGTTTTCACCTGACCCGGAAGTGCTGGATAATCACATGGACTGAGGGATCAGAAGCACTTCCTGGTCACGGACTATAAAGGACTGTGGGAGATCCCAGACGAACAAGCTGAATCGGGTGGCAGGTTGACAACGTGTCTGGGTGTGGAGGACTGATTATTGATTACTATTTGTGTTGATTTATATTTAAATTCAATTATTGGACTTTTATCTGGTGTCTGATCTGAGGGTTCAAGGGGATGACAGCGCCCCCTATCTGTCACAAGTTTTAAACAAAAATCAATGCTTCATTAAACTTGGTCCTGCTCAAAACTGTATGCAGGCTTCTACTGTTCTGCCTTGACTCCTTTAATGAACATGTAGCTGCTCAGATAGCAAAAGTAAGAGATTCATATGACCCCCATTTACCTTTTCACCCAAAAAGATGATATTATACATCACTTTTCATAATGAACACCACTCTAGACAAATGAGAGCACACTTCTTTTACATCCAAAGCTATTTGTATACCGTGAACACAGACAAGTGAATTGAATTTCTCAGAGGCAGACAGACAAGACTGAAACTTTGGCCTTGTGATTTCTAGTTGACCGACTGCTCTGCTTCTTTTGACTGAACTGACACAAAGCAACTCAAAAAGCCAAATGCACAGCAATTTCTCTATGATGTTGACTTCTTTTTTTTCCCCAGAATATATCAGGCAGAGAAATCAAAGGAGAAATGCAAAAAAGTAACCTGCAAGTGTGAGGTCATAGTATGTTATACATAAACAATACCAGAAATCTGTGAGGGGACTTCACTCAAATGCTTGATTCTGAGGGCTTGTCACTGGCTTGCTTAGTGACTACGCCGTGTTTGCAATGCAGAAGTGAGTCACAGCCTCGAGGGTTTCAATCCCAGGAGTCAGAAGTTGGTCAGTTCGCCGCTCACCAGCTGTGTAGCAGTGACCCCCGCAGCTGCTGAGGCTTTCCGAGGGGCTGTCAGCACTACTGCTAGAATAGTCGTCACAGCAGCCCTCTCTCCTAGAAGCTGTCAGCAAAAGTTTGAACTGGGCCTTCTTAAGAGTTTGGAGTCAAAGCTCATGCAAGTCAGAATCTTTAAGAGCCAAAAAATACTCTTGTTTTTATTAGGCCTTTGTTTATCATCACGGGTACACCTTTTGGATGGCATGGTGGCGCAGTGGGTAACACTGCTGCCTTGCAGTTAGGAGACCTGTGTTCGCTTCCCGGGTCCTCCCTGCATGGAGTTTGCATGTTCTCCCGATATCTGCGTGGGTTTCCTCCGGGTGCTCCGGTTTCCTCACACAGTCCAAAGATATGCAGGTTAGGTGGACTGGCGATCCTAAATTGTCCTTGGTGTGTGTGTGTGCGCACCCTGTGGTATGCTGGCGGCCTGCCCGGGGTTTGTTTCCTTGACTTGCGCCCTGGGATTGGCTCCAGGATACCCCTGTAGTTAGGATATAGCGGGATGTACAGCTTTTAATGTATTTGTAGTGTACTAGAATGCCATTATTTGATAGCATTTGTATTGGGTATAGAGCCTTAGAAGACAGTACAGAAAATTACAAGTTTAGGGAAAAGAAAAGACTATTGAGGCCCTTCATCTGCTTTGTAGTAAACAAAAGGACAATTTGTCCAAGTTTCTGCTTTGATCTTTGTGCTAATAGGTCAATAGCTGGCTAGATAAGAAAGGCACTACTGTATATGATTGTTAGACAGATAGATCCACTGTGAGAGACAGTTACCAATAAGTAATTTAATGTGGCTAAAATTCTCCCCAAAAAGTGAATAAAAAACACTTACTTCATCCGTTTTGTAGCATCCATTCTTTGCAGACTGCAAGTGAAATTTATTAAGAGTGTAATTTGCACAGATTCCAGGAAATGCTTTCTTATGCAAATGATTATGAATGCATCAGGGAATTCATGAAACAGCCCGGTGGTCATTGACATGCCACAATTCTTCAATTCTCAGTGAACAGGAAAATATATTAGCTCCACAAAGGGTCAGATGTGCTTCTTTGCTTTTGTCTTTTCTTTGTCTGTCTCCAGCTTTAAAGAGCTAAAAGTGATTAAAGACACACGTCTACATTCTGGCTCAAATCCATTACAGGGAAAGGAAAAAAAAATTGAATTAAAAGGAAAACTTTACAAAGAAAAAGCTAAACACGTTCCATAATTTAAAATCATTTTCAAGTATAAAAAGTAAGTTAAAACAATTTCCACACTGGTAACTTGAACCTAATAATACCATGCACACTCATTTTTACCCACTGTCACAAGAATGGACAGGAGACATAAAAAGATTTGGGGCAGCCACCCATACATTATGCCCTGGCTGCAAAACGGTTGGATTTTGTGGAAATGTGTCTGGTTCAAAGTCCAAAACAGTACTGATGACATGTGGCAAAGATGGCGGCTTTAAAGGTCTGGACAGGAAGTGACATCATCATGGGCGGCAAAACCGGAAGTGGCATCACCACAGGCACCAGAAGTGCCGTCGTCTGGGCAGGACGTGATGTCATCATGGGTGGCGGAACCCTGTGGAATTTCCAGTGAATGGTCTACAGAGGATGGAGAGAAAAAAATCAGTGCACCTCGCCACCCCCTGGTCAAACATGGAATTGTCACTTTTCGAGCCCTTTACCTGCCTGCCATGCGCACGTGTGTGACACAGCATAATGAAACTAGGTGGAAATAAAGACTAATTGGAAAAAGGGTCATCTGTAAAATAGTGCACCGTAAAAAAAAATTACGTTATATTTACAGTAAAGTACTGGCAGCTGTGGTTGCCAGAATTTTACAGTAAAAAAAAGGTGACAATATTTTTAGGTCTACAGTATAACTTTGTAGTAAATAACTATTTTTTCTTTACAACAAGCTAACATTTAATCATAACCTGATATCCATGCACTGTAATAAATATGCCAGTCTATAAACTATTACAAAATACGGTCAGGATCAAACACCCATACAAAGTCTGCATCAGTAAAGTAACAACAATCAATAGCAAACATGTTGTATCATTTAATTTTAAAAAGAATTCAATGTTTAAGAAAGTTGTAGCACATTGCCTAGTGGAGAAATAAAGTTTGCCTTTGTGGTGTGTGGTGTGCTACAGGTGTGCCAACTTATCGAATACAACCCACCATAAATCAGCTTCCATTACCTCAAAAAACCTTCAGCACGCAGGGAAAAATAAGCCTGCTAACTCTATTTAAGTGTTTTTCCCTCTGATCAAAGGTGTGCGGTTCACCAGGGACAATAAGGGGGCGTGTCCTTATGCAAATATCGTAACTTTGGTGTTAACTGAAACTGCGCTTTACAGTTTTACATTTTACAGCTACTTAACAGTTTTTCATGGTAAAATGAACAGTGTTTTTTTCAGTGTAACTATCAGTAAACTGTATGTGGCATATTTTGAAGGTGGAAAAATATCAATTTTACAGAACATGAAGATGTACAGGTGATTTTCAGTAGAACATAAGGTAACTTTCCTTTTTTTCAGAAAAGGTATTTTACTTTCACCATTAACATCATTTTTACCATTAAATTTACTGACATTTTTTACAGTGTAGTAGGTATTTAAATATGGAAAATAACAAAGCAGAAGTTCTTGAAATTAAGTTCCTAACAGATGAAGTTTTGTTCTGCGATGCTGTAATGGAAGGCATGGATGGTCTGTCATCCCGACTGGGATTGATGATGTTTTCTTTACCTGGCCGGGAGGACATCATAATGGATGGACATCCCAGCTGGAAGGACTGTTGTTCCCAGTCCAGGTCAGGAGGCCACAATAATGGATGGATGAGGGGAGACTGCCTTCCTGTGACAAATGTTCCCTTATTGCACTGAGTAGCAGCAACCCTCTGGCGCTCCCACCGTTTGGACATACGCAAGGCTGCGCAGGAGATGTCATCTTGATAGGCGGGCTGTTGGGGTCCTTCGGAACTGCTGGAGGGAGCTTGAAGTAGGAAGGCCCAGAGCTCAGTCTGATCCAGAAGTGTTTCTGAGTTATGCCTCTGATATGCCTAAAGTGCAACCAGGTCTAGCAGGTGAGAAAGAAAAGTGAGGAAATGTAGAAAAACATAGTGAAGAATTGTGTTGTATGAACAAATAAGTCTGCGTAAAGGTATCTGTAGCAAGTAAGAGTCGTTTTGTACTTAGGACTTTAAGTAGTTTGTGACGGATGTCGGTGGCCCATGCCCAGCCAGGATGCCCCTTCGACACTTGGTTTTGGGGAATTGCCATGGGCTACACGCTACTTCCTCTGGAGTGCTTGGTAGCAGCCTCCCTGGGTTGCATTGGGGCTTCTTGTTGGACTCCGTGGCCACTGCCAGGGGGAGCTGCATGGCTTAACGAGCCTGTATGGGCAAGAAAGCAGCCACACCCGGAAGTGCAGCCTGAATTAGGTTAATTATCACCTGAAGCACTTCCGGGTGGGCTATATCAGGAGCCAGCAGCCATCACTCCAGAAGCCAGAGTTGGGAGGAGGAGGACGACGACAATGACGACGACGACGACACTTGCCAGGAGGAGTGGTGGTGAAGACCAGTGTGTTTTGTTTTGGTGTATTTACGTGCCCCACAGGTGAAGACTAATATTTTGTGTTTCATTTTTACACGTGCCTCCGTTGCCAGTCTGTGTTAGGTCGGGTGCCTATATAGCGCCTAAGATGCCCACTACTGTCCACAGATACATCCTCACAACACTAAATAGTAACGTGTATGTGATATCAGGATCGGACTGACCACCAAATACACAGAACAATGCAAGTCTTACTTGTGTGTCTCCCCCAATTGTAATGTAACACAAATAAAAGACAATGCCTACAACACCATACATTCAATGCTGCATCAAGATCAAGACCAATAAGAGGACGCAGTTGTTGAATTATTATTTTTATTACATTATTATTATTAATTTACTAAACACTCGCCCACCCCTGGGTTTGGTTTACCGAATATACAATTTAAAGAGATTGTTATTTTCATGCGAATTAATACATATGAATTATTTTCACTTTTACTTTAAAACTTTTGTAAAAACAGTACTTGTCCTTTATTTCCAGCCCCAGGCATGGTTAAATCTTTCTCGTAGGACGTATAACGCTGCTCATGTTGTGAAGGGGGGGAGGGCGGCTGAACGCATGCTAAGGAGTTGCTGTCGGATCATCTGCTGTCTTTCTGCTGCTGCTGGCAAGCTGAGTGTTCCTTTTGTTGCACTGCATGTCGATCTTTCAAAAGCCTGTACTGCAGCTGTCCTTTTGCCACTTTGCGTCTCTTCCTCTCACGTCGTGAGGGGGTTTTGAACACACGCTAAGGAATGCAATCGGATCATCTGCTGGCTTCCTGCTGTTGCTGCTGCTGGCAAGCTGCATGTTCTGCTTATCGTTGTTTTAAGAGCTGGGAGCACATGATGTTTGTCTGTCAAAGACATTTCAACAACTGCTTGGTTAGATGTCCTTGAACTTGTTTTAAATATCGTCTCACTGACTTGTCTCACGTGACATTAAAGTGTTTCTCACGTGGATGTCAAATTGTCTTCCGAGAAGATCACGTCTCGTCTCCCTAGTCTCCTTCCCAGGATTTTTTTTTATAATAGAGAGATATTATTTATTTTATTTTTTATAAGTTATGGTGAGGTATTCCGGGCACGTCCAACTGGGAGGAGGCCCCGGGGAAGACCCAGGACACCCTGGAGGGACTGTATCTCTAGGCTGGCCTGGGAATGCCTCGGGATTCTCCCGGAAGAACTAGAAGAAGTGGCCGGGGAGAGGGAAGTCTGGGCATCTTTGCTCAAACTGCTGCCCCCGTGACCTGATCTCAGATAACCGGAAGAGGATGGATGGATGGATAAATTATTATTTTATTTTACTTATTGTTTTATTATTATTAATTATTATTACCTGAGGATAACAACAGCCCATAAATCTACTTAAACATACACTATAGTAAGTAAGTTTTCACATTTTATTATTAAACGACTTTGAATCACAGTGAATCTAATTTGTCTTTTTTGATGCTGATCAACAGAATAAGACTCTTTGAGTGTGCAAACAGATCTCTGCCAAGTGGTCTAAATTAATTACAAAATAAACGACTGCATGCGTATTCACCCCTCGACGTCAGTATATAGTAGATAAGCCATGACAGCCTTGAGTCTATTTGCACAGCTTTGTGCATTTGTCTTTGCCAAACTATTTAAGTTCTCTCAGGCTGCATGGAGATCATGAGTGAAGAGCCTTTTTCAAGTCCAAGCACAACTTCTTGATTGGACTTATTTGTGCATGAAATTTCAATGCAAGATATCAAATGCAGGCATACGATAAAGTAGTACTAGCTGTAGTAATCTCCCAAGTGCCTTCTGATACACTTTAACCAAGATGGCACACATTTTTTTTAAAAAAATTACTCCTCCATAAAGCTATAAGCGATGTTGTTGTCTGCATAGCTACTGTATCTTGTAACTCCTTCACTAGTCTCACGGGTCTCATAGTGACCTCCCTCATTGGTCTGCTTGTATGATTACTCGTTTTTTTTTGTGGCCGGCCTCCTCAGATTTCCGACGGTGCAGACTCGTTCCATTTCTTAATAATTGATTTAGCTGGATATTCAGTGGCTTGAATATTTTCTTGTCTCCATCCCCTGACTTGTGCTTTTCAGTCACCTCTTCACAGAGTTGCATGGTATGTTCTTTTGTCTTCATTGTGTAGGTTGGGCCACCATGCTAACTAAGCACAAGTTGGACCTTCGACACAGAGGGGCGGCTATACTACAATCAATTGGAGTATCACTGTTTTTAGGGTGGTTTGTCTGTAACATGCACACACGCTGTATAAACATATGTGATTCTGTTGCGCTTGTACTAGTATGCAGTTTATTATAATGATACGCTAGGATATATGCGCCTGTCTCAGTCTCTGTGTAAGGGCCAGTCTACAATGAGAGGACTTTAAAGGTTATTTATGTGCCTGAACTGACCTTTGGGTGAAGAATAAAATGCCCTCAACTGTTAATATGTTTGCTTTTGCCTGTTATGATACACAAAGGGACAATTGCAAGTATCAGTCAGACGCAATAATGACAGCTTTTACCCAGAAAGAAACAAACTGCTGAAAATGTTTTACTGTGACAGAAAATAATAAAAAGATGATGGACAGCTTATTATAAAGTGAAGGGATAGGCAGCTCCAAAATGGCCAAATGGTTATTGTAAGTACACAATACATGAACATACTAATGCAGGGACTAAAATCCCTGTGAACTTGTTTATTCAAGCTGGTTTGAGGGGTGGGGGGGTTCACAAAGATGGGCAGAGAGGAAAACTGGAGTAGAGCAACTGAGGTGAAGCACAGAGAGGGAGAGGGAGAACGGCAGCCTTACACAGACAGTCAGTGTGCAGGATCTGAAGTGACAGTTCTGGGGCTGGGAGGCAGCAGTGCTAACCACAGTTCCACTATGCAAAATTTCGATGAAATGAAATTAAACAGCAAATATTCCAAAGTCACTTGCTCCTGTTTTTTTTTGTCATTTTCCAGATGGTATTAGATACCCAACCAAGGAATAAATTCCCATCCATTTCTAAATTCTGCCTAATCCAAGTTTAGGCTCTCCAGAGACTCAGACACAGCGGGTGTAAAGTGTAAGATCCACAGGAAGCCTGTAGCCTGGTAACTCTGCACTTCACTGCCAGTAGGGGGGCAGTACACCTGCTATGCATGCTGAGGGTCCACACCAGCTTGAGACTAAGAGATTTTCAGCCTAGGTAAGTTCTTTGCTCATTTTATTTCACCTGTTGTGCCAGATTGCTTGCTGCCAGCCAGCCACATAATCTGTTACTAAACATGCACGCAGTAAATGTGCATTTTTTTCATTACATTTTTATGAGCGGCAGAAGTTACAGTGCATAGCTTTGTTACTTGTGAGTTTCAAAATGATGTATACGAGCTTTCTATTTTCTCATACTTCCTAAATACATTAATGTTAGCTTGGATGGAGACTCTTAAATTGGCTGGCATCTTATCCTGGTTTGGTTCCTGCTTTGTCCCTAGTGTTGCTGGGATACACTCCAACTCCTCAAGACCAAGTGCTGTAACAATTTTGGAAAACGGATTAATAGTTTCAATCACAAAATTAGACAAAATAAAAGGCAGTAATAATAATTTGAATTTTACCACAATAGTTTATCTTACAGACACATTTGTACAAGTTCATGTGTAAAGTTCAAGCTCCTATTTCCTGTCATGTGTACAATGTACAATGAAATTCTTATTTGCATGTTTTCCAGAGACTAGTAACAGGGCAGACAATGAATACAACATCACAGCCAGCACAACTTGAAAGACAATTCTATTGTTGGGAGCTTTGCAGCCCCGGCATTTTTTTCTCAAAGATCATTTAAATAAAATGTGAGGAAAAATCATTTTGACAGATTGAAACAAAGATGTTGGGAAGATGCTCAGTGTTGCGATTTCTTCAAAATTGAAAGAAGGGCTGTCTAAACAAAATCAGCAGGGAGAAATGCTTTACTGTTTATACTTGCTTTATTCTAAAACCTCTCTTCCACAGACAAAACTATTTATTTTGCCACCTGGATGTTAAGGATAATAACAGAGGTGGTCTTGATGCAGCCACAGACATTTTTACCTACAGCTTTAAACATGAGACAATGCACTCCACTGACGCCATCATTTGTACCCTTGCTTCTACAGCTCAAAGCCCAACCCTCAGACTCGAGTATATAATTTCAGCTATCAGGAATGAACAGGAGTACTCGGCCAGGGGGTCAGTTTTATGCTCTCCTTTATTAATATTCAAGATGTCTTTCATTCTAATGATCCTGGTGGAGCTCCTGAAAGTACAGAGCACCATGTCATGAAAGGAAAGGGCGAGCATAAAATCCTTAAAGAAAAGTAAAAGACCCTTAAGGGGCCCTTGAAGTCTATGCCAACATTAGTACTGCATCATGGCTTCTTGCAGGAAACATGTAGTCTCTGATCAGCCCACTACTGAGGACTTGAGGTTGTCCTCTGAGATAGCGTCTAGCTGCCTGCCCCTCAAAGATGAGGCCTGGAGTGACAGCTTGTTACATATAAGCTGCAAAACAAAACCAGGGGGTCCCTTATCATCTCCATGTAAACTCCCAGCGAACACATTGTGCTCCAACTCAGCATCTATACCAACTAGCTATGCCATCAGAGCCCATCATGGAATAGCGTACAGAAGATATCTCCAATTTTGGAATCCTCCTAGTTGTGTTTAGGATAAATATGAATGACGTGAACATTAAATTAAGTATTAGAAGTCAGGTGAGGTCAGAAGTCAGGTTATGTTCCGGAGGTATGTTCAAATAGATAAGATACTTTAATTTTATTAATCCCAAGGGGAAATTCACATACTCCAGCAGCAGCATACTGATAAAAAATAATATTAAAGTGATAAAAATGCAGGTATAACAGACAATAACTTTGTATAATGTTAACGTTTACCAAGGGTGGAACTGAAGAGTCGCATAGTGTGGGGTCTCCTCAGTCTGTCAGTGGAGAAGGACAATGGCAGCAGTCTGTCGCTGAAGCTGCTCCTCTGTCTGGTGATGATACTGTTTAGTGGATGCAGTGGATTCTCCATGATTAACAGGAGCCTGCTCAGCGCCCGTCGCCCTGCCATTGATTTCAAACTGTCCAGCTCCGTGCCTATAATAGAGCTTGCCTTCCTCACCGGTTTGTCCAGGCGTGAGGCGTTCCTCTTCTTTATGCTGCCTCCCCAGCACTCCACCGCATAGAAGAGGGCGCTCGCCACAACCGTTTGATAGAACATCTGCAGCATCTTATTGCAGATGTTGAAAGATGCCAGCCTTCTAAGGAAGTATAGTCGGCTCTGTCCTCTCTTGCACAGAGCATCAGTATTGGCAGTCCAGTCCAATTTATCATCCAGCTGCAGTCCCAGGTATTTATAGGTCTGCACCCTCTGCTCACAGTCGCCTCTGATGATAAGTACTTAGAGGTAAACTTACAGGTAAAACATGGAAGAAAACCTAGAGAAAACATCAGGTAATATACAGAATAAATTGAGCATATAGTTATTTCTCATTATCCGCCAGAGTGACGTTGCTGAAAAGCCCTGCAGAAACAATAGCCATGGAGATCGAAGCATTGACTCTATGGGTGAAAATTGTGTTAGTTTCCAATGGACCCTATTCACTACACACTTTTGCTACCCATCAACCATAAACAATTGAGTCTGTGTACCAAAAATCAACTAACCTCAACATAAGATGTTTGTGCTTGGGAACACTTGGCAAAACACATTTATTAGTACAGTATTACACATGAACTGCCATTGTTGGAATTGAATGAATTTACCTGAAAAACAGAGTAAAACACTGAGGATGTGTAATATTTTGAGAAAATGGAGACTTGTTAACCCAAAAGAAGTCACGAGAACAAAACCACAGCTTCCCGTGGTGGAGCTTGTGTCACTGCTGCGCGATAGGCCTCTCAGAATTTTTTTTTGTGACTGCAAATAGGTGTGAGTAGACCACAGATGTCCCAAAATGAGTTATTTTTTTATAAAGGTGGAAAAGTGAATCCACAGATATTGAGGATTTTCTTTACTTGAGAATATAATGAAAGGGTTTGGAGTTCACCTTGAAACACATGCTCACGACCTGCATTGAACAACTGGAAGAAATGGCGAATTAACTGCATTAGAAACCAAATGTAAAACACTAAAGAGACATCTAGAAGGAAACATATTAGAATCATGGGACTCCTGGAAACTGCAGAATCTAGTAACCCAATTAAATTTGATGCAAAGTTCCTTTCTAAAAGTCCACGCCAAGTTGAAAGCAAGCACTGAAATTTTAAGTGCTTATTGTCTGCTCAGAAACTGGGTCCCTCAGTAAACTACTCAACAAAGAAAATGTGCTGCTTCATATCAGACAGTAAAGGAGATTTTGTTTGAAAACAGTCCAAACTATATATTTTGGAATTTCTCTGCTACGACCACTGGAAAAAGAGGGGGAAAACAGCAACTTACTATTTTTCTTGTCTTTCTTCCCATTGTTTTTTTTTTTTTTTGTATTTCTCCCTACTGTCTAATTCTGTAATTTATTGGGTAGTTTACTGGTTGCAAGTCCTGGCAATGAAGATCTGAAATTGCTGGTAAATCTAAAATTTTAAAACATTCTTTCCTTTTATCATCTAAAGTAAAAAAGTAAATTGTGATTAACTGATAAACTCTGTAAGGTGGAACATTAAAGGTGTCAATCATGAGCTTAAGAGAAATCAGTGCCTTCACATTTCACATCCTTAAGGCAGACTGAATATAATTACTGAAGATCCACTTAATAAGTAAGGATCATTTTTGGCTGAAAAGATGCCAGGCTCATTAAATTTTTTAATTCTAACTATGATAAGAAAACCATTTGTAGGTGCTGAAGTAGCATCTGATTCCGAAGGGCAATATATATTTGGGGTTGGAGAATCTATGAAAATCTGAATTAATTCTGGCTAAAATAGTATATGTGCACCAAATATAGAAGACAAGAGAATTCACACTTATAGTATTTGCATTATCTTGCAGTATAAGCACTCACAAACGTACTGTATAATGGCTGAAGATTTCAATTCTCTGTCAAATTCAGACTGTGAGTATATTTTCTAAAACTGCAATTTCACTATTAAGGGTCATAATTCTTCTGATCCATGGAGCTTTATATATCTGAATTTTGCAGAATATTCTTTCTTCTTAAAAACAGAATGTTTGTTTTAGCAATAATAAGTTACTACACTCTATTAAATTTTGCAAGTTATTGTGCACTATAAACCCAACTTACAGCTGAGAACTAAGCTGATAAGGACATAATAAAATTTATATCCACGCAAATTGATATTTTCTTAGGGACTGATATTTCTCCAGAGATTTGTTCAGGAACACTATGGGAAATGCTGAAGACAGCTTTAAGAGGAAAATTATATTATACAGTATGTGTCACATAAAAATAAAATAGCAGACTAGAAAAGTAGCAAAGCCCACCACCAATATTTCTGGAGCTGATCAAGAATATGCCAGATCAACAAATGAGCCACTCGATAAGAAAAGGCTGTCTCCTTAATTGAAATGTAATCTTTTGACTAGTTAAGCAACAGTCACGTCATTATCAGTATAAAAATGTGAAAAAGGCCAATAAGGTTTAGAACAACAAATACATACAGTAAACAGGAAGTATGAATATAACAGCAAATGTTAATGCAACTGAAATTAAATTAGTGGGCAAAAAGAAATAACTAACATGTTTAAGGAATACCACAATATGTCTGATAGTGTAAGGCAGGTGAGATTCAAGGCAAGGACTTTTTTTTGATTAAATTCAATAACTCTCTATGTAGTAGAACTTGATAAACCCCACAGGATCTCTGAAATTCAAGATGCCATAAACTCACTGCAGATTGGGAGAGATGCTGGCACAGATGAGTATATATTAGAATTTTATGAAGGGTTTTCAACTCAGTTAATGCTATTATAGTTAGCAATGTTTATTGAAACTAGAGAGAATTAAATTCTACAAGAAAACATACTGCACACAGATTCCTGGCTTTTCAAAGAAAAACAAAGACTTTCATCACTGTGCATCATATAGACCAATTTCCCTTCTAAATAGTGATGTTAATGCATTAGTGAAGTTTTTAGAACACCAGAGAATGTACCTCTCTCTTGATAATATCACAGGATTAAACCAAATCTATTATAGACATCGTACCCAGTATATCATATCCAATCTTCAATGCATGTTTAATGTCATACATTCACCTAGAGAATCTTAATTTCAGTAGAAACTGCTGCCTTTGGATGCATAATAGGCCTTTCATATAGTTGAATGAGGCTATCTACTGAATTGTGCAAATCTGGGTTTTGTCTGCATGGATTAAATTGTTTTAGAGTATTCCAGAAGCATCAGTCCATATTAATAAAATTAACGTAGTTTATTTTGAATTTGAATGTAGAACAAGATGAGAGTTCATTGTCATCAATTATGTTTGAAGTTTCTAATGGACCACTAGCTGATTGTATCTGAAAATAGACATAAAAGTGATCACAAGTTATCTCCAATATACTAACAACCCAATTGTGCTTCACGTTCACTCAGAATATGGAACCAATGTAGGAAGTATTTTAAGATAGAGAAGCTTTTCTGTAGCACCTCTGCCTGATAACCACCTTTTTCCAGTCTCTCAAATGTATGCAGTTTTTCATATCTGGAAAACAACTGGGATCAAATTACTGTACCTAGATCTGTACATAGACAACGTCTTTGCATCTTATGAACAATTACACTCCAAATTTAACTTTCCACAACACATTTCCTTTACTACCTCTAAATTAGAAACTTTGCTAAATAAAACCTGCCCGACTTTCCTCTCCTCCCACCCAGTCTTGAGGACTCAGACAGCATTTCTGTAAAATACAAACACATTTTAAAGTCCATCCCTTTCAAAGATCCCAGAGTACAGTGGGAAAAGCATCTCTCACTCAACATTTCAGAAAAGGAGTGGAAGGCAGCAGTGCACAGAATTCACTCGAGCTCCATATGCACAAAGAATACAATTATTCAACTTAAAATCATCTATCGAGCACATCTGTCTCATTTAAAATTGTCCAAAATGTTTCCAGGGCAATATCCAACTTGCTAACGTTGCAATCGAGCTCCAGCCTCATTGCGCCATATGTTTTGAGTGTGTACCAAATGAACATAATTTTGGACCAAAATTTTCAAATGCCTTTCAGACAGCCTTGTTGTCACAATCTCTTCTAATCCACTAACAGCTGTGTTTGGTTTATTTCCAGATAGGCTTAAAATGGAGAAGAACCTAGGAAGAATCCTAACTCTCCTCTGTTAAGTCAGTGGGTAACTGATGTCATATATTATTTGAAATTGGAAAAAATCTAATTTTCACTTAGAAGATCTGTGCAAAACATTTTTAAATCCTTGCAGGATCTAATGAAAACATTTTAGAATAAGCATTTAAATTGAGGAAGTAGATTCTCTTCCTTTATTTATTTATTTTTTTAATTTATTTCTCCTACTATTAAAGTTTTACTTTGTTTGCCTGGCTTTCTTTTGCTTGGGTGGGGAATGATTTGATTTGAACTTAGTTTTGTAAAGTTTGACTTGCTTGTACGGAATATTATTTGCATTTAAAAATGCAATAAAATGTTTAAAAAAATAGTGCATAAGATTTGTTACTGTTCCATTAAAATAAAAAAAAGTCATCACAAGGGATGGATCTGAACAAAAAATCTCTCCCTACACTCATGATACAGTGTTTTATAGCTCAGGTCCACATTAATCTATCCCATTAGGATTCAACCTGCTAGGAGAACTTCACGAGATCTTGACGAGATCTTGGGATTCAAATTTAATTTGAATAAAAGCATGCATTTTTTAGTGAATTCTTTGTCACTTCAGATCAGGGTGGATACCCTTTCGCTGCTGCATCAGAACAGATTAAATGCTAGGAGATTATAACTGCAAGGAACCATAAAGATCTCTTTAAGCACAGTTTCAGTGATATGATGGAAAATATTAAACAAGATATTAATGGATCTTACTTTAGCTGGGGGAATCAATATTGTCAAAGTGGATATCCTCTTAAAGCCCCTTTATCTCTTTGAGAGCATCCTTATATACATCAGCTAGTCCTTCTTTAAGATGTTAGACTCAATTGGAATATCATTATGCTAGAATGCAAAACAGTTACACATTAAAAGGTGACTATACAGAGATGGCACAGCACATTCTGACATTCTGTTCTACTACTGGGTTGAAAATATTCATATCATAAATATTGGATATTAGCATCTTGGTTAGTAACAGAAAGGAAATCAGATCTCATTTCATTTTTCCGGTGAGGGTCATGCCAAGCAGGTCAGCACAGACTTTTCTGTCCCAAAGTACTGATTCCAGTTCAGGTGTTCCCAGGCCATCTGAGAGATGTAACCACTCTAGCATGTCCTGGGTCTGCCACAGGATCTCCATCCATTGGTACATGCCAGGAGTAGATCTAAGGGGAACTGCCCAAGTGTGAGAGCATTCTTATAACATGCCCAAACCACCTCAAATGGATCCTCTCATTCCGAAGAAGCAGCGACTTTAATTTGAGGCTCTCCCGAATTGCTGAGCTTCTCACCCTATCATGAAGTGTCAGCTGATCCTGTGAACAAACCTCATTTCTACCACTTGTACTCACAATCTCATTCTTTTCATCATTACCAACAGCTCATGACCATAAGTGAGGACAGGGAGGTAGATTGACAAGTAAACAGATAGCTTTGTCTTTAGACTCTACTCCCACTTTACCACCATAGCAAGGTACACCCACCGCAGAACAGCTGCCGCCACTACAACATGCTTGTTGTTCTCATGTTGCCTTTATCCATCACTCATGAAAAAGATCCTGAGATACTTGAACTCCTCCACTAAGGACAGTTGTTCCCCCGTCACATTAGAACAGTGAAAAGAGCAGAAAGAAAACCAGGTTCTGAATATTCTTTGTATGCTCTTCTCTGTGCTCAAGTCAACATTAATTACTGTCAATTCACCAGTAACCTAATGGTTCATCATTTACTAAAGATATGGAACCCATGTTGGACACATTTTAAGGCAGAGACAATTCCCTCTATACATGATGATCACCTATTTAAGCTTTCTTTAACTTATATAGTATTCAATCTATAGAAGACACTAGAAAGTGTGAAATTTAAAGAGCTCTGTATGAATAATTTGCACCTATTAAACTAATAAATTCTAAATGTAATCTTCCAGAGACATACTTTATCTTCTATATACAAATTAGAAACTTACTTAAAAGCAATCTGCCCTACTTCCTTTATCTATCACCTCAAATCAAATTTCATTTGTCACATAGAATTATAAGAATAGTGCAAACTGTAGTGAAATGCTTAGCTACAGAAGTTCAAGAAGAGTATAAATTGTATAAAAAAAATGAAAACACACACTCACAAAAACTTCTGGCTTGAATAAGGGAGCTGCAGCTGTTGACCACAGGCTTGTAGGTGGGTGCAAAATGTGGTCAGATCTGCTCAGTTGCACGGCGGGTTTTCATTTAAAGGCACTGATATTTGAATAGAGCAAGTCCGGCTTATTGCGTCCTCAAATGGAGCTCGCTAATGTTCCTTTATCATTCCTGAAGTGATGTTGTAGTTCTCCACAGTGTATCAAAAAATTTTAAGCAACTTATATCTTATTGATCTTATGGAAGAATGGGAAAGGGACCACTTAATTAAAAATTCAAGAAAGGAATGTAAATCAGCAATTCATAACCTGCACTGTAGTTTAATATGTGGCAAACATGCCCTAATTCAGTGTTTCCCACCCTTGGTGGTGTAATAACCCAGTTTTTCTCATGCTAGTGTGTTCGAGACCCACCAGGGTTGTCTGGGGTCAGCTGTGATCCTGCTGCAATGCTGCCAGTGTGAACTGAGCACAATTGTCAGAGTTTGGGTGGGCGAGGTTTCATCCAGGGTGGGCCGTGGTCCGCCTACAACGCTGCCCTAACTGAATTAAAAGTTGTTCATCAGTCACACATATCTTGTCTACTATTATAAATGTACAAGATCCACCTGCTAGTGATGTCAGCAAGTCCCTGCATTACTAGGTCACAATTTTAAGGATGTCCTATACTGGAACTATTTTGAGCAAAACATTTTTATACATCTTGGATAGCTGTGGTTTTAAAATCGCTCTTTCCCTACCTAACAAACAGAAATAATTGGAGCAGATAAGATAAAAGTGTAATATTCAACTCCTTGCACAAAGACTTTATTTTGCTCAATCCACTCTGTAACCAAGAGGGAAAGTGATGCTCCATAATACATGAAATTGGAGAAAATCACATTCTTTTTATGATGACTGACTGTTCAGAACTTTTCACAACATACCAAGAACACATTAATGTAATTTAATAATAAGCATGCTAGGCCTGTACTTATCCCTTAACCTTTTTATTTATTATATGGGAGTTTCTTCAAGGAAAAATGGGGTGAGGCCTCCAAAAGAAGCGAAGGCCAGGATTTTTACTGGTCTGCCCAGCACAGACTTGCCTGACTTCAGCCAGACTCTTAAGGCTACCTACTGGTTTAACTGAAGCAGCCCCATATAGGAGGAACTAGCAGAATAACTAAAAAATATCTCAAAAATAGAGCAAACGTCCCACAAGGATGAGGATAACCATCAACCCCTAGCTAGAGCACAAAATGGGAAATGAAGTTTAAATCAAAGATTTATTAACAACAAACAGATGATAAAGCACAAAAGCTCAACAGAGAAAAAGAAGTATAAAGGAGTTGTCTAAAAGGCAATCCATAGGAAACAAAGTCCAACTCATAATCAAAGAATCAGAATACTTAAAAAAATAAATAAATAAATAAAATCTAACACCAAACACATTATTACTCCCAGAAACTCCTTAAACGAATGATTCCCATTCCTGAGCATTCTCATCTTACTTATATATCCCAAAGTGGTGATGTCAGGGTGGTCCTGTCTCTTGGGGCGGCACCCACAAAGTACATGGAACAGAAGTACATTTAAAGAGACAGGACACAATAATAAACATGTCAGAAAAGTATGTTAAAATAACAGATGGGGTTTAAATGCTGAGCTTTATTCAACTGAGTTTAAATCACACTATTGTACTTGATATGATATTTTCACTTGTATCGTTGAGTTGTGTTCTCATATAATATTTTGTTTCCAAATAAAAGGAAATAAAAAAAATGCCCTGCTTATGACTCAGGTGGGCTCAACTGAAGTGGACCACTCAGAGTGGATTGCTAATTCTGGTTTACTTCCATTTAAGAAGAAAAGGCCATAGCAACACACTTAGAAATGTCACAAGAGCCATTCAGACTTGCAGAAGATGCATTCTAATTCAAGCAGCGCAGGAGAAAAGTGGCGGTCTGTAAATTGAGGCTGAAGATGCAAAGTTTCCAAGTAAAATCAAAATCATTAAAAGCAAAATAGGTACTCAGACTAGGGAAAGTGCAGCTCTTATGTTTGCACAGCTGATGAGTCTTGGCTGTTCAGTAGCTCTATATTTATTCTTTCATTGATTTTTTTCCATCCATTTCCTCAAACTATATACAGTGGAACCTTGGATTGCGAGTAACTTGGTTTGCGAGTGTTTTGCAAGATGAGCTATAATTTTTAAAAAATTTTGACTTGATAAATGAGCGATGTCTTGCAATACGAGTAGTACGTATACGCTTTGTCTGGCAAACGCCACGTGATCAGAACTGAGCTGATGGTTCTTCTCTCTCTCGCTGCGGGTAATCGTCTCCCATTCTCCGTCTCAGTCGACGTGCCTCACTCATATAATTAACATCCGTACAAGCATATACCATTTACTATAGCATGGTGACCACGTGTGCGTTTTAACGTGTGACTCCCCTGTCTTGTACCCCAAAACACGAAGCTGAGTCTCAGTACTTTAGCGACACCAGCTTTATTCAGCTGGAAACAGGAACAGCGCGGTTATTTACTGTAGCGGGATCTGCCACTAACTATACACAAACGCAGTAGTCAGGCAGTATCGGGGCCAAGTAATACTGAGTCTTGCGCATTTATAATATTCCTGTATTACCCAACATTATAGCATGTCTGCGATCTTTTCTGGTACGCTTTTATGACGAACTGCTACAGTGCTGGGAGCCTGCGGTTACTTAGGGACGCTCTTCTGCCTGTCGTCCTGTTGGGTGGAATCCCACAAGAGTTTAGAAACTCACACCAGCCATGATTCTTTTCCAAGGTAAAGTGCAGGTTAATTTGTTTTATGTATTTTTACTTTATATTTTGTATTAGTCATTTTTATATGAATAGTTTTGGGTTGTGGAATGAATCATCTGAGTTTCCATTATTTCTTATGGGGAAATTCGCTTTGATATATGAGTGCTTTGGATTGCAAGCACATTTCCGGAACGAATTATGCTCGCAAACCGAGCAGTTCAAGGTTGCAATTTATTAGATTAGCTTCTAGCTTAAGACAGGAACCAACCATAGCTGGGACATCGGATCATCACTGTGTTTAATACACAAGTATCAGCACCTTGTGAATCTGATTTAGTGGTAGGGGTTAAATAAAAACAAAACCGTAGAGACTGGGGGAAGCATTTTATTGAGCATTCATCTCTGGAGATATACGTGACAGGAGAAAGGGTTAAACACGGGCCACAGAAACATGACAAGTGTTCGGAGAAGGAGAAAAGATGAGTAACAAAGTGTAACAGGTAAAGACAGCTGCTAGGAAAAATAGTGAGAAGTAAACATGGATGAAGGCAAGACAACACTGATTTGGGAGATGTCCATGTGATCTAGAGAGCGGCCAGTAGTAGTGCATCTTCGCTGTCACAGCATCATTTCATAAATGAAAGGCAGTTCCTGAGTGGCTTATTCAAAAAGGTCATCATAATCAAGGACCTCGAGAAGCATTGCCATGTTGAGGACTTTGGGACCCCTCTAGGTCATAATACTAATAATACAAACATTCAAATCCCCAAAAAATATTCAAAATGGCTACAAGAAGGGTGAAACAGCATCAAAACCTTGGCTAGTCACACAAAGTATAACGTAACATCTTTATAAATAAAAATACTTATTTTACAAGATTGCTCTGTAATAACAAAGCTCCTGGGAGCGCAAAAGCCAAAACAAACTGTCTGAAAGGGGCAATTGCAATCGAAGGCAAACAATGTCCCAATCACAAATCTAAAGAGCAGTCGAAATGCAGAGCAAAGAGATCAAAAACAAATTCACAAAAAAGTACAGTAACAGATATTTACTAGAGAAACTCACCGCACTATGAGCACATTCAGAATGAACCGCAAGGGACTGCTCGTTTTCACAGCCTTAATAAGGCTCAGTGCAGCCCATTGACAGCGTGGTCCTACTTCTTGGGGGGCCGTCAACAAAACACACAGAACACAGCAAGATACTTAGATACACAGAAACTAAATGGCAACATATTAACATAAGCAAGGAAAATAAAAATGAATAAAACTGACATAAAAATGACAGTTGAGCCCATGCCAAAGCAGGAACCCTGGCTGAAACACAACAATTAGAAAGCTACAGTATTAAAGAATTTTATAAAGATGATTTAAAGTTGCTACAAATCACAATGCTGTACTGGCATCAAACCTAAAATGATTTTTTTTTCCATTTGATTTCAATAATAAAAAGATGTACTTCAAAGGAAAAGACATTTTCATATATAAATTTGAACAACTTAAAATGTTATGGAGCTAAATGAATAAAGCAAGCAGGTCACTGACAAGTCCCAGAGGCCTACACTTCTGGCCGAGCAAAGGGAAATTCTGAACTTATATCAATGGGTTTGCTGACCACCAAGACTCAATCATGGAAACGTTGTCTGTCCGTTTATTGAGCGTATGAGAAGATACCCCGTTAATCTGTGCAGCAGACAATTTTAACATAACAAGGTTGTAAAAAGAGGACTTCCATACAGAGAAAGTAAGAAGTTCAGGGTTCTTCAACTAGGAAATAGTAAGAGTTTTGGAACACCTAAAAATATAATTTTCTCATCATAAAAGGGACTTTAATGAATATTTTCCAAAAACAAATGGCACAAGTTAGTAATCACATCCTCCATCATTCCCTTTCTGTCATATCCTGAACAACAACATATGCTAAACAAATCACGATTTATTCCATTTCATAGCTGCTTAGCTGTGATAGCTGTAATTAGTAATGATACACAGGGCCACAATTTGAGGTTTTTTTTTTTTTTTTAAATGTAAGGTTTTTGCCCCAATAAAAAATGTCCCAACATCAGCTGATTTCAGAGTTTTTCTCACGTGTGCATAGTGCAATGAAATTCATATGTGCACCTTTGACAGAGGCCGCATGTTGGCACGGTGGCAGCTCTGCTACCTCGCAGTAAGGAGTCCAGGGTCTTGAAATGAGTGGAAACAAACCCAGGAAAATATCAAAGAAGACATCTAAACCCATCAAAGTCAAAACACAGCCATAAGGCGAAGGATCTGCGCTGGTATCCAGAAGGTTGCCGGTTCGAATCCCCGTCACTGCCAAAAGAGATCCTACTCTGCTGGGCCCTTGAGCAAGGCTCTTAACCTTCAATTGCTCCAGGGGTGCTGTACAATGGCTGACCCTGCGCTTTGACCCCAAGGGGTATGCGAAAACTAACAAATTCCTAATACGAGAAATTGTATAAGGTGAAATAAAGAACAAAAAAAAGTTCACTGTCAAAGAATCTGTAACTTCAAACATTAAATTACAATTAGAACAGCTAAATCTGGACATTGAATGGACTACGTCGCCAGCTAATAAACTTTCACCCTAAAATCAGTCAATGCAACTTCTTCAGTCACATACTGTTAGGATTGCTGTGGCAGCCATAATAACAAAGGGGTGAGGCTTCCAAAATAGCCCACAAAACAAGTCTCATGCCATAGCAAGCCTGTGTGCAGGAAAACATCATGCTTCATGCCTGACTAGGCCTCAGAAGGGAGGTCAGGATTTTAAATTCAAAACAACAGCAGACGAGTTCCAGAAACCTGAATTACAGAACCGTTTCAAATCCGGCAGGTGCAAAGGCAAGTCCACAAAATGTTTATAAATAAAAACAAGCAAATTACAGACTATACCATATCTTCTCCTACTGGTATTATTCTACTGCAATAAATACTATCTTGTTTTTATATCTAGAGTGACTGCAGTAATAAGATAAATGTACAGGGCACCTTGTCTGAGGAGACTACAGCCATCTTTCTCACAGGGTTTAGCAGGCAGAGGGGTGGACGCCCAAATAGCATGAGCCTAATGGTGATTGGTTTTGAAGTGGTTTTAATGAAGCCTGTCTTGGTTATTCTCAGGGATCAAGGTGTGTCAGTGACTACGTCTAGGCTATTCTAGGGGACCAAGGTAGCCTTTAGTTCTGGGGTATTTCTGAGGACATCCATGTGTTGTTCACACCGAAGCTCGTGATTCCCTAAGTGAAGTACTGAGGAGTGACGGGCAGTGCAGACATCACTCATAATCACTGCTTGTGTGGAGTTTAGGGGCTAGGGTAGACCAATCTAATGAGAGACTTGCTGAGGTCCACTCATCGCACAACACCATGTGCTGTACAATGACATCTTGTGTAGCATGGCTGTGTGTCACATGCCTAGCAACAGCTGTGGCAACCATAAACAACATGGCATTGTCTGTCAGAGGAATTCATAAAATGGTGGAAAACGTAAAAAAAGTATTTACAAAAAAAATGTAATATACTTTTATGCAACATTATGCAAAATAAATGTAAAAATCTGCAAAAGGAATAAAAACAACAATAGTAATAATTAGCACTCCAGACTGATCCTCGTCAGTTTCTTTTTATTGCACTGAATTATTCTCTAAATAAAGCTGCATTTAGGTAAATCAAGCAGCGTGGCTTAACGACTAGGTGGTGAACTGTGACCAACAAGGCTGCTGGATTTATTCTGTTGTGAACATAATAAAAACATAATAATAATAATAAACAGCAAACAATTAAATGTGTCCTGACTTCATAAGCTGCTTTGGGTAATGGCTGCTGCCAAAATAATAATTAAAAAAAGTAACATTCCTCCAAGCTTTTACAGACCTGGCTGCAGCACAATCATGCTAGAACTGAAAAAGGCCTTCACAAGCTGCTGGCGCAAAGTTGGAGGTGCACAATTGGCTAAAATGTCTTTGTATGATGTAGCATTACGAGTACCTTTCACTGGAACCAAGGGGCCTAACCTAAACTGCTGCATTACATGTTACAGTAGGCACTATGCACACCAGAAGGTAGAGTTCTCCTGTCATCCGCCAAACCCAGATTGGTCCATCAGACAGCCAGATAGTGGAGCATGATCCATCACTCCAAAGAACATGTTTCACACTTTTTAAAAATGTCTTTAATATACTGTATAAAAAACACTCTAATCCATTTTTTATATGTTACTTATCTTGTGTAGTTTGTAGTGATGACATGAATTGTTTACATGGACAGTTTTGATATACAGTAGTCCAGCATTGATCACTTTAGATGCTTTTTCTTTCAGCAACCTTATCTCCACTCTTTACGAAAATGCGAGATTCAAAATTTTTTCCCCACTCATCCTACAAACTACAAGGGGCAAGTGACAGAAAAAACTGATTTTAGTGGAGCATACCTTTAATATCACAGGCTCTAGTGTTATAATGAGACCAGAGATCAAAAAAGCACACATCTCTTGTCACAGGTTCTAGAGAAAAGTCAGCATGAATGACAGTATTCAATCTGATCTGACCTGATGCAGGTATGGATTCCACAGCAATAGATTTTAAAGCAGAATCAAAATGAGTTCATCCTTGCCACTGAGTAAACAATATTTAAGTCTCAATATGCTTATCTCCTTACCAAAACGTGCCAAGTACTACTACAAAGACGACACTGGGCAGAAATCTGTTTTTACTATTTTAATTAAAAAAAAGGAAAACAAGAGAGACCAGGCAGATAAATACACCAACATTCCTGTTATGCTGCACAATAAATAACAGGTTCCATTTTAAATGTACTGGTGAAACAAAGCCATAAAAAAATAATCAAACATGGAATATGCACATTTAATTGGCTAAAAAAGCCTATGACATCTGCCAGTGAAAATACTGGACAATTTCTATCCCTTGTCAGCAAAGCAGCCAAATTAAGCTCTGATGAAGGGAAGCAAGATGTGAAGCATAAAAAGAAAAGCTTTTATAAAATGTTAATGGCTTCAAGACAACAGAAGTGGCAGCTGGGTGAACAAGTGCAAACTAAATTAGCCATGCTATTCAGTCTTTGCAGGAGATGTCCACTCAGATTTACTGTTGTTGCTTTCTTTATTATGATTTATAACAAAAAGTTTGCATGCTCCTCGCAGATCCCTCTTGAAACTGTCAAGAGGTTTCTTCTGAACCAATTTAGAGACACCAAAAACAAACAGAAGACATTGTAACCGCCTGTCATGCACCAATGGGCCTTTCATCAGAAATGGGAATCTAACTCCATCACATATATTCAAAGGCAAATTGAATCTGGCAATTACACCAGGCCTGATGCACTGAGATATCTAAAATTGTACAGACGAGTAACTTCCAGGTCTGGACACAAAAAAAAACAAAAACAAAAAAAAACAGACTGGTTTCTTTGAAATGGAGACAGAAATTGGTGACCTGCACAATGGATGGGTGGAGTACCACATGAAACCTTTTTTCTGCTCTCAACCGCTGACCACTGGTGCATAAAATGTCTAAATGTACACTTAATGCTTAATAAAGCAAGGTCCAGATGTAAGGGATATTACATCTGAAAGCATACCAGTCACTCCTGTTAATCTATCTTAAAATGTAATTTGCTCTCTGCATCGTGTTTGCCATGTGAATAAAGATTTTCCTGTAATTCGTTTCCATTTATCACAGGGAAGCTCATTTGTATTTAATGTAAGCTGAGTTTTTACAGGTGAAGTGTTCCATGAAGGTGATCAGATAGGCCGTACTTGTTAACACAACGGAAAAGGCAATTTAATTTTCACCACTGTTTGCTTTACATCTCTATGCAGCCCAATGGACAGAGGTGGACTTAAATCACAACCTTAGGACATTAATTCCATTAAGACCTGCTTTTGCCACAATTTCGATGTTTTGAATCCTACAAAGTAATTTAGTCTATTGGGGAGATAAAACGTTGCAAGTACAACACTGACGTTATGCCTTTTGTCGAGACGATATTGGTGTGCAGATCAACAGTCCTTTTATCCAAGTAGCTGATGAACCTCACAGAAGGACACATTGTGTTCTGGATTCCTATTGTATTTCACCCATGTACAGTTTTTTGTCACTAGATCCTGAAAGAACTAAGAAGGAAAAAAAAGCACACACATATTAATACATAAGCATATACATACACATTTATGCATACACATACAAATCTATATTACATTTATATTTCAAAATCAAATACAAATTAAACTTATAGAGAAAACCTTCCAGCATAGGCTCCAGAACCCAATGAATTGTATTGGATCAAGCAGGTTTCAGAATGTTAAAGATTCAGCAAACCACTAGAACCAGGAACATTATATATATATATCTATACTAATAAAAGGCAAAGCCTTCACTGACTGACTGACTCATCACTAATTCTCCAACTTCCCGTGTAGATAGAAGGCTGAAATTTGGCAGGCTCATTCCTTACAGCTTCCTTACAAAAGTTGGGCAGGCTTCATTTCGAAATTCTACGCGTAATGGTCATAACTAGAAGCTATTTTTCTCCATTTACTGGAATGGAGTTGAGCTCGAAAGCCGTGGGGGGCGGAGTTTCGTGTGACATCATCAGGCCTCTCACGTAATCACGCATTATGTAGAAAACCAGGAAGAGCTACAAAAAGTGCTGAAGAAAACATGCATTATATAATTAAGAAGGCAGCGAAACAATTAGAAGCGAGCGAGTGACATATAAAACCATATTCAGCGGCTCACGTGAACTGACGCAGTGCGCAGACAAAAAGCAACAGTTCCAAAGAGTGCTGAAAAAAAAAAACAAATTACACTGCTACGCTCAAATAGACAAACCACACGCCGTGGCGCAATAGTAGAGCCTTCGCCTGTAGCGCCGACGTCCGAGGTTCGATTCCCGAGAGGGGATGCACTAAGTATGTACACGCGCTTCTCGATTCATTTTAGCCTCGCATCCCCTTGGTTTGAGACGTATGAAAACATATGCGGTTAACGCAGAAAGACAGATCACCAATTGAAGCTTTATGAATAATGGATACTTTATTCGCGATCAATGATTGTTTTGGTAAAGCCATACTCAGTGTATTCATTAGATGAACGGTAAAAAGTAAGCGAGGGAGGGTAACTTATTGAGGCACACAGGCAAAACCACAATAGCACGCGGGCTCGATGTACTGTAGTGCGCGTCAACTCGATCTGAATTGCGCGATCACATTCAAAAAATATTTCTTTTCAAGTTCTATTTAGTCCATATGTGTCAAACTCAAGGCCCACGGGCCACATCCGGCCCGGCGTGTAATTATATCCGCCCAGATCATTTTATATACTGTATTATTGTTATTAATGGCCGGGGATATGAAGCGCTGGTAACACAATAAACTACAGATCCCATAATGCAGCGCTTCAGCTGCCTTGTCGAACACTTACGGTGTTAATCAAGTCTAGCTTATGATGCTGCAAGTTATTGCGAAGCTAGCCCACATGATGCCGAAGAGAAAAGGTGATTCTCAACATAGAGCCTTTAAAAACCGATGGGAGGCTGAGTATATGTTTACTGACATTGCCGGTAAACCCGTGTGTCTCATTTGTGGAGCTAATGTGGCTGTAATTACAGAATTTAATCTAAGACGGCACTATGAGACAAAACATCAAGATAACCTGAAAGACCTGAATGCAATGCACAAGATACAGAAAGCAGAAGAGTTAAAGAAGAATCTGACACTTCAGCAGACATTTTTACCGTGCAAAATCACAAAGTGATTTCAAGTGAAGCTACTTTTATGGGAGACACAAATGCACCAGTGCAACTTGCCCCACTTTCCCTGTTGCCAAGTAATGTTGAACCAAGTCGGCACAACGGTGTTCCCAAATATGCACTTTGCTGATAAACTGAGCGCACTGCGCACTGAGTTCGCACGGCGCTTTGGTGACTTTGAAGAACAAAAAGAATTTTGAGTTGTTTCCCAACCCATTTGCCGTCGATGTGGAAACTGCACCTGTGCAGATTCAGATGGAGGTGATTGAGCTGCAGTGTAATGGCACACTGAAGGCAAAGTACGATACTGCACGGCCCGCACAGTTTATTCACTCCATTCCCGCACAAATGCTCCAGCTCTGTCTACATGCGGCTCGAACCTTGTGCATGTTTGGTACCACATATCTGTGTGAGAAGCTCTTCTCAGTGATGAAGACTAACAAAACAGCACACAGGAGTCACCTCACTGATGAGCACCTGCAGTCCATCCTGAGAATCTCCACAACACAGAACCTCACACCAAACATAAAGGAACTTGTTGCCAAAAAAAGATGTCACGCGTCCAGCTCTGATTAAATGACATAAGAGCAAAGACAACTGAATGATTTGATTTGTTATTGCTGAAAAGAACACATTTTATTTATATTTCCAGGGTTTTGGTTTTGTTATGCACCATGTTCATATTTGAATTTGTATAATTTTGACAGGATATATTTTTATGGAGAGCAAAATCTTTTGGGATATTTAAAATTTAAGTTTTTTTTATATAAAATTACATAAGAGTAAAGAAATTTGAATGTTTGTTCTTTTAACGCTTACTTTATTTCTAACTTGTATAATTTAGACAGGATATATTTTATGGAGAGCAAAATATAAGTTATTTAAGGTTTGAGTTGATTTATTCGGAATAATATTCTGTCGACTAAATAAAAATTCCTTCTATTTAAAATTTAAATAGAACTTGAACAGAAACGATAGTTCATAATATCCACGCAGACTTGCACGTAAGAGCGGGAGTCATCCGTTTTAACAAGCAGCGTATTGCACTGATACGAAATAGCCTGTCCATTTAATTATTTAGGAATGGATAAATAAAGATTTTGTACAAATAATGTTTTTCATTTTTCTTCCTTCATGGATTCTGGCACCCCAGCAACAGTTGCTCACACCCCAAAGACTGTATATATGTGTGTGTGTGTGTATATATATATATATATATATATATATATATATATATATATATAAATATATATGTATGTATATACGTGTGTGTGTGTATATATATATGTTAATGTGTGTGTGTGCGTGTGGGTGTATATATATGACAGAAACACTCATAACAGTGACAAAACAATTACATTGACAATCATGTTACGTTATTTTTAAAATGTTTCCTTTTCTTTTTTATAACTTCTTTAACACACTACTTCTCCGCTGCAAAGGGTATTTTGCTAGTATATTATATATATATTAAAAAAAAAAAAGCGCTCCCTAACGTTTTAAAATAACTAGATGCCAAGCTGATCTCTTTGGCTGACAAACTGGCATAATAAAAGAATGATGCCGAAAGTGGTTTATAAAAGTCACTAAAGTCTGTACTCTCATTACTTATGCATTTACTCTACCAAATACACTCTAGGTCAAAAACTGGCTGATTTGTCAGGCCCTTTTACAGGAGCCTGGACTATGCCCCTCTCTCTTTTTATCTGTGTAGCTATAACTACTATTTTAATGGCCACAACACATTCAATATTCGCATACAAAACCCTGCAATTTTAATCTTTTTAATTTCAGGATCCCCACCCCCCAAAATGAAGCGACAAAGTTAATTTGAACGTTACTGTGAGATACAGGTTTATAGGGTAATTTCTATAAATTGTATATTGGTACATTTACCTGTCTATGTAATTTCAGGGTATGGAGACTTTTTTTTGCTGAGATAGATGGCAACATGTCTGGCTAAAAGTAGTGTTACAACCAACTGATGAGACATTTACATGGTACAATCTTTTAACTAGAGATGCACCGATATGGGAATTTTGTGCCAATGCCGATATCCGATAATGTCTATGTACTTATCTGCCCATCCCGATATACATATTTATAAGATACAGAGAATAATGAGACTTCATCTGTCTGGACAAGAAGTACAGACAAAGTGAACATTTCTTTGTATAGCAATTTTGCACACCACATTCAATCATTAAAAACAAATGATATCTGCCACATTTGGCTGGATACCTGTTGGTTATATGGGAAACAGTTTTGCAGGTTTGTTGCTTTAAATAACACTTTTCTCTTTCTTTTTGTTGGAACAAATTCAACAATAATTGAAAAAATGAAAACGGAAAAAATGGTAAAATGTACAATGACAATGAAATAAGCAATACCACTTAAGAATAGCAACTTTTGCAGATTATTTACAATCATTAAAATGGCTTCTGCTCAACCACATTTGGCTGGCTATCTGATCCTTTGTTTTACAGTCTGCAGTAGTAAATACCACACAACTTTTTTTCTTTATTTTTAATGGAATAAATCTAACCAATCTATAATTTTAAAAAACAGAAAAGCATTCAACAGAAATAATTAAATAACTTTTTTTCTGGAGGCTTATTATTCTTTTCTATTTTTTAAGCATGATGGGGAGGTTTTTCTTAACGAACAAGAGCATTTCTGCCTTTTCGCAGGAAATTCTGTTTCTCTTTTCGTTGATCACATTAGAAGCCAAACTGAATAATCTCTCACTGTCCGCACTAGTACATGGGGCTGACAGGAACTTGCGTGCTACTTTGGTAATGGTAGGAAACCGACTCCAGTTGTTGTTCCAGTATTTCAGTGGATTTTCATTCCTCGGGATTGGTGCTTCAGAAAGAAATCCCTGCACCTGCCAAGTAGCATGCATACATGCACAGTATTATATTCTGCGTCATCTTTCATATCTAAAAGATAGATCTGCATTTTGGCTTTTACCAGGGCTGTCAGATTAAGATTAGAATCCATCCAATAAAAATAAGTATATGGCATTTGAATTGAATGCATGTCTGTATTGTTATTTGCTGTTTTTGGAAACATTAAATATTTTTACTTTTCACTGTAGATCATGATCTGCTTACATTATTGCTTATGAGACTCAGGTGAAAACAGTGGCTTCCATGAATGTGATTGGCTCTCCCACAAAAAGCAACGCAAAGACAAATAAGACACGAACCGCACTGGCACTTTCTAATGACGATGTTCAAAAGAAAAACAAACAAAATTGCCAGTGATTGCTCAAAAAAAGTAAATGCAGTCATTTTTTTATTTTTTTCCTAGAGGCCAGAGGACCTTATATCCCTGTGTCTATCTTTAACAGCAAATACTGTACACTGAAGCATTGTGACCCTTTAAGTGTTTTACAAATGAAACAAGCGTATTAAATGTTACTTTGTTGAGGTCTTTTAAGTATTTTGTCTATTATAATCAATTATTAGCAGACATCATTTTTCAAAGTAACAAAAAAATGTAAAATGAGTTTGTGTTTATTTATGAAACAATTTAGTTAACACGCACCAAACAAAAATATGAAGCGAAGAAGTATAGGCGTTGGCTCAGTCGCTTGATGAAAGCTAGCGATTTTTAAAATGGGTGTGTTTAACACAGAAGATGCCGACCGTTTAACTAATGACTAATAACAATATGGGTTAACAATTTAGAAACACTGATCCTAAAACATAGGCTGATCCTAAAAAGTTAAATACAAAAACAGATCTGTAAAATCACACAATAGTGTCCAGCACGTCTTAAGTAACATGAAGCCCAAGTTATTGTGAGGTAAAACCAACAACCGCTCTTTTCCATTCGATTGCCGTTTTTCTTTCTTGCCTTTCAAGATTTTTTAATTGTACATTCAAATTATGTTAGAATAGTGATATTCGAGCCAACATACCAAGTTCAGTTGGTACAGTTTTGAGACGCGAGTTTGCTAATCGTGAATGCTTAAAGTGACCGACTATTTTTCTGCCGATCACTATTGTATCCGAGATGCTGTGCTGGAATAGTACGCCATCATTCACGGCAAGCATGGCAAACTTGGGATCCTGCATTCCTCCATAGCCTTTGCAACGTTGCGTGCATGGTCTCGTAATACTACATGAACATTCTCTTTGGGTATTTTCCATGTTTCAAACATTCTTTTAAACGCAACAGAGAGTGCAGCACCCATGTGTGATCCAGAGCATTCTTGGGCGTGCAAGATTGCTTTCTGCAATTCAAACTTGCGGTCGATCCACTGAGCAGTTAAACTAAGCATATTAATAGCACTCGTATCAGATGTCCATATATCAGTGGTAAAGCTTATGGCTGTGACATCTTCAGCAAGGAGATTGTGCACACGACTTTCCACAATCTTATGTAACTCTGGAAGCGCTATGTCAGAAAAATAACGGCGACTGGGAATCTGGTAACGGGGCTCAAGATGCTCAAGCAGCCTTCAAAATCCCGCATCTTAAACAACAGAAAATGGCTGATCGTCCAGAGCAAGAAATTCCATCACCCTTGCAGTAATTGTTGGAGCATTAGGGTTATCTTTATCAAATTTCTTTGATTTTTCAAATAACTGATCAACATGTTGAGCAACTGCAGTTTTTGATTTTGTGCGCAGTGGCACAGGATTCTCCTCTTTTGCTCTGAGGAATTCTGTATACAGTATTTGTCAGGATGGCGTGTCTTCAAGTGTGTAATTAAGTTGGTGGTATTGAAATTTCGCACTTTGGTCCCTCTGCGCAAAACATTAATCAAACAAGTGTTGCAAATGGCATATTTTATGTCACTCTCACACACCGCAGACATTTTCGCACAGTAGCCCAGCATCGCCTAAAGGTCTGGCACATCCGGAACACAGTGAATGCGTCATCAATATCGGTTTGAATTATCGGTCCAATTTAGTCATCGGTCTGATGCCGATAAAATTATTTTAACCCATTATCTGCTGATACAGATATAAATCCGATATTATCGTGCATCCCTACTTTTAACATTCCTCTCAAGGACCAGTTATGTTGAAAGAGCGCCAAGAATTCATTCTATGATCTAAACCTTCCTTGGTTCATTACACAGATACAGGGTATCACAAACAATTTAATTCTACTTAGCCATGTATCAGGCGTGCTAATTGATAATGTTCTGGACATAGTAAATTCGTCACTAGATACTGGGGTCTTCCCAGACTGTCTTAAGACTACTGTAGTTAAACCCTTACTTAAGAAACATAATCTCGACCCCTCAGCTCTTGAAAATTTTAGACCCATCTCCAACCTGCCTTTCTTAAGTAAAGTTCTGGAGAAGGCAGTCATTATGCAGTTAAATGACCACCTAAATAAACATGCTATTCTTGATAAATTTCAGTCGGGTTTTAGAACAAATCACAGCACAGAAACTGCACTCATTGAAGTAGTAAATGACTTGCGGGTAAATGCAGACAGAGGCCATTTATCTGTTCTCATCCTCTTAGATCTGAGTGCTGCATTTGACACCATTGATCACAACATTCTTAGAAATCGCCTTAGTCAATGGGTGGGCCTCTCTGGCACAGTCTTAAATTGGTTTGAATCCTACCTGACAGGGAGAAAATTTTTTGTTAGTTGTGGGAATTACAACTCGAAGACACATGATATCCGATATGGTGTTCCACAAGGCTCTATCCTGGGTCCGCTGTTATTCTCAATCTACATGCTTCCGTTAGGTCAGATTATCTCAGGGCACAACGTGAGCTACCACAGCTATGCTGATGACACACAGCTGTACTTATCAATAGCTCCTGATGACCCTGATTCTATTGATTCACTAACAGAATGTCTGACTAGTATCTCAGAATGGATGAATAGTAATTTTCTCAAGTTAAATAAAGAGAAAACTGAAATTTTAGTGATCAGCAATAATGGATACAATGAGGCTATTAGAAATAAACTGGATACATTAGGATTAAAAGTCAAGACGGAGGTAAAAAGCTTAGGGGTGATTGTTGACTGTAATCTGAATTTTAAATCACATATTAATCAGATCATTAGGACAGCATTTTTCACTTAAGAAACATAAGTAAAGTTAGACCGCTTATATCACTGAAAGATGCTGAGAAATTAGTTCACGCGTTTGTTTTCAGTCGACTAGATTACTGTAATGCACTCCTCTCAGGACTACCCAAAAAAGATATAAATCGTTTGCAACTAGTGCAGAATGCAGCTGCTAGAATCCTAACTAGGAAAAGAAAATCCAAACACATTTCTCCAGTTTTAATGTCACTACACTGGTTACCTGTGTCATTCAGGATTGACTTTAAAATTCTGCTTATGGTTTATAAAGCCTTAAATAATCTCGCCCCATCTTATATATCGGAATGTCTGACACCTTATATTCCAAATCGTAACCTCAGATCCTCAAATGAGTGTCTCCTTAGAATTCCAAGAACAAAACTTAAAAGAAGTGGTGAGGCGGCCTTCTGCTGCTATGCACCTAAAATCTGGAATAGCCTGCCAATAGGAATTCGCCAGGCTGATACAGTAGAGCACTTTAAAACACTGCTGAAAACACATTACTTTAACATGGCCTTTTTATAACTTCATTTTAATCGTAATTTAACTTAATCCTGATACTCTATATGTTCAATCTCCTCAAAATAACTATTCATGGTAGCTCTAAAATCAGTACTGACCCCTACTCTCTTTTCTGTTTCTTTTTCCGGTTTCTTTGTGGTGGTGGCGTACTCAAAGCTTCATGATGCTCAAACAATGATGGACGGATTAAAAGGCAGAAGTCTACGTGACCATCATCATCATCAAGCCCTTCCGTGAGAATCCTAAATCCAAAGAGGACTGTTTCATTTATATTAGGTAGAATGCCCAGAGGGGACTGGGCAGTCTCATGGTCTGGAATCCCTACAGATTTTATTTTTTCTCCAGCCATGTGGAGTTTTTGTTTTTTCTGTCCCCCCTGGCCATTGAACCTTACTCTTATTCGATGTTAATGTTGATTTATTTTGTTTTATAATTGTGTCTTTCATTTTTCTATTCTTTAATATGTAAAGCACTTTGAGCTACTGTTTGTATGAAAATGTGCTATATAAATAAATGCTGTTGTTGTATATATGTGTTTTTCTGAACCCAACCAGTGCCAACATTTGTGATGTAACTATCCAGATACAAGTACAAAACATAATTAGATATAAAGATACTGTAAAAGTGGACAGGGATTGGCTGGCATCCTGGCCGGGATGGATGTTCTTTTTTTAGCTTGGAAGCTCCCAGCACCATGTAGTCCCCTAACACAGTAAGTGGCAGCATCCTTCTGGTGGATCTCTCATATATACACCTGCAGGACTGCATGGGAGCTGTAGTCCTGAATGGTAACTCTGCTGGGTACCTTAGGTGTTGCCAGGGAGTGGACCTCTCCACTTAAGAAGGCTCAGCCTAATCCAGATAAGCTTTCTGGGTGCAATGTTATGGCATGGGAAGTACTCTAGGGTATGGCATAAAAGAAGCCATTGTGCCTAACTCAGACAGGCTGGTTGTTGGGATAGGAGAAGGACAATGCTTGCCAGGAGAGGTGTAAAGGAGAAAAGAAACAAGAAAATTAACATACTTTGGATGACTGAAAACCCATTAAGTCATTTTGGTCAATAAAAAGAAGTCTTTTGAACCTGGGACTTGAAATCTGAGACACCCCTTACTGGCCACAGAATACAAAAGATACTAGGTTACAGTACAATGATTCCCTCTACATTCAATGGGGTTCTTTTCTCACAAGCCTATAAATGGACAGAATCATAGATTTACATTGCTAACTCTTTAATATTACGCAGTTTGTGCTTAAATGCATTCAAAAGCTGTTCATAAAGGTACACAAAGTAACTTTTTATGGAAGAGAGATGGGAGACATAAGCAAATATGTAGTACTAGCTGTGCTACTTGTCTAAGTTGGGTTGAAATCTAAGTGATCATCGTAGAACTCAGCTTTAATGTTTGCAGTGCACCTTCTATTGGAATTTATTTTGTAATGCATGTAGTAACAAAATTTATTGCATTTGTCATTCCTATAGATGATGCATCACAAACATATACAATAATGCATTTTGTTACTACAAACTCTTGTGATGTGCCATCTGTTGGAATGACAAAAGCAATGCACATGTCTCTGTTATATGCCATTTGGTATGAGATTCATAAAAGCAGTGTTAATGTTTGTGATGCACTATCTATTGGAATAACAAATGCAATGCATTGTATTACTAAAAAGGTTTGTGATGCGCCATCTTTTGGAATGACAAGAGACATAGTAACCAGAAGGACACACAGACACTTAAGAGTTCAGACACTTACTAGTTTTATCAAGGTGGATATCAGTCAAGACTGTGAGAATGTACAAAAAAACTGAATACTTTTCTCAACAATAATTACTATTACTTTGAACATTCACTTATTAGAACTTGTGAGCCTCGAGCTACAATTGAGAAATGGTAATTGCTGAATTTATGCTCATTTTATTAGGTCTGGATTAACATTTGAAGCAGTCTATTAAATGCATTTCTTAGTTAAAAACATTTTACCCATATTCTGTTTAATATAATTCCACCAGTACTTTCTGCCACATTAAAGACAAGATTTATTTACCTATTGGTTCATCTGGATGGAAAACAACTTCATTGACTGAACCTGCATGGCCAGGCAGCTTGTAGAGGATCCTTCTTGATGTTGTATCCCAGACATAAACAAACCTAAAAAAACACACAAGAGACTTGTTTAGTCTGTCTTTTATAGACAAGTCCAATTTATGCAAGCTCATAAAATACAACATATTAAAGACATTAATGTTTTTGTTTAAGTGTGGAAGGTATTATTGGAGACATGTCTGCATAACACAATGATTACTGTTACACTTTGAACTCGTTCCACATTCAAGAGTGTTGCAAGTGCAGTCAAGACAATACTTCTTAGTAAGTAAAGATGAAAAAAAAAAACTGGCATCATATAAGTTTTTTAAAATACTGGATATACAGTAGCACTGTTTAGGACAGTAGTGTATTCTTCAAACTAGCAGTGCTGTAAAATGAAAAAAATCAAAGAAAAAAACTCTCCTAAATCACCCTTACAATTAAAATGTATAACAACTTTAATGCTGTAAACTATCCCAAAGGGCTTTGTATGAAATGTAATAACTGATCAAATATTACAGGTAAGCTACATTATCTGTCCTTTGATCACAACTACCAGATAAATCAAAGACTGGTACTAGTTAAGATTTAGGAATGAAAATATATTAATAATAGGAGCAGTATTATTATTTATCCAACTACTAAGCTGTTCAAATTAAATCAATAACCTCCATATTTTATTAATTGAAAAGTAGCACCAATAACCAGCTTCAAGAAGTAAACTCTGAATATCTTTTAGCTTTCTAAAACCTGGTTGATAAAACAAGGATTATGAAAAATGGTAATTTTGTTGTAAACAAGTAACTCTATTCACTCAGTCCTTCACAGCCACATAGTTACATCTATTAAAACCTCCTGAAATTTCCAGCTGCAGAGCAGAAACATTTGTATCCAATAAATGTTCCTCATTAGTGTGTTGTACGACCTTTCCAATGAACAGAACACTAATCACTGACTGACTGGTAGCTGATAAAAACAGAGCAGAGGCGTTTCTGTACTGCAGGAACGGGAGCCATAATTTACTGTTTCACTACAATAAAAAGTGAACACAGAAAGAGGTGAGGGCCATCAAGACTGAAGGTTTGAGTAGGTATGTTGAAAGACCATCTTAATTAAACACTAAAGACAATTAAAAATGTCTAGCATTTTTTCCTTTTTTAACCTATATTACAGCACAGGGCTTTTTGTGTAATTTAACATTACACAAGGCTGCTATTCTTACATTACTGATCAGTGAGACTGCAGTTTAAATGAGACCATTCATTTCCCAAACAACTATTCTAAAGTGTTGTCTAACAGAGAGTATTAGCCACTTAATCAGGGTCTTTTTAATCAATTCCAGAGCAGGATCAACGGGAAGTAAAAATTAAGTGGCCGCTTCAGAAGTTGCTTTAAATGTCCTTGATTGCATACTCTAAATAATTATGACTAACAACCATCTTGTGGACAGGGAGGATTGGAAAAAGGCAAAGAACCGCAAGCCTTTTGTTTTAATTACCGTATCATAAGTAAGTAAACTCTTATGTAAAATGCTAATGATAAGTCATTTTCACACACTTACAATACACCACAAACAAGCAAATGTGGGCTAGTGGATAAGGAACCACACTTTAAACACAAGGCATGAGGGTCTGAACCCTCTAGTGGCTAACTGACAGAATGTATAGACTTAAATGACAATGAAATGCAATTTAATTAACTAATGAAATATAAACCCTTTTAGAATCATTTTCACTGTAAAATATGCTGTGTATAACTCAAGTCTGAACAAAAGGAGCGGGCTGAAATTAAATACAAAATATCTGAGAACGCTTTAGGTAATAAAAAAAAAAAAAAGTATTGTCAGGAATGATGGGAATCTTTTGTGAAATGATTGAATGAGATAAAAAATAAAACAAAATATAGTTAGACAAACATGTACACAATCTGTTTACAATCTGTTTTCCCCTTTTCATAGTATTTTCCTTCCTGTCTGTTTAAGACACATTATTTTTCTCCAACACAATGCAACAGTGCAGTTACTGTAAGCTAATTAATCATGCAACTTATATAGTTTTCTTTTATCTATCACCCTAATCAAAGCACTGACTGTGTAAAAATGCTATTGAGATGTTCATATATTATGGAAATAAAAACCAAAATTATGCTAAACTCTAAGGCCGGGTTTATATTTCACACGAAGCGACGCATGCTGCGGCAGACGCTCCTGCTATGCAAGCGTTGTAGTGTTTATACTTGCGCGTGGACTTTACATAAATCTGGAGGAATCCACCAGGTGGCAGTGCGAGATATTATCACGGTGAGAACATGTTTGGCTTCACTGTGTTTTGAATTGCCTAGAACACTCATTAAATTCCAATGACAACTTACCATAATATCTCTGAAAATGATGTTTATTGATTAAATCCATCAATCCAGGGATGTGTCCATTCTAGCAAGCATTGGGCACGAGTGAGAAACAATCTTTGGACGAAGCCTCAGCTCATCGCAAGGTAAATACAAGCACACACATACACTATCATCATTTTAGCGGCACCAAATCCCCAAATCTGCATATCTTTGGAAGGAAACTGGAGAACAGTGTGGAATCCAAGCAGGGAATACCAGCGACATGACTCCCTGCGAGACAGCAGTGCTAACACTCCGCCACCGTGTCACCCCATGTGTGTAATTATTAACAGTATTCATTATTTAAACGAAATTAACAATTTATCTGTAAAATGTAACATACACACTTTAATGCATTTCATCATGAAAGTGATATCAAGTATAAATCTAAAGATTCTAAATGTGCAGAGAGTTGGAATATCAAACATTTAATGTGTTCTGTGTGGTGATGTATTGCTGCTTGCCTTAGCGATTAAAAACTGGGATGACGTTTACAATGGTCTGCTTTAATGATAAAGTAAACTATGAGGTTAAAGTGGACATTTCAAAATTAAAGCTGAAATTTCCACTTTAATCACAAAATACACGTTTTCACAATGTCCTTAATTTTTTTTCTCAGTGGCTCAAATACAGCACTGTGCATTATGTTGCTGTTTTGAAGTTGCAAAAAAAAAAAAAAAGAAGCCGACAGCACAAAACATGGTATATGAGACTTTTAAAATGAATTGTGTCATTATGATTGGGAATATGCGACACTTGAAGATAAAAGCACCAAGAATGCATCTGTATGTCGGCATTTTGCTTCACATCGAACCATTCATCAAACATCAAAGCACGCGATCTCATAGGATCCGCAAAGCGGATTTCTGTCACAGATAGATAGTGAACAGAGACTCCGACGTCACATTCCAACTTTTAGCACACTGCACCCCCCGACTTTTTGCTGGTACTGCAACTCGCACATGCGTCGAGTTAATTTCTGAGGACCTGCTCATAGGACGCATCAAATGAACGCTGAGAACGCGTGGCAGCCATGATGCGGGCGCGTACGCGTTCTGAGCTTGAAGTATAAACGAGCCCTAAAGGATTCCTTAGAATGTTTCCTCAATGTGATAATAGTTGCAATAATGTTTTGCTGATCAGAGGCATTTTGCTGAATCTAAACTGATTTGTTTCTTCTTCATCTAGTTATTATTTTAATTAGAGGAACTTTTTAGTTAATCATAAAAGTTCACTAGAAATACATTAAACACTGGACCTCTATTCTTTCTAATAAGGAAAATTACTTTATGCCGATCAGCATGTTTAATAGTTTTGCACACATGTCTAATTTATGAGGGAAAAAAAATATGACAACCTGTCTCATCTTCACGTTATCACATTTTCATGCGAGTTGTCACCAGAAACTGCAGGTCCATTATGGTACTGGTGAAACAAGTGGACCTACATTCCTAAAATAAAATGCTAGAAAAGGCTAGATACAAACAAGTGTAAGCTCCAGGCCATTTGCTTAAAACGTATGAAATTACAAATGATTATGAATTCTAAACATGTACAGTATGTATAGTGTCCTACAGGATTACCGATGAGACTGTACTTTAATTACAATAAACTTTTCTACCCATCAGGTTGGTATTGCACATTTTTCTAATCTCCAGAACATATCAGGTCATATGCTTTCAATTAAGACCAAGATCAAGGTTCTAGCCACCATTAGTACCAGAATAATCATTTGACAGACGGACAGATATTGGCATTTTATATCTATGTAGATTTACCTGTCGGCAGAACCTGCTGCTATTTTGCTTCCATCAGGAGACCAGGAACACCTCAAAAGGTTCTAAATGACACATTAAAGAACAATAAAAAAAACATTAGCTGAACTATAAAACAAACGGAAAATTAGTACTAATGCTACCATGCATGGATGTAAAAATCACTCTCTAAACATTAGAGTAACATTACCATTATGCTGTAGGTGTATTTAATTAAGCCTATTAATAACTATTTTGTAGTTTAGGAATCTCTTCCAACTTCCCAGATTACTTGGGTTACATATTTTAAATATCAAACACCAACAGCATGTTTATAAATAATAAACCAATTTAAAATGTCAGTTTCAATAATGTATGAATTGTACTGCTGGTTTAAAAATGTCCAGTTTTACTAGGGTTAATTTATTGTAATATGAAAAACGGGGCAGATTAGTCATTACATTCTGTATACAGTAGTTTGTTCCCTTTCCAAAAAAAACCACAACACACATCACCTAAGAACATAGTTTAGTGTGCTGAATTCACTTAGAGCAGATTTCAGTAATTCTAACAAATACTTAGTATGCATATGTAAAGAGAATAATTTTGCTCATTTTTATGCTTGACTGATTACCTGCTCTGCATACACTTTACTTTTTTCTGAATAAAATGTGATCTTAGTCTTTAGGTCTGTTAGATTATCTCTTTATCATAAATATTAATTTGTGTACACACAAAGTGGACTGTATTACTCTAGATAATGTAGGATGTGCTCAGAATATAAATGTGCTTTACTGATATATGTGAGTAACCAGCATGATTAGTCTAACAGACCTTTTCATATTGTAAAATATAACTGTGTCATACATAGTTTACCCATTTACTGATTTTATTTGCCTTTGCAAATGTCAGGAAATACTAGTATTGGTAGTATTGTCAATTTACTACTGGCGTTGCTGTTTCATTATGTTTACTGTCGTATAGTTTGTAATTTATTAGTAGTACATAATGGTGGTAATTATGTTCAAGTGCACCCAGCCTGTATTTAGACAAGTTTACTATCGAGTACAAAAAAAATCTTCCTTGCATGTCTCCTCAAAACAGAAGACAATAATTCCAACAAAAGAGGCGCACACAAAAAAATGTAACATATTGTGAAGGCTATTACACAAAAAATATACTAAACTGATTTAGTTATTTGATCATTATAATGATCTATGGTAAATTCATTTTTTTAATTATTAAAAAACTGAAAATGAGAACGCCATGGTGATGTTATGATTAGTGTTGCTGCCTCACAGCCCATGGAACACAAGTTAGAATTCTTGCCTACCCTTCCCATTGTGGAATTTACATGTTGGATGTGTACGCCATTTTTCTGTAGCTCCTCTAATACAGTCATATGAAAAAGAACCCCTATCAGCCTGCATAATAATTTACTCTACTTTCAACAACAACAAAAAAAAAAAGATAACAGTGGTATGTCTTTCATTTCCTAGAAACATCTGAGTACTGGGGGTGTTTTCTGAACAAAGATTTTTAGTGAAGCAGTATTTAGTTGTATGAAATGAAATCAAACGTGAAAAACTGGTTGTGCAAAAATTTGGGTACCCTTGTAATTTTGCTGATTTGAATACATGTAACTGCTCAATACTGATTACTTGCAACACCAAATTGGTTGGATTATCTCGTTAAGTCTTGAACTTCATAGGCAGGTGTGTCCAATCACGAGAAAAGGTATTTAAGGTGGTCAATTGCAAGTTGTGCTTTCCTTTGACTCTCCTCTGAAGAGTGACAGACAGCATGGGATCCTCAAAGCAACTCTCAAAAGATCTGAAAACAAAGATTGTTCAGTGTCCTGGTTTAGGGGAAGGCTACAATAAGCTATCTCAGAGGTTTAAACTGTCAGTTTCAACTGTAAGGAATGTAATCAGGAAACGGAAGGCCAAAGGCACAGTTGCTGTTAAACCCAGCAGGTCTAGCAGGCCAATAAAAATACAGGAGCGGCAGATGTGCCGGATTGTGAGAATAGTTACAGATCACCAACAGATTACCTCCAAAGACTTGCAAGATCTTGCTGCAGATGATGTATCTGTAAATCGTTCTACAATTCAGAGCAACTTGCACAAAGAACATTTGTATGGCAGGGTGATGAGAAAGAAGTCCTTTCTGTACTCATGCCACAAAAAGAGTTGCTTGTTGTATGCAAATGCTCATTTAGACAAGCCAGATTCATTTTGGAACAAAGTGCTTTGGACAGATGAGACAAAAAATGAGTTATTTGGTCATAACAAAAAGTGCTTTGCATGGCGGAAGAAGAACACCGCATTCCAAGAAAAACACCTGCTAACTACTGTCAAATTTGGTGGAGGTTCCATCATGCTGTGGGGCTGTGTGGCTGGTTCAGGGACTGGGGCCCTTGTTAAAGTTGAGGGTCGGATGAATTCAACCCAATATCAACAAATTCTTCAGGATAATGTTCAAGCATCTGTCACAAAAGTTGAAATTACGCAGGAGTTGGATATTCCAACAAGAGAATGGCCGAAAACACAGCTCAAGATCTACAAAGGCATTCATGCAGAGGGAGAAATACAATGTTCTAGAATGGCCGTCACAGTCCCCTGACTTGAATATAATCGAAAATCTATGGGATGATTTGAAGCAGGCTGTCCATGCTCGGCAGCCATTAAATTTAACTGGAAAGATTTTATTGGAAGAATGGTCAAAAATACCTCCATCCAGAATCCAGACACTGAGCAAAGGCTATAGGAGGCATCTAGAGGCTGTTATATTTGCAAAAGGAGGCTCAACTAAGTATTGATGTAATATCTCTGTTGGAGTGCCCAAATTTATGTACCTGTCTAATTTTGTTATGATGCATACTGCATATTTTCTGTTAATCCAATAAACAATGTCACTGCTGAAATACTACCGTTTCCATAAGGCAGGTCATATATTAAAAGGAAATTGCTACTTTGAAAGCTCAGCCAATGATAAATAAAAATCCAAAGAATTAAGAGGGGTTCTCACACTTTTTCATATGACTGTAACTACTCCAGCATTCTCTCATATCCCAACAAGAATGGGTTGGACAAGACTGATGAAGTAGAGATGGAGTCCTTAGACAACACTCTAATTTACCAAGCAAACTGCATTTCATTCCTCAACAATCATGAGCTTTAATAATAACCAAGTGGTCCAAATTAGGTTTCCCACTTGCAGTTATGTTTGACAATCTATGAGAACCTCTGAATAAAGCTACTGTTTCAGTAAATTTAAAGGATCAACTTGAGAAAGTATGGGCAACTAAGTGAGGATTCCCCATTTTGTATCCCATGCCAGTTTTTTGTGAAAGTAATTTTTTTTTAATTTTAGTTAAATATAGAAATTACATATCAGTACTAAATCTTATTCAAGTCATGGTAGGCTTATCAGGCAAAGCCCATACAACAGTACTACATAATACACACAATATTATAATTGAACTGTGATGCAAGAGATACCTTTTCAAAATTATGAACACTTCCTTGGAATATTTTCACACATCTTTCTTTGGGAGCAAAAGGGCGAACATCCCATATCCGAACTGCAAAAAGAAATACAATATAAAAATTAAAATATTCTACAAGCTGCAACTGGCCAATATATCAATTTCTAATACTTTTTGATTTACAAACTCTAAAGGTTGTAAATAATGTTAGCAGTGAAAATAGGATGACAAAAATCAGAAAGGGTTAATTTATATAAAATTTATATGATCTACATATACAAGTTAAACTAGTACTTTTTATTGTAATGGTAGCAAAAAACATTTCCAATGACTAGGACATAAGGAACACTGCAAGTGAATATATGAGTTGCCCTAAAATAAAGCTGCTACAGACTATAGACAACCACACAATGAAAACAGCAAGCTACAAAAAAGAAAACAACATTACAGGTGAAACATCCCAAACAAAGCCAATTATGATGTAGTATAATTACATAATTTCACTGAAAAGATATAACTGAACCAATTTGTACAGAAATAAAGCCACTTTCAAGTATCTTGTAAATAAGCATTTATTTTAGAATGGGACTTCTAAGCTGAACATTATCTTGGCATTACAAAGCAGGAAAGTAATTAAAGGAACATGTTATGTAAAAAGATTCCAAAAGAATAACATTCTTTATAATGAAAAAACCCAGTATTGTCTGAATGAACCCTCTTAATAGGAGATACAGTACCTAAGTCAATTAATCATCTTGCTTTGGCAAATTCACAGATTTGTTCTTGGCCATTTGTAAAAGATATTTCATATTTCAGTGCATGTACCTGTGTTGTCCATTGAATTTGATAGCAGGTATGAACCTTCGGAGCTCAAACTAAGACCAGTCAGAGAATCAGCATGACCCCTCATGGTATAGATCAACTTGTTCTGACGCAAGTCCCAAACCTATATAAAAAAAGAAATTTCTAAGAATGAAGTACATTTTTATCAGGTTAATGTACTGAAACCTGCGTTTTTGTCCATTTCAGAAATAAATCTCAGATTTTTCTGAAGTATTTTGAAAAAGTTCAAATTTATGCATTTTCAGAATAGCAACTTGAATTCTATAATGCTTTTTATTACGTTGCTGTTAAAATCATCCAGCTTTTATTATCAGTATACATAATTTAATATTTTATATTGCTGTCTTTCACACAGGCTTGGCAAGAATTTGCAAGGTCTCTTAGCTATTAGGTGGTTCCTATTTGCAAAGGAAAGACGTATTCCATGGTGGTCTCACAGGACAGTAAGAAGCCTTTAGGCTTGGCAAAACGGCACCCCTTACTAAGTGGGAACAGAAGGAATGTCTTGTTACTTTAACTGAAAGGGCTGTGTTATGGCAGAGGTTGAACTAGTCCTAGATTTGGTAGTAACAGTGGGCAATACACCAGTTTATCTGCATAACGGATGAAATTTTTCTTTCAATATGGACTTTAAGAAAACAATTTTACTGGTATGTTAGAAAAACATACAAATACATTTAAATATAAAATATATCTGTGAAAGAAAATGGGATATGTGATTTTGTGTTAGTGTACTGGTGTCTGAAGATAATGCATTAATACTAGGAGGCTTTGCTCCCTGCTCACTTTACTCACCAACTACCTCCCCAAGGTACACGCCGTTGTGAAGAGGAGGCTGAACGCACTCCAAGGAGACGCGGTTGCTCCTCTGAAACCCCTCTTAAATGGTGATACAATGGGAAACAAGTACAGTTTTTTTTTTTTTTATACCTACTCTTTGCTCAGTCAGCTGCTGGCTTGCTGCTGCTGCCGTGCCACGTGATCTGCATCTCATGTGGTTCTTCAAATGTTTAAAAGCCTATACAGCAGCTGTCCTTTTGTCTTACTGCCTCGTCTCTCTTCTCCCCAAGACATCCTCAAAAACAATTCGATCTCTTTTCGCTGTTCTGTTATTTCATAGAGTAATATTTTCCGTTTGTTTGCGAAAATGCGATCTTTGCTATTATTTTTTTTGAGACTTTCAAATTTTCCTACTTCCATTATCTCTAACCTGCTCTGCATGTGTATCCGCCAACATTTTTGAACTCTTCACGACATTACACTTTTCTGGCCCCGGGCGCGGTTAAATCTCTTGGCACAAAGTCTAGTCTCGCGGGATGTGAAAGTGTCTTTCAGAGAAGGTCATGGCTCGTCTCTCTGAACAGGTTTGATCTTGTCAAAAGTTTTTTTTTTTTATATAATAGAGAGATGACGAAGATAACACAGTTCTGGCAAGTAGGCAGGCCATACCACCAAATACAAAAGAGTTCAAGGTAAGTATATCCAAAGAGTAGCTTGGGTTTGATTATTTTATCATTTGGCCTTCATAATCTCCCCTTCTGTGTCACCCCTCCATGTATTTAAAGTAACACATATACCAGAGTTGACACCCTAGGGTTATTGAAGGTACTGTTAGTAATATTTCTATATGCAGTCATACAAGATTTGCACTGAACAGTCTGAATTCATCAGGTTATGGACCCAGATCTGTTGAAAGTATGGCACAGAGATACTATCTCATGTTGACAGTAATGTATCCCTGAAACTAGCAGAAGGTGGATGTATTTTCTGATATAATCCCTCAGAAACCCAATTAGATTGAGATATGGTGGGAGGGAAGTTATTTTGTTAACCGTGATTCAATATCTGGTTCTTCAACACATTTTAGGACTTTCTTTCCCTAATAGAATGCAGCATTATTCTGCACCCAAAAAATTCTTTCACAGATATTTATAGTATTTTTCCTAAAATGGGTGAAACTTATTTGGGCCATTGCATTACTCCACTTATAACAATGTATTATACGTTGTCCATTCCTTTTTAGTACTGCAGTTATACACAGTTGTTAGGGGGATGACTGTAACATTTCTATTCAATAGAAAGCTTCATATTGGCTTCTGTTAGTACATTTTTTTAATGTTATGTATCTGATCAAAAAGTCATGGGAAGCCGAATGTTTTGTTTTTTTTATTTTTATTTTTTATTTTCTGGATACACTAGTGTCAATGTCATGGGTGACAACCCATTCGGAGACCAAGCTATCCTACTACCTTTGCCATACCACAATTAAAGCTTACATCTGTAGTCTCTCTCACAAACAATCCATAGGTACTTAACTCAGAACTTTAACAGCACTGTCTGCCAATACATCCCTAATTGAATAATTTACATGGTAAGGATTGGGGTACCAAGTAAAATACAGATTTAGTGTGTATGTACACAATATGTACACTATCAAATGTTTTAGAACACCTCAGTTATTTTTCAAATTTAATCAGTTGAAATGCAATAAACGACCAAAATGGGGAAAAAGTAAGCAGTGAACTGCCAGATGTTTAAATTTTCAAAGTTCAGGTTAGCAAAAACTGAAAAAAGAAAATATCAGAATATTACAAATGGGCCTTCTTCAGGTAACTACTAATATGTTACAACATAAAAAAAACAACAAACAACATGTTTTACAGCAGTTAAAGTAAACTTGAGCCTTGCAAGTTGAAGCAAAAAATTTGCACAGAAGTCCTAATTTATGTTGATTACTTAAAAACCCTCTGTAGTAGGGTACAATAGTACTTCAGAGGGTGTAGTAAAACAGTCTATTCCACCTGCGCTTTAAGACAGAGGGTTTATAAGTATTCAAAAAACTTTTTTAAATTTCAACTTACTTTAATATCATTATCAATGCCTCCTGAGATTATCTGGTCACTTGTGTCATTAAATGTTACTGACAAAACCTGATAAGTGTTTTGAAAAGTGTGAACAGCTGCCTTTTTTCTGATGTCCCAAAGCTGAAAAAAAAAAAAGGAAAATTGAGAAGATACACTAAAGCAACATATACTTAACTTTCCAAGGCTGCAGATTTCCTAATTTCAATTCAAAGGTATTTTTACTTGACCTATTTGATCATTTTATTAAAGAAAATTTGGGAATATAGAACACTTCATACAGCATTACTCATATTAAAATTAAAAATCAGTAAACAAATGCATACCCAACATGGTCATTATTTTTTAGTTCAAAGTGGAAAGAATTGTAGCAACAGTGTACACATTACTTGCTACATGTTAAAACGCACAGGTACATTTACAACGACTGTATATACTATAAAAGACATACTCTGTTCATTTCTGAGGCTCTGCCATATATTGCCCATCTAACTACACAGAATTATGTCTTGTAATTTAGTTCAACTTAATATTTCAGATTTTTTCTTTTAAACTTCAAAAACAGAAAGAAAAATCCAATTATGGAATTGTACATAACCAGATAACCAAATTATGTTCTCTCCTGTCCAGCGGACAACATTCTAAAAGTTGTAGTATTCATGCAAATGCAACTTTATAAATTTGTCATTCTGCCATGTCACATTTTGGAAAGAAGGAAAAAAAGCTTTCTCCTGACCACTTGATACTCTAAAAATAAAACCCCCTCAATGGACGGTTGTAACATTTACTATACTGCCAGAGGTTGGTAGATCCCTGGATGTAGTCTTTAGTTTCTTCACGATTTTCATGATCATCTGATAATGTGATGTTTGGATGAATTTTCTGGGACACCAACTCCTCTGAAGGCTGTAAACTGTCTTTAACTGTCTTCAGGGCCATTTATACTATATATGAATTAGAAATCAAATTGTTTGTAAATTGTCTTATAATTCTTCTCAGACTGATGAGCAGCAGCAACAACTGCTTCTCCAAGTTTTCAGGAAATTTCTTTTGTGTTTGGAATGAGAACATCACAAATTGTTGCAGACTGAACGGCCAAATATTATGTTTTTATATGGAGGTAGTTATTGTCAACTAAAGAAGTGCACTTTATTAGCACCACATGTTTTTTTTTTTTTTCAAATATAAATTGTTGTCACTTAAGGTAATCCAAAGAGCCCGACACATTACAAGTATAAATTCTTGAATTTAAAAACCCTTCACAAATAAAGTGTAGGAATAAATAAATAGAAACCAACTTACTTTAACAGTACCATCATCGCTGCCAGTGCAGACCACCTGGGGCCCTCGCCTGGCTGGATAGCAGGAGTTTACAAATGACGTGTGGCCCTTTAACCTTTTGACTCTCTCTCCTGTCTCACTGTCCCACACAGCCACTGTCTTGTCAGTGGATGCTGAAAACAGCAAACTGCATAGAAACACACATATATAAAACTTCAGAACACATTTGAAAAGCACATGCTTCGTAAAAACACAAGTGAAACCAAGACGAGACATCCACTGAGGCATACCAAAAACAGTTAGCAGAGAACCTCAAAAATCTATATCCAAGCACTACATATATCCTTTACACTTTTTAAGTTGGATATCATTTTGTTTTTCTTTCAACAACTAATACTACTGGAATTATTAATTTAGACAAAATTCAATCAAATCTCATCTCTCCATTATAAGGTTAACAAGACAGAAAGGCCATGACGGGACAGAAACAGCAGCAGACAGGATGTCAGTCCATCATAAGGGATATATTTGTCCAAGACCAGTTTATAGTCACCAGTAATTCTAACCAATATCTTTGATATGTAAAAGAAAAACAATAAATGACTGTTGCAAAACTTATTCAAGACAGCCAGAGAGAATGAGATGAAATTTTAGCATTGGTCACATGAGCTTTGATGCAGCACTGGTGAGCCTAGTTTCATTGTGCTATCCAGATTTACTTTACAATTACATATTTACAAACACAATAAAATTATAGATGATTACTTTACCTTCCATCAGTGTTATAATGAAGCTCCATGATAGCACCACTGTGACCTTTAAGTGTAGCATAATTATCACAATCTCCATAAACATTCCATAACACTGGGAGTGAAAAAGAAAAAAAATAAAGACATAATAATTATTATTAGAACGTGCAAAGCAAGCCCAATGAAAATCTGTAAAGTTAATAGATTTTTATTTTTATTGGAACAATTCTGAATTTGGTCCAGAAGGCTACTCTGTCGCACCAGGCACTGTAAAAACTACAAGACTTCAACACTGATGGCATCATTCACTGAGTGGGCAAGAGACAACTGCTGCTTAAAAAGGATGAATCTCATCTTTAACCACAACAGTTCTTTAAAAGGAATGCATTTTTTAAGTTGCCATAAACTAAACCATAAATGTCAGGAAGCTGTATTTTGTGGTTTGTTCAATAAGCATCAATCCCTTCGTCTGAAGGAAGCCAGAGCAGCATGTTCAGAAAAACAAACCAACAGTTCTTCCTTACATATATTCAAACTCCTCCAGGTGGACATTCAGCAATTTTCAAACAACATAAAGCTGTAATTACTTCTGTATGTTCTTTGGTAAGCATTTACTTTGAACTCTACTGAGTGCATGTAATTAAACTGCTTTCCACAGAGCAGTGGGATATAATGTCTAAGCAAAGTCTCAGCAAGTGAATACATTTAAACTGACCGCTTTACCCTATGACCTTGCTCTTTCAGTAATAAATGAGTCATGGCCATTAATCGTGAAGCATAACAAAGAGAAATGAAGAATTTTAATATAGAAACAGCACTTCACCGGAGTAAATCAGCACTGAACACATCTCCTGCAACCTTGGAAATGACAGCTATGCAAAGGAAAGGAGATGCCGGAAAGGATGATTTGTGTAATTGAAATTCAGATCTATCTTGCTAATCACAATTTATCATGTTGTCAAAAAATGTAAGAATAAGAATCCCTAAACTCTGCAACAGGGATTCCCAAACCTCTTTAAGCCATGGGTCACCACAATGTTTTACCAGCAGGTCAGGACCCCCACTAATATAAACTAAATGTTGTAAACTGGAGCAGAAACTTTGATACTAATATCACACAGCATTATTATTGATAATAGCAGAACTTCAAAGCAAAGCAAATGCTTAACACTAGAATCCCTGAAGCCTACGAAAAAACTCGTAATCCCAGGTCAAGTTAATTTCCTTTGCACAAGCAGCTGCTATCCCATCACTCACACTGACGGAGCCGAGTCCATCGCAAAATACTGAGAGCTCTAGTCTCTTTATCTGGCAGTGAGGTGCATGGAGTTGTATAGGGTAAATAATGTATCATTATTTGGAATACATACATTTCATGTGTGTTCCGTGTCTACAATGATCTGTGTAAGTGTAGGATGGAAGGAAATGTGAGGCAAGAAATGTTGAACACGTACCTAAAGCAGAAACTTTTCTATGTTATACTAATAATGACATGAAGTGTATGATTTGTGAAAACTTTAGTCCAAATATCAAATATACACATGCAAGAAAAAAAAAATCATTCGATTTACATGTTGTTGTCAATGAATTAAAAACCCAAGTTCAAATTTCAATTGACAGCAAGATACATATTCTTCAATGGTGCAGGGGCAAGAACTGCTCTCTTATAAACCAAAGATTCCAGGTTCAAGGCCGGGTGCTCCATGTTTTGAGTAGTGAGCTGCTATTATCTTATATACAGTGGGATGCAAAAGTTTGGGCAACCTTGTTAATAGTCATTATTTTCCTGTATATATCGTTGGTTGTTACGATAAAAAATGTCAGTTAAATATATAGGAGACACACACAGTGATATTTGAGAAGTGCAATGAAGTTTATTGGATTTACAGAAAGAGTGCAATAATTGTTCAAACAAAATCAGGCAGGTGCATAAATTTGGGCACCATTGTCATTTTATTGATTCCAAAACTTTTAGAACTAATTATTGGAACTCAAATTGGCTTGGTAAACTCAGTGACCCCTGACCTACATACACAGGTGAATCCTATAATGAGAAAGAGTACTTAAGGGGGTCAATTGTAAGTTTTGCGGCACGGTGGCGCAGTGGTAGCGCTGCTGCCTCGCAGTTAGGAGACCTGGGTTCGCTTCCCGGGTCCTCCCTGCGTGGAGTTTGCATGTTCTCCCGTGTCTGCGTGGGTTTCCTCCGGGCGCTCCAGTTTCCTCCCACAATCCAAAGACATGCAGGTTAGGTGGATTGGCGATTCTAAATTGGCCCTAGTGTGTGCTTGGTGTTTGTGTGTGTCCTGTGGTGGGTTGGCACCCTGCCCAGGATTGGTTCCTGCCTTGTGCCCTGTGTTGGCTGGGATTGGCTCCAGCAGACCCCCGTGACCCTGTATTAGGATTCAGCGGGTTAGAAAATGGATGGATGGAATTGTAAGTTTCCCTCCTCCTTTAAATCTCTGAAGAGTAGCAACATGGGGGTCACAAAACAACTCTCAAGTGACCTGAAGACAAAGATTGTTCACCATCATGGTTTAGCGGAAGGATACAGAAAGCTGTCCCAGAGATTAAAGCTGTCTGTTTCCACAGTTAGGAACATATTGAGGAAATGGAAGACCACAGGCTCAGTTCAAGTTAAGGCTCGAAGTGGCAGACCAAGAAAGATTTCGGATAGACAGATGCGACGAATGGCGAGAACAGTCAGAGTCAACCCACAGACCAGCACCAAAGACCTACAACATCATCTTGCAGCAGATGGAGTCACTGTGCATCGCTCAACCATTCGACTTTACACAAGGAGATGCTGTATGCGAGAGTGATGCAGAGGAAGCCTTTTCTCCGCCCACAGCACAAACAGAGCCGCTTGAGGTATGCTCAAGCACATTTGGACAAGCCAGCTTAATTTTGGAATAAGGTGCTGTGGACTGATGAAACTAAAATTGAGTTATTTGGGCATAACAAGGGGCGTTATGCATGGAGGAAAAAGAACACAGCATTCCAAGAAAAACACCTGCAACCTACAGTAAAATATGGTGGTGGTTCCATCATGCTGTGGGGCTGTGGGTGCAGGGACTGGGAATCTTGTCAAAGTTGAGGGACGCATGGATTCCACTCAGTGTCAGCAGATTCTGGAGACCAATGTCCAGGAATCAGTGACAAAGCTGAAGCTGCACTGGGGCTGGATCTTTCAACAAGACAACGACCCGAAACACTGCTCAAAATCCACTAAGGCATTTATGCAGAGGAACAAGTACAATGTTCTAGAATGGCCATCTCAGTCCCCAGACCTGAATATAATTGAAAATCTGTGGTGTGAGTTAAAGAGAGCTGTCCATGCTCGGAAGCCATCAAACCTGAATGAACTAGAGATGTTTTGTAAAGAGGAATTGTTCAAAATACCTTCAACCACAATCCAGACTCTCATTGGAACCTACAGGAAGCGTTTAGAGGCTAAGCGTAAAGGCGGATCTACTAAATATTGATTTCATTTCTTTTTTGTGGTGCCCAAATTTATGCACCTGCCTGATTTTGTTTGAACAATTATTGCACACTTTCTGTAAATCCAATAAACTTCATTTCACTTCTCAAATATCACTGTGTGTGTCTCCTATATGATATATTTAACTGACATTTTTTATCGTAACAACCAACGATATATACAGGAAAATAATGACTATTAACAAGGTTGCCCAAACTTTTGCATCCCACCGTATAAACGTCTATATGTGGAAGTGAAGTGACAGGTGGAGGAGTAAGGGCTCCACCCCCGAAGATACACAAGCGAGGCCAGCACATCGGCAAAGCGAAACCTCCGATGAAAGAATCACTTGCTTAGCGACTAATACAGAAGCGATTTCAGGACATAAGGCAAAACAATATCCCTTTTACGTTTCCCACTGCTAATACATAAAGGAGACAAGCACATCAGCAAAATGAAACCTCCTAGAAGAGAGATGCCCAGAGTAGTTCCTTTCAATTACCTGACATCTCTGCATTTCAATTTTTTTTCTGATGATTTCAATAGTTTCTAGGACCACACAGCTAATTGTTACTATAATATAATAAAAACATACATTTGATTTCAGTCTGTAACATCTGGTGTAAATTTTGGCTACATGTAAAAAAGTTAGCACTTGGTTTTTTTATTATTCAGTTTTATTCTGTCAGTGACATTCGCATGGTACAACGAACTTGCCTCTTCCTCTCTGATTTGATGGCATTTATCTCCATTATTTTCACAACAGCAGCGACAACTGTGTGCTTGATGACTACTCAGAACTATTTGTTGTACCGGCAATTAAACATATCCAGTCCCATGACCGCTATCAGAGTACCATGTGGCATTTGTGCTTTGTCAACAAAGACACCCGTGCAGAACTGTTTATTCTCCACCTCCTCTTTGCTTGTAAACTGCCGTTTAGCTCCCGCTATTAGCATGTACAGCCCCCTCCTCTCCCTACTCCTTGCAACTGTATTAAGCTGCTACACCCCCGCTATTACCATGTACAGCCCGCTCTCAAAACCCCACCTCTCTATAGTCTTTGCTTGTGAACTCTGCTCTGCCTCGACATCCGCTATTAGCTGTAGCAGTATTTGCCCAACCACCTGCTCGTCCCTTGCCATCTCTGCAGATCTGCGGCTGTCATCTCACAATGTCATGCGAGAGGACAGTCGAGCACTGAACTAAATTAGCCGGGGCGGAGCGCCCAGCTAAAGGACACTAGGGAGAACACTGCGTTATAATTAACTTACCTATTGCAATGTGCAGGCGATGTCCGAAGCATGAAAGTCTGGTCCAGTTGTTGAGTGTGATGCCTTTCACAACGTTGGCCCCATTGTCGGTCGTTACACACACTTGTTTTCCTCTTGAAGATTCCACAAGCTGAGGAACTCTTTTAAGCTTTTGGCTATATTTTCCCGTGTATGGTCCTCGGGGGAAAAAACTTGTTTCAAGGCACTTGTTTTGTAGCTTCCAGTCTTTGTCCACGTAGTGTATTGTGAGGCTCATATAGGGGTCTGATGTCCATGGTGGACGCAAAAAATTCCACCAAAGATAATGCATTTGACACCTCAGTACGGACATCGTCATATAAAGCAGGCAAGGCGAGTAGGCGACTTTAGAGAAGTATTTCTTGGTGGGCAGCTTGTAGAGTGGATCGAACTTTTTAAGCATCTTTGTGAAACCTACTCTTTCCACGCTCTGAATGGGCATCATATCCCTGGCTAAACAATGCATCACTGCATTAGTTAGTTCCCCCCAGCGTTTGCTACTTTTGTCACAAGGCGTGCAGCTATTTAAAGCTACGCCGATTGTATGTTGAGTCAGCTTCTTTGGTCTCACCACCACGCTAGTTGAAGCGGATGCCTCTTCACGTGCTTTAACAGCTTTGTTGTACTCCAACAAGTGCTTCTGCTTCAAATGATGAAATAGGTTTGTGGTGTTTCCTCCCTTCGCCACGAAGGCCTGCTTGCATGTTCAACAAAAAAATGTGCTTTGTTGGGTATCTGTCAGGTGAAAACCAAACCAGTTCCACACCACTGAAGTTGCACCATTTTTACAAACCAATTCTGGTTCATCTGTTTCATTCAACGATCCGCTTTCCCCCTTCTCATTCTCCGTCGCCGCCATGCTCTTTCTGCCATGTGCGTATGAAAACAAAGGCACTGCGCATGCGCGTTTTACCCATATTCTATTGCGATATTTCATTTTCTTATCATTGCCTAACATTGTACCGGTATTACCGTGAAAGGTATAATATGGCCCAGCCCTAATAGTCACTTTAGTATGTGAGCAACTCTCCACGCTAGTGTTTAGATCTGGCCATGCTGACAGTGTATGTGCCAGAAAAGAAGAAGCCTTTGATTTCAGTCTGTAAAAGTCTGTCTATAAGCCAGCGAAAGTGCTATGAAGAAGCTGGGTTATAAAGCAGCAGTTCTTACCTCTGCACCATCGAAGACTATTTATCAACTTCCTGTCAATTGACATTTGAGCTTATGTTTTAAACTCATTGACAGCATTAAGAAAATCGAACGATTTGTTTTCTTTGGTTATATTCTTGAATAAAAGTGCACGCGTTTATTTGATATTTGGACTAAAGTCTTAACACATTATACACTTCATGTCATTATTAGTATAACATGGAAAAAGTTTCTGTTTTAACTATGTGTTCAGTGGTTCCGGTCATCCTACACTTTCACTGATCATTGTAGACACGGAACACACATGAAATGTATGTATTCCAAATAACAATATATTATTTACCCTATACAACTCCAGGAACCTCACTCTCAGATAAAGAGACCTGAGCTCTGAGAATTTTGTGACGGATTCAGCTCTGTTTGTGGGGGGGTTTGATGGGATAGCAGGCTGCTTGCGCTGATCGACACACTTGCAAAACAAAAGATGCTAGAGGAGAGTTGTGAAGGAATTTTTTCATAGGCTTCAGGGATTCTAGTGCTAACTATAGCAAACTGTTGGCACATGTGTAATCACAGGTCATGTGATATCTCTAGGCCTTGAGTTCTCAAACTTTTTCTTGTTATTCCAACTCAATGAAATGGAAATTTTTTGAAGTACCAACATTTTTTCAGTCTTAAATTAACTTTGGAACTCTTACCAGGCACAACTAAAGGAGACAGACCCTTAATCACCCAGCCCCAGCATTTAGGGCTTATAAACAAAAGATTCATATGCGAGTCTTTTAAATTTTTCTTATGTATACAAAATGCTTTTTAATGAATGTTTTGGATCCAAGAATAGCAGTGTGGTTTGAAATTGAATAAAAATTAGAAAGCCTAAAACTTCTACACTTTTAATTTACAAAAATAATAACACAAGTCTGATACGATTTAAGGTGAACAAAAGAGGAAAACACTGGATTTGATACATTTTGTTTTTGTTTAAGAATGTCATATTCACCACGACTGCTGTGACTGGCAGCCACTGTTGAGCACAAAGTTAATTATTTCAATTATAACATGCTTATTTCATTAGCTATTTCCACACTAATTTTCATAGTCTTTCTTCTTCTTGGTGTATTTTAAAAGCATTCATATGATAAACTGAATGTCAATTTTCACTTAAAAAAATTTAGTCCTGGCAGATTTGGGAGTGGATAGGTGTTGCAAACCTATCAAGAGTAAAGGCAGTGCATTAAAGAAAAAGTCACGTGCAGCCAATTCTTCGATTAGGTATTTTGAATGTGAAGCAGATGTCACTGAAAGATCTATAGATACTTTGTACTAATCTCTAATAAGATGTACATTCAATTAGCTGAAAAATATTCCATCAGCTACGACAAGAATATACATCAAATTCCAGAATTAAACTGATTGGAATGCAAGTACTGTTGTACGTTAGCTCTGCAGAAAATACACTGATAGATTAATTTTACATGCTAAACTGCCAATGTTCATATGTTCATGATTTTTTCATGCAGGCCATGAAAATGACTTTACAAATTGATTAGTTTCTGGGAATATCCTATATGTCTGATAACAATTTCTGACTGCATTCACATTTATTTTTATTGATGAGGTAAGATCAATCTGAAGGAAGTAACTGACTTTTTTTTTAAAACCAGGACAACTATCTATTTTCCAGTGGCCATGAAGTAAAAAGGTATGAAAAATACAGTTGACTTGTTCAATTGGATATGAACCCTGTACCTTTTAGGATAAGTCTGCAATGAGTAAGCACTGTATAGCAATCATTGATGTAATTCACTTCCTTATGAATCATTCACTTACTTTAACCAGTATTTTAACTGAAATGGTCATTAATTTATTATGTCCTTTATTATAGGATAAATGCTCCCAATTTATTAGTGCAAAATGATTACAGGCCAAATTTCAACAAAACGAAATACATTCATTCATGAGGACTATCAGTCTTTAGTCAATACCTAATCTATTTGATTTTTAAACATATAAAACAATACCCAAGATACATTTTAAGAGTGGTCTCCTGTAATATTAAATTTATTTGAATTAATTCTAAAAATCTTTAAGTCAATGTTCCTCTTTGATGTCAAAGGCTCTGTGTTTTAATTCATCTTGTTTACAAAATTTGTTAAAAATAAATAAATAAACAGCTACTGTATACATATGGATCGTTATCCAAATTATGTCGCTTGATTTCATTTTTTTCAGTTTATTTTTATTTCCTTAGTTCACAATAGCCTTGACAAAGATGTTATCTACAAAGTGAGTCTTCCTTTTGATTACACATCTAACAGATGGCACGCTTTGACATTTTGTTTAGTTTATCTATACTAATAAAAGGCAAAGCCCTCACTCACTCACTCACTCACTCATCACTAATTCTCCAACTTCCCGTGTGGGTGGAAGGCTGAAATTTGGCAGGTTCATTCCTTACAGCTTCCTTACAAAAGTTGGGCAGGTTTTATATCGAAATTCTACGCGTAATGGTCATAACTGGAAGCAGTTTTTCTCCATTTACTGTAATGGAGATGAGCTTCAACGCCGTGAGGGGCGGAGTTTCGTGTAACATCATCACGCCTCCCACGTAATCACGCAGTACATAGAAAACCAGGAAGACCTCAAAAAAGCGCTCAAGAAAACATGCATTATATAATTGAGAAGGCAGCTAAACAATAAGAAGCGGCGAGTGACATATACAACCATATTCATGAGTTCTGCTACTTCGGAAACAAAGCACGATGTAAACCTACACTTTAAATTAAGTTCATAGACAGGCTGCGCTGGCGTTTGTAATTTAGTGCCTGCCCATATAAGGCCGTCCGTCAGCGCAATCCAATAGCAAACTGCCACGGGTAAATATTCACGGGTGAAGGACTGTGCTTATGGAGAGGAAGATGAGATGGTCAGGGTGGTGCTTGACACAAACTCAGCGAAACTGCGAGAGAAAGTTTTAAGTGCCAGGACTAAGGTAACATTAAATACAGCCATGGACATAGCACGAGATGGCACCAGCACAGCTGGGAACCTTCGATGCATGTACACCGAGTGGCTCACGTGAACTGACGAGTGCACAGATAAAAGCAACAGTTCCAAAGAGCTGAACAAAACCGAATTACACAATTGAAAAGGCAGCAAAAAATATGAAGCGTTTGATACATACAAGCATATTCATAAATCCAGCTACTGCGGAAACAAAGCACACGGTGGAAAAAGTCAATGTCCCGCTAAAGGAAGACAGTGTAAAAAAAACCCGTGCATGCAGTGTGTCAGGTCTCAGATAAAGAAGAAGACGAGCTGTTTATTGATGCAGTAAGAAATGAATCGATGAATGAAACCTGTCATCTTTACAACGATTGACAAACACGGAATGTAACTTGAACACAACACATCCTACAAATACGAACCTGATTGAAAGAAATAATGATAATCAAATCCTTGATGACAGCAACACTCAGTAACACTCACAAAACAAATACTGTATATTGACAGTCATGTTACGTTATTTTTAAAATGTTCCCTTTTCTTTTTCTACCTTTTTTAACACACTACTTCTCCGCTGCGATATATATACAGTAATCCCTCCTCGATCGCGGGGTTGCGTTCCAGACCCCCGATAGGTGAAAATCCGCGAAGTAGAAACCATATGTTTGTGTGGTTATTTTTATATATTTTAAGCCCTTATAAACTCTCCCACCCTGTTAACATTATTAGAGCCCTCTAGACATGAAATAACACCCTTTAGTCAAACGTTTTAACTGTGCTCCATGACAAGACAGAGATGACAGTTCTTTCTCACAATTAAAAGAAAGCAAACATATCTTATCTTCAAAGGAGCACAGTGAAGAGCAGATAATGTCAGAGATAGCGCTCGCTAAGAAAAGCAAACAATCAAAAAATCAATACCTGCTTTTAAGTATACAGAAGCACCGCGATAAAGCGGCATTTTGTAGAGGAGCGTCCTATCTTCTAGGCAAACAGCCACTGTGTAAACAGTGCCCTCTGCTCACACCCCCTCCTTCAGGCAGAGAGAATGAGAGACAGAGGGAAGCAAACAAAACAAGCGCCACGCGGGAAGTATATCGTATAGCATTGAGGAGTTTTAGTTAATATGTAATACATGCTCTGATTGGGTAGCTTCTAAGCCATCCGCCAATAGCGTCCCTTGTATGAAGTCAACTGGGCAATCAAACTGAGGAAGCATGTAACCTAAATTAAAAGACCCATTGTCCGCAGAAAGCGGCGAATCAGCGTAAAAATCCGTGATATATATTTAGATGTGCTTACATTTAAAATCCGCGAAAGAGTGAAACCGCGAAAGTCAAAGCGCGATATAGCGAGGGATTACTGTATATGTATATATATATATCCCGCTCTACATACTCGAATAATGGATACTTTATTCGCCATCAATGATTGTTTTGGTAAAGCCATACTCAGTGTATTCATTAGATGAACGGTAAAAAGTAAGAGCGAGGGGAGGATGACTCATTGAGGCATGCAGGCTGTAGTCTGGCCAACTCTATCTGAATTGCGCTGATCACATTTGAAAAATATATTTTTTCAAGTTCTATTTAGTCCATATGTGTCAAACTCAAGGGCAGGGCCACATCCGCCCGGCGTAATTATATCCGCCCGCGAGATCATTTTATATACTGTATTATTGTTATTAAAGCCCGGGTATATGAAGCGCTGGTAGCACAATAAACTACAGATCCCATAATGCAGCGCTTCAGCTGCCTTGCCGAACACTTACCGCTTACTAGAGTTATTGCGCACTGAGTTTGCACGGCGCTTTGGTGACTTTGAAGAACAAAAAAAGTCCGTCTACATGCGACTCGAACCTTGCGCATGTTTGGTAGCACATATCTGTCTGAGAAGCTCTTCTCAGTGATAAAGACTAACAAAACAGCACACAGGAGTCGCCTCACTGATGAGCACCTGCAATCCATCCTGAGAATCTCCACAACACAGAACCTCACACCAAACAGAAACGAACTTGTGGCCAAAAAAAGATGCCAGGCGTCCAGCTCTAAAATGACATATGACCAAAGACAACTGAATGATTTGATTTGTTATTGCACGTAAGAGCGGAGTCAACCGTTTTAACAAACAGCGTATTGCACTGATACTGAAATAGCTGTGTGTGTATATATGTATGTATATGTATATATATGTTTATATATGTATGTATATATATATATATATATGTATTTGTGTGTATATATGTGTGTGTATGTATGTATATATGTGTGTGTATATATGTAGATATATATGTATGTATATATGTGTATATGTATAGATATGTATATGTATATATGTTTATGTGTGTGTGTGTAAATATATATATATATATATATATATATATATATATATGACAACAACACTCATCACTCACAACAGTGACAAAACAATTACATTGACAATCAGGTTACGTTATTTTCAAAATGTTTCCTTTTCTTTTCATTGCTTCTTTAACATACTACTTCTCCGCTGCGAAGCGCGGGTATTTTGCTAGTCTATACTAATAAAAGGCAAAGCCCTCACTGAATGACTGACTGACTGACTCACTAATTCTCCAACTTCCCGTGTAGGTAGAAGGCTGAAATTTGGCAGGCTCATTCCTTACAGCTTACTTACAAAAGTTGGGCAGGTTTCATTTCGAAATTCTACACGTAATGGTCATAACGGTCGATAATGGTTAAAAACGTCCACCATGTTGAACTTTCTTATTTATGGCCCCATCTTCACGAAATTTGGTAGGCGGCTTCCCTGCACTAACTGAAACTGATGTACGTACTTATTTTGGTGGTATGGCGCCACTGTCGGCCGCCATATTGAACTTTCCAACGTCACTAATTCTCCAACTTCCCGTGTAGGTAGAAGGCTGAAATTTGGCAGGCTCATTCCTTACAGCTTACTTACAAAAGTTAAGCAGGTTTCATTTCGAAATTATACGCGTAACGGTCATAACGGTCAACAATGTCCGCCAAGTTGAAATTTCTTATTCATGGCCCCATCTTCACGAAATTTGGTAGGTGGCTTCCCTGCACTAACCGAAACCAATGTACATACTTATTTCGGTGGTATGACGCCACTGTCGGCCACCATATTGAACTTTCCAACGTCACTAATTCTCCAACTTCCCGTGTAAGTAGAAAGTTGAAATTTGGCAGGCTTATTCCTTACAGATTACTTACAAAAGTTAAGAAGGTTTCATTTCGAAATTCTGTGCGCAACGGTCATAACGGTCGACAACATCCGCCATGTTGAACTTTGTTCTTTATGGCCCCATCTTCACGAAATTTGGTAGGCGGCTTTCCTGCGCTAACCGAAACCAATGTACGTACTTATTTCGGTGGTATGATGCCACTGTCCGCCATATTGAACTTTTCAACGGTCTTTGTTACTTATGGGCCCATCTTCAAGAAATTTGGTACGCGGGTTCCCAACGCTAACTGAATCCTACTTACGTACATATATATGTCCATAGCCTGCAGCTCGGTCACAGTGTGAGGCAGCGTTGGGTCCCCCATCCCAACGCCTCCCATGTTGTTGGCTGCCTGCCTATAGAAGGCTGTCCGTCGCTCCAGTCTCTACATTCCCTTCCTTGCTTTGCCACGGGATTAACGTCTCCCTGCTGATAACTACAGCCTTTTTATTTAATCCATGGCTTCTCCGCTGTTTTATTGTTCATTTATTACGATTATAGTTATTGTGTAGGTATTTTAGACTTACTTTACATTGTTCAGGTACCCATTTCCTTTATCATTCCAACCGTATCCCCATTAACATGTCTATCGAGGTGATCACCATCGATCAAAGAACTGTCACTTACCGAGTGGTTTCCATGCCCGGAAATGGCACCTACCTTTTCCATTCTCTTTGTTACATATTGCATGGCCATATCAGGCTCACTCTTGATATCCGGAGGAAAAATGTGTCTTATGTATTAAATGACTGGGACAGGTTCAAGGTGTGGACTGATGACGGTACAGGAGATAATTGTTCTACACAGGAGCACTAGAAGAGTGAAATGCTTAAGCCCTTCACCTATGCATCTGCATGTGAGTTGATGGCTGCCGGTGAATTGTTCGGTTGTCGCTTTCAAGTGTAACGAAATGGCCAAATATTTTACACCTTTTGACAACCGCCAATGCCTCTTAAACATCTTAGATTGACAGGTGACGATTTCAGTAGTGGACACTTTGATGTTTATGAATGTTTCAACTCTCAAAGGCTGGATGTGAAGTTATCGATGAAACCGGTTGTATACTTACAACACTTGACAGATGCCGAATGTCTCTTTAACACAAGTCCTACAAATACTGTCGTAATTGAAACAAACCATGAAACTCATGCTCAAGAGTAAGCTCAGCGCACAGCTTGGTCATATTACAACCGGAGGGCCGAACTCACAATGTGGTATACAAAGAGATCCTTAACAAATAATTATTGGTATATTATCCCTCAGTTTAAAAAGGTTTAATTTTCTTCTTAATAAAAATTTTAAGGCAGTACTTAGCCGCTGCGAAGCGTGGGTATTTTGCTAGTATTATAATATAAATATTATATTATATTATAATTCTAAACTTTGGTTTTCTTCTATGCAAATACCTCTCCTTCTGTACAATGGAAATTGTGTTAATTTATGCCAATTTATTTATTAATACAATTTGCTGTGTTTATTTACCTTTTTATTGCACATTCATATTTATTTTAATTTTGTGCTTTCTCTTTTTGTATTGTTGATTGTTATATTAATACATAATGATTTTTTCTGTCAACATTTTTCTGTATTATTGAACTTTCTTTTATCATTTTATCAACTTTACGATTCCTGCCTTCTTTATGCAAATGTTCTGTCTGAATTTACATTGTATCTTTTTATTTTTATTAATTAGCTTACTTGTATGTTTATTTTCACAAAATGTAATGACTTATCACACTCTATAAATGAATGACGCTTTTAGTAGCTAATCAAAAATATAAACCAGATCACAGAAACAGCTGGAAGCAATACATCAAAGTATTTTTCAACTTACGTATTAGTCGATCAAAACCAGAAGAGGCCAGAGTGGATCCATTAGGGTGAAACTTGCAACAGTAAACTTCTCCGTCATGCCCACTCAGGAGCATGATGGGTGCCTGTAAGCTTGAATTTCTGGGGGGGCCCTAAAATTATAATGAGGAGAATAAAAAATTCAGTATTCACTGTAGATAAAATAGGTCATATTGTAAGTTTCTCACTTATTCATTAATATATCTATTATATATTCTGCTCATTCAGTTTAACTTTGTCAGTGCTGAAATGACAGAAAGCACAAGGCTGGAATTCACCCTGAATGGGATGCCAGCCTACTGCAACATACAAACACTGCTACAAATACATTCAAACCAAGACAATTCACAAGCACTCCTCATCTTGATAGCAGATCTTGCCTGTCTATTACCAGCACTGGATATCTCAGAGCTGACAATATTTGTGAGCTGTATCACGATCTGCCACACCTGAGCCATATTAATGCTCTGGACCTGAAATGGATAACTTGACTCAAAGTCCAAAACACAATGCTCAAGAACACTGGTTCTCACACTCACTCTTAGGGACCAACTATAGCTACAAGTTTTTGTTTCAATTACTTTCACAATCAGTGTGTCATTATACCTAAAATGGATTAATTATCTAGTCCCTTTTACTATTCTTTTATTATGCAATCAGAAAAGTTCACTAGTGATTTTTACATTTATAAGACATTTAGAAGTGCTATAGTTTCTCCTATAACTTTAAATGCTTAACTCTTTTGTTTCTCCTATTAATTTGCCTTTCTGTGGTGTTCTCTCTTAATTATATCTTAATAATGACAATTAATAATAAGTAAAGCAGACAAATGGGCCAACAACAATGAATGCTGAAAAGAAAATCATGATGAGGAAAATCTTACAAAACTTACGTTTTTATAATTAAAACTGGGAAACAGCTTGCTTAATTAGCCTAGGAGTGCAATTAAAACCAGGAGCTGGTTAGAACAAAAACTTGTAGCCAAGTTCCCTGGATCTGAGTTGGAGAACCACTGCTCTAGCATTTTTTAAAACAGAAACAAAAAATAAGGATATAATGCAGCCATAAGGAGTGTTTTATATTTCCAAAGTGTTAAAAGGTTCCTTGCACACAATCACTGAAATTTGGGACATGCAAACTATCATTTTCCATACAGGTCTGAAATGTAGAATCAATAAAATCTCAACAGAGCTGTCAAGATTAAAGAAAAAATAATTACATTAATTGTCCAATAACATTTATTGACTTCAGGTAAAAACGTATTTTTTTTATAGCGAAGAAAAGGAATACATCATTGATTAGCTATGCAACTGGCTTTTCTCATAATAAGCAAGTTTCACAGAAGCTAAACTAAAACCTCAAATTATGTACTTTCACTAATCCCCCACCCCAAATTCAGAAAATCTTCAAAAAGACAAAAGTTATTCACATGTCAATCATTCAACAATTCTGCTTATGATTATCTTCTATGGCATCACAAGGCCAGTGCCTCAAAGAAAGTGATGAAGATGTTATCAATTCTTTCTAGAGACACAGAGAGAGCTGATGCAAAGTGCACACCATACATTTTAGTAGTAAGGAAAGCATGACTAGCTTTTAATGTTCCAAGTTCTTCTATATTTGTGGATCAAAGAAGACAGGAAGGAGAAACGCGAAAGCATTTTTGTGGAGAAAAACAGAAGTATGCTATTTATTTTTAATTCTCTTAACTTACAGAAAATGTCACAAAATGTTCTTTTGGAAAAAAAATCTATGGAAAATCTGCTGATAAATCTTCCTGCAAGCAACAGCATTATTAAAGATTAGGTTGTTTCAGTCAGGGAAGAGTGAATCATATTCTAAGAAGGCATTTTGACTTTATGGCAAATAATCTGTAAGAACTAATTCCAAAGAGTGGATATCTTCAACCAGTACAGATGTACTAAGGCAGACTACAACAGGTTTACTAAATTAAGAACAAAAATTAAATCATTGTCTGCATAGTGTGCATAGGTAATTGCCAGTATACTGAATAAAACTTTACAGACATACTGTTAACTTTGATAAGAACATCAATTTGTCTTTTTGTGACTGACCTACTATCCACATTTATACTGGGCCTCTACATCTAAATTTTAATTATGTAACTGCTATTCCCTTTGACATCTTCACCTACTACAACTCAACAATACAGACCTACTGTAAAAGTTACATAACCTGTTAGACTTGCAGCTAACCACTGCCCACTACAACATACCAACCACAAGCTGCTTAATCTGAAACAGCAAAACATCGAATTTATAAACCGTTTTCGGAAAATTAGTAGCAACTCACACTAAAAAAATAAAGAACATGCCAACTGTACTCTGCCTGAGTGAGCTGTACAGCAGCAGCGCTCACCACTGTGAAGCCAGGTTTCTGCTGGACAGCACAAGGCTGGGAAAAACAATTCAAACAGCATTCATTTCCTTTCCAAGCTCTGTGTTTCCTTAAAATAGGGGCATTAAATCACTCCATTTTTTCAGGTTAGGGGAGGTTCTCTGTTGGCTTCTCTTCCACAAAATGGAAAGAACACACATACTCCTCTTTGGTATCCTTTAAAAAACTTAATATTTTTAGCCCTCCTAATGTCTCATAAGAGGGTACAGATCAAAAGGTGCCACCAGCCACATTTGGACAGGCATAATATCTTGTCTTGAGAGCTTTTCCCCGCATAAGATTTTTTTTTTTTTTAAAACTTTGTGACATCCTTTAACAGAGTAAACAGTACTAGACCTTTCATAGCTCACCCCCAAAACAATAAGAAATCTTAATTCTTAATCTTTGTGTATTGATGATATGCAGTACAGGTTGAAAATGCCTAATCAGAAATTTCAAAATATGAAACTTTGAGCACCAACATGTCACAAGTGGAAAATTCCACACTAGAGGTCTATTTTATAAAATTTTGTTTGGATTTAGGTTTGAAAATATGCTTCCACTGTAAAACATGAAAATGCATATGCAAAATAAATGTAACTTATAAAACTTGACATGAGCAGATTTCTACATCTCAGTCATCATATAAATGTGACTTTCGTTAAACTAAGACACATGATTAACAATAAAAATATCCAAAATCAGAAATTCTTCCAGTTTCAGGCATTTTGGATCGTGGATACTTAACCTGTATTACCATGAAAGACATTGCACAACCCTATAATATTGATTCTTTCCGCCACCTTTTGGACATGGAGGATTTTTAGCTGCGTTCACATATAAAGTTGAAAGCACCTACTGTGCCTGCCATGTCTGTCTGTCCATATGAAATAACTTGCTTCCCAATTTTGCTGAAATTTGGCACACTTATTATTCAATGAAATTTGTCAGAAAAGTACAATTTGTGTTGAGATATCTCAAATATAGCATAGTTTACAGTGTTTTTAAATTTCAAAATTCTGTATTAAAAACTACCATTAAATTTGTAAAATTGTCTGTCTTAAAATAGAGAAACATTCTGTGTGCCCTTAATTTTGAATTATTCTACTGTTTCAAATTTACCTTTAAAAAGGTCCCTTCAACTTGTGAGGTTTCTGAACTCTTTTGGGACCTTCCTGAGTGGGACGACACGCCGAAGTGCATCCTGAAATTTTCCATTTGTGGAAGATTACTTGTCCATTGCCGATGCAACCGCAAGCTCTCAGTGCTGCAGCGGAACACTGCGGAAGCAACTCCAAGCTGATCGCGGTCACACTATAGCTGCTTGTTGTCGATGGGTGATACAAGGAACAAGCTGAATAAAGCTGGTTTTCCTAAAGTACTGAGACTCGGCCTCATGTTTTGAGGTGCAAAACAGTGACTCACGTGTCACATCAACTTGCATATTTTCTTTTTTTTACTTATCCAACAAACATTTGTAATGACAAAAACAGATCCCCAGAACAAGTCAGTCACAGGGAGAGGTGCTCAGCTTTGCTCATGTGCAAGCCACTGTCTGAGGTTACATTAACCGTAAAAATAAAACTAAAAAGAAAAAAAATCACTCATCTAGAAATGAATACAACATGACAGGAACATTTAAGTGGCCCACTGTAAGCATAAAGTGAGCAAATAAGTACTCAGTATTTTGTGTTACACTTAAAAAAACCCCTCATGGCTGCATTATCAGCAGATCATGATTCAATATTTTTCTGATGCTATAATTTACCAGCAAAGCTCCAGATTTACTTTCCATCATGGTCTGAAACAGCCATCAATTGCACCTTGCAACTTTATCAACATTTTTGATAGGTGGACCTGAAGAAGAGTTTATGTTTAAAATATTTGAAGTACAATTAGTCATAGACCAGTTTATTCACAGACACCTGGTTTCTAAAACCCCAGGTAAGCCCTTATTCCGGTTAGAGAAATCGGATTATTGGTCCCCGAGACAGCTGTTTAAAAGACATAGATTTTTCAATGAATAACCTGGGGCCTCATGTATAACGCCGTGCGTAGAACTCGCACTATAACATGGCGTAAGTACAAAAGCCAAAATGTGCTTACGCACAGAAAAATCCAGATGCAGGAATCTGTGCGTACTCCAACTTCCACGTTCTTCCGCTACATAAATCCCGATCAGCGTGAAAACTAACGCTCGTGCACGCGCTTTATGTAACGCCTCAACTCCTCCCAGAATTACACCTCTTTGAATATGCAAATTAATATAAATCGCCCTTAAACTCAGCCTTCTGTGAAAAGACAATAGGAAAAGCACGGGGGGAAATATAAGAATTTCAGCGAATACCAAGTGGAGGCGAAGGAAAAACATACTATTTGTTCAAATAAACCGTGGTATAATCAACAAAAGGAAGTTGATCGAGTGACATAGCGTGTTGGAGAGACTTGAAAGCTGACGTTCACAAAATCGCACAGTACCGGAAATAAAAAAAGAAGTCACATATCAAAGTCGCCGTGAAAAGCCGAGTTGTAGCCCACTGTCTGAGTGTCATATGAAAGCTTATTAGGGTACAGAGAAAAAAAGGCACACAGTGGGGAAAAAGCACGAAATGTCAACTTCAATCTCGACATTTCCACTTTAATCACGTATTTATTTTGTCATTAAAGTAGAACATCATAAACTTCATCTTAAAATTGTTTAATTAACTGGTTTCTCAAATCACATCGTAATTAAAGTAGCACGTTAAATGCTTTGTTTTGTATTTGATCTTCTATGTGCCTATGTGTGTGAATCACTACTTGCTTCTTAAACCGGCTCTCTTCCTCCAACTGGACACAGAATCCATTAAATTCATGATATTACAGCTCTCTGAATAACTAAAATACTGAGATGTATATGTGATATCATTTTCATGATGATAGGAGTTAAAGCACGTTATTAAACATGTGTTTCACTTCGATGAAATAATTTATTGCAGCAGTACTCCGGGGCGGCTCTAGGCTTGTGGTGGCACTGGGCAGAGGAAGAATCGGTGGCTCCTTCGCCCGCCAATGTCAGTAAGGTAGCTTATGCATGGTGGATGGCCTCGTCCGTTGCAGACACTGCATAGCCACCTTGTGCTCATGACACAAGCATTTAACTTTTGCCGAAATTTGTCGCTGTGTATTTAGCGGTGTTGTTATTTTCTCTTTCTGTGTTATATTCAATATATATTGGCATAGCCGTCACTGCAGTCAGTGCTTTTCTTTCCCCAAGTAACCGATCGCCACACAATCAGCTCTGTAATAGAAGTTAAGCCATCTGTAAGCTTAGCGACGATTTTTCAAAACTTTTAAGGAACATTGAAATATCTTCGTAGTACATGTTTAATTATTCTATCCTTAACGACACTCCCAGAGAAGAATATAGATTATTTAAATGAAGTTAAAGTTTTATCTGTATAATTTAATGAACATATTTTGCTGCATTTCACCTTAAAAATGATATTGTCATCATATGTAAATATGCGCTTTATAAAGTGGCTCAGGTTGTGCGATATTATAACTGTAGTGCAAGTTTACAGTGGGGTCATTGTACTTATAAGTACAAACAGTTCTACAAGGTGCAATTGATTGAGTGCATTTAAAGTTATTGGGATGAAACTGTTTCTGAACCGCGAGGTCTGTACAGGAAAGGCTTTAAAACGTTTTGCAGTGGCTGAGACAGCGTGTCCTTGAAGCTGTATACCGATAATTCTCTTTCCGATCAGCTGCTGCTGTGATTCACACTCAGATACAGTGATATAAATACTCCGAGTCGTGCAGTGACAGTAATATGGAAAAAGATGATTCCGCTGTGGCAACTCCTAATGGGAGGAGCTGAAAGAAGAAGAAGTGAGAGTAACAACGCTAAAGCAGTTATGGTATTTGGAATACTATGGCTGTTTCCTGGACCATTATATTGTTACAAGTTAATTACAATCAGATGCGTTACACTAATAAACAATATGCGGTTAGTTTCAGTGTATTTATAAAGCCACGTCAGGAAAATAATGAGTAACCACACAGGAACAATACCATTGTTTTGACGCTGGGTGCCGCCAGTCTGCAAAACCGAGCGGAGAACTTGCGTACGACAAGGCATGAGGTACCGTGGAAAAGTGCGTGGCTTTACGCCAAGTGTAGGTTTCATACATCGCGATTTGAACGTGGAAAAGTTCTTACGCAACATTTCTGTGCGTACGCACCATTTATACATGTGGCCCCTGGTTATTTGGCCATGTAAATCCTTAAATCAGATACAGGTAAGGATTTTGTCAATTGCAATCTGTTTGCATGCTAAGCTTTGCATAGGCTTTCAGCAGCAACAGGTTAAGGCATCAACAACAGAAATTTCCTGAAAATGCTCTTTATCGTAATGAGTTTTTCTTTTAAAGTACGTGCCTTCACTATATCATTATTGTTAAATGATGGCAGTTACCATAAGAATATAAAATATTAGACAGTTCATTCGTAGTAGGAAAAACTATTGGGCCACACAAACTAATCAGTCTATACTAATAAAAGGCAAAGCCCTCACTGACTGACTCATCACTAATTCTCCAACTTCCCGTGTAGGTAGAAGGCTGAAATTTGGCAGGCTCATTCCTTACAGCTTACTTACAAAAGTTAGGCAGGTTTCATTTCGAAATTCTACGCGTAATGGTCATAACTGGAACCTATTTTTTCGTCCATATGCTGTAATAGACTGCAGGTCGATGGCCGTGGGAGGCGAAGTTGCATGTCGCATCATCACGCCTCCTATAAGTACGTAGAGAACAAGGAAGAGCTCAAAAGAGCGCTGAACAAAAAACGCATTTCAAAATTGAAAAGGCAGCAAAAGGTTATGATGTGAGTGAAGCATATAAGCATATTCATAAGTGCAGCTACTGCAGAAACAAAGCACGGTGTGAATCTTAAGTTTAAATTAAGTTTATAGACACGCTCCCGCTGCCATTTGTCATGCCTACGACGAATATGGTATTCGCGATATACAAGTTTAATGAGAAGACACGAGGTATAAACGAGACTTTGGATCACTTTGTAACGGAGTTAAAATTGCTGTAGCAAGAAACTTTTAAGTGCCGGGTCTTAGCTAACATTAAATAAAGCCATGGATAGGGCTGGGCGATTTGGCCTAAAATCAAAATCTCGATTAATTTAACATTTTAACTCGATTATGATTAATTTATTTTAACGATTATTTTATTTATTTTTTTGCCCTCATAGTTCACTGACAAGTTTTGTACAGTAAATATGCTCACATATTACAAGTGAGAGATTTTTGAATGAAGGGTGCATTACTTGATTTTAAAATAATTGAAGGAAAGACTACTATCTGTGATTATTTATTGAACATCAATGTTGAACAACTGAAATTAAAGCACACATTGCCTAAAACGTACAGTCACTTTGTTGTTATTAAAAAAAAAAAAAGTAAAAATAAATAACTTGCACTTTTGGAAACAAAATAAATTATTTTCAATGTTTTTCTTATTAAAAGTAGAAAATAAGCAGTATCTCTTCTAAATAAAATAACTCTTATATATCCTGTAAATAATATTTTAAACAGTGCATTTCTTGCATCTTCTGTAAACAAATATTTTAATGTGCAATATATCCATGTAAACAACAGATTGTTGTAACGAAAATAGAACTCTCTAAACATTGTTGCATGAGGTGATCTTAGCGATCTTGTCATGTCACTATATGAACATGAATTTACTCTAAGTTCTTACTAAGAAACACAAGCATGTTAACCTTTTCAGGTTTCAGGCAGTACCTGAGGCATGTAACAATGTTTCCGCCCGAACTGAAAACCCGCTCTGATGGGGAGCTAGTAGCTGGTATGCAGAGATACCTTTTTGCCACCTTACTTAGAGTGGGAAAGTGTACATGATGCTTCCTCCACCAGTCCAGTGGATTTGCCTCACTATCCAGTATGGGGGACACCAAATAGCTGCTCATCTCTGCACCATTGTCTGTCATAAGGGCTGAAAGTTTTTCTTCTGCGAGGTCCCATTCAGAAAGCATATCTTTCAGACCTTGCGCAATCATATCTGCCGTGTGATCGGCTGGAAAATATGCCGTCTCAAGGCATCTCTGGCACAGCTTCCAATTGTCGTCAATGTAGTGCAAAGTAAGGCTCAAGAATGTGTCCATCGTCCTACTTGACCAGAGATCAGATGTGGCTGCAAAGTGTTGAACATTTTTCAGTTCAGCAGCTACATTTTTACAACATGCCTTGTACAGGTCTGGCAGCGCAGTTTTAGAAAAATGTGATCGCGATGGCACAGTGTATCTTCTGTCGAGAGTTTTAACGAGGTGTTTAAACCCGCTTCACTCCACTGTAGCCAAGGGAATCATATCCTTTGCGATGTAATAACAAATAGCGTCAGTTATTTCTTTCCATCTTTTTGAACTCTTCTCATACTGTGTGGCATTTGTGAACACTTGTGTTATCGACATCTGCTTTGCTGAGGCACTTATTGCTGGGCGCTTGTCAGTCTCTTTTTGTTTTTTTTGAGCCATGCACTGTTCATATTCAGTACCGTGATTGTGCTTCAAGTGTTGAAACAAATTGGTGGTGTTACCTTTGGGCGTCGAAACTGTTTTTCTACAGTGTCTACATCTGATTTCATTTTGTTCGATGTCATCCTTACTGAAGCCAAAATGTGTCCAAATGACGGAGACTGCGTTTTTCTTTGGTACAAGCTGCTCTTGTTGCTCAGTTGTGTCAGTGTTTAAGCTCTCCATGCTCGACATGTCGGTGGAATAATGTAACGTAACGGAGCGGGGTCACGCGACTCCACACGCCGTAGTGTTTTTAAAGGGAAAGTAATCGAAATAATCAAACTGGAAAAACTTGATCGATTATAGGTTCTGAATGTCGATTTCAATTACTTTTCAATTAATCGCCCAGCCCTAGCCGTGGACATCGCGAGATCGCATGAGATAGCACAAGCACAGCCGAGAAGCTTCGATGCATGTACTCCGAGCGGCTCACATCAACTGACTTTGCAGGACTGGAAAAGATTAAATTAAGTTCATACACACGCTACCACTAAATATTCGCAGGCAAATCCACAACAGAGGTTTGCAAATGTTTCATTAAACAAGAATTTATTATCTAGCCAGTGAAGACAGATTGTTGTAGGAATTAAAAGCATCCTTTAATTCTGAAATCAAACCATAAATAGCTTGTTAACTGTAACATGAAAAGCTGGATACCTTTTAACTGATTTGTAAAAGTAATTAAAGATTTTACCAAACATTGTAACAATCAAAAATAACAACAAAACCCAAGATTTGTAAACTGGCCGGCGTCTCCAGTCGACGTGTTTTTGGGGATGGACCCCCACACTGAGTATTATGGGATTTGAAGTTTTCCAATTAAACCTTTTACCTACCTATGGTTTCTTGCTTTAAAAGAAAAACGCAGCTACATTACGGATTATTGGGAAATTCTGAGCGCACTCGAAACTGTAAGCATGTCAAATGAATGCGTAAAACATAACCCACCATCGGCACGAGCTGCTGTTGAGATTGTGCCGCTGCCACCAGTTCATTGCGAGGCTTCTTAACCACGGGAACCAATGCCGTCTCTGTCGTGGTCCCTGGGACTTTTCGTTTCATTTGCTCAATCATTTTCAAAATAAAATAAAAATAAAACTTATCGTATACGGTTTAATTAGGTTCCAGGTTGCCTCGTTGTTACAGCAAGTTTAACCCAGGTTGCGGAAAACAGTCCAGGCAAAGTGGCATTCGATTGGTTGGATTAGCCGGAAACGTGGCTTTGAACAAAAAGCTGATTTGCTAGTGATCTTGTCAATCATTGTGGTTGCAACGGCGATTGTCGCTACGGAAATGCGCTTAGGTTAAGGCTTCCTGTAGGATAAAATGTTGACCATTAATTGGTTTAGCCAGAGGTCCTTCAAAACATAGAGGATAACTATTGGGTTTCTTTGGTGTGTACGTTTTAATTGGCCAGTTTCCTTAAAATTGTTATTTCGGTTGCTGATTTTCAAGATGGAATAGTATAAATCAGTGTGTAATGTTGGAATGAAAAGCTTCCACAGAGGAGAGAAGTCTTAACACGGTTTCTGTAACATTAGTTTGGTAAGTACCTCCATATCTAAAACAGAAGCGTTGAATTTCTTAATCTAGTAACAATTTTTTAGTATTCCGTGTTGAAGAGGGCTGTGAAGAACATGTTTTCGCGTACATTTGCGTCTGAGAATCGTTTTTTTTTTCAGCGTCCATTAAATGTCACTTTTTTCGTTTATGTGTCTGTCTAACGAAAGCGCTCATAGATCTTTTCCACTTAATAGCAATCGGTGTTTTGTGTGTTCAGCTAAATGTGAGTGCGGGTTTTGAGGTCAACTCGGCCGTAACCGTACATTCCAGTCTCAATTTGATTGTCTTTTTGTAAAACCGGTTGTTAAAGTGAAATAATCCATTGCTGTTACCCAATCTTTTTTAAAGTGTAGCATGTACAGAATAGCTGCAGAGCCTAATTGTGCAGCATCGGGCTAAATTTGAAAACCAACCCTGGATGGCGTAGTTTCTAGGGTGCAAATTCATAATGAATTTCTTGAATTAATGACGGTCTTTACGGATAATGGACTGACTGTCCCATTTAATTAGACGGCATTATTTAGTTATCTGTTTGCAGTTACATAAAGTAAGATAGTATTGTCATTATTTGTTATAAATGTAGAAAGACATGACAGTTATTGCTACAGCTGTTCATAAGAAACGTGTTTTCTCTGCCTTGTCTAGTTGGTTAATTTCAGTTCTTCAGTAATTATTGTGACAATGAGAAACCAGTACTAATGTGGGATTTTGTCACCCAACTTGATGTCATTTTAAACATTATTTATCTTTAGAAATGTTCAGAAAATTTGGCAGAACTCGAGTCCAGTCAACTCCACATTTGTTGATATTCTTTATCCTCTTAAAAACACTCTGTGTCCTCTTTGTGATGGTCAGTGCGATTTTTTTCTACAGTCTGGTGTGCTGTGCTGGTAACATTGCTTCAAGAGAACCTGCAAGCTCAGTTATAGGATGCACTCTGGATCCCCAGGAGGTTGTAATCAAAGGAGAGAAAACTAAACTGAGTGTCATAGTGAACAATGCTACACATCCTCTCTCTGACACACTAATGCGGAGTACAGTCAGCCAAGGAATTATTCACCGGAAGTGTGTCAAGAAACATAACTGGGGGGTCCTTTATACCAACAGCAATGCATCTGCATAATGCCTCACTGGAACTGTGACATTAAGTTACAGCTTTGATCTGAACACACACTGGAATGACTATAAAGGAATAAAATTAAAAAGAATGCAAAGTCTGTGTGTATATTTATTTATTTACTTACTAGCCATCCCCTGCATAGTAGTGAAACGGGACAAACTGTAAAAATCAATACATACAAAGGTATCATAACTAAGTGGAGGCAAGTTACACTCCAAAAAGCAGAGGGAGACTGACTCCCCACTCCTGACATCATGCTTTCCCCTCGCCTCGCTTCAGCCTGCAGCCTCTGTCTCGGATTAGTGTGAATATATCGCTCCTGCAAGCAAACTATGATTCTTTGTGCGATGAGAGAAGTCACAAAATCAACTGGAATGTTCAAGCATATTCCAGAAAAAACCCAATCTAAGTCCATTAAGTAGTTCTCTCGTCCGCTAGCTAAGCGGATGTAAGAAACTCCCAAGGCTGGCGCATGAGTGGACAGGCAGTAGTTTCTTGTAGTGGGACATCACGAATCATCTGTGGCACCTGTTATTTGGATTGTGCCACAAAGCTCAGTTGTGGAGCCTTTACTATTTAATATTTATTTGCTTCCTTTGTGTCCTCGGCACAGCTCTGCTTAATATGCTATATTAATACACAATATAAAATTGATCACAAACAATTTAAAAAGCATTCCAAAGTCCCACCACTAAATATAACTCCCCTAATTCTCGGAAGATATTACAAAATTTGTGCAAACTGCAGAAGTTTTGTTTCAAGTACTGTCTTATAATACATAATCAATATAATACATTTTTATTGTTCTTACCTAGGATCTTACCTAAGTCAGTTATTCCAGAAGCACTGTAATTGTAACTAAGATTAAAAAAAATGTCCAGTGTTCACTTGCAAAGATTGTCTGGCATGGGCATAGTTTTTGGTAGTATTACTTATTAAATTTCCAACTTGTTGTTTTTCATTTTGTTTCTTGCAATGTTTTTCTTTGACATCTTATAAAGCACTTTGAGCTATGAGCCATGTATGAAAATGTGCTATAGAAAGAAATGTTACTGTTGATTGGTCCCCCAGGTGCCATTGGTAGTGCCTATGCATTTTTAGTGTTGTATGGTATGTTATGCATTCTTTTCTCTTTTTTTTTTTTTTTTTATACCCTTACTCAATTTTGAAATTAATGTGTTAATTGATACATTACATTTTACCAATGTAGAATGTTGTAATTGCCCTGATTCATTCTTAAAATTTTGCCAGTCAAAAAGAATACCAAGTCAAACCTTACATACTGTAAATGTCTTTTGAGATAGTGTAGGAAATTGGAGTGCCTGCTTTTAGGTCCTGGGCTCCAGAGGCGTAAGGCAGCATTATTGACTACTGCTCCACCTTATTCTTATACACACAACTTGTACAGTGTAGGACAGATGTTGATCTTGCAGTGGGAAGACCATAGCTGGGCTGATTCCTGTCTGCAAGTTTGTTTTTTTTCTTATATTGATCATGCAAGTTTTTGCTATGGACAACCGTTTTCAAACTACTGAGCAAAGAAATGCTGTTAGGCCCCACCAAGACTCTGATTTTGTCTAACATCGGTAGATTAGTGTCCTGTCTGTTTTAATATACATTATTGCTGAAATAATAAGCTCTGCCTCTCCATGATCCTATGCAAGAAAAAGAATGGGTGGATGCATCAAATAACAGAACATGGCTGCCTTTCATTTAGAAGTTAAAAGCTTTTGATTGTGTACATTTATGAAAAATTAAAACACTTTGAAATTGTGTCTCATTAAAGTTCTTAAAGGATCAGTGTGGTGTTTTTTCAAGTCAGTTATTTCTTCACAAACTTGGTACACTGTATATGCATTTGGCATGCAAAATTGCGTTCTAAAATTAAGCATTTTTTTGTGAATTGTAATAAAAATATTTTGCCTGTACTGGTGATATACAATGGATATTAATGGGGCATGGGGCACCACCTGAAAACAAAAGCATAAAATCTTATCAAATACGTAAAGACAGTTGTTGGGTATTGATGTGGGTCTTGTGATTATATACACGTATTGTAAAACCGTTTGTCATTTTTGAACAAAAATGAGATTCAACCATTTTAATCTCCTTAGCGTTACACGAGCATCGCTTGGATAACTGTATAGACACGTCTTGCATAAGACCTGAGGTTTACTCGGGCTTTAAGAGTGCCAGCAGTGTTGGTGCCGAGCGTTACTTGGACAATGATATAGGCATGTCTTGCGTTAGCATCTGGCCCAAGCATTACCTGGGCAGTGGTGTAGACGCATCCTCTCCTAGCCTCATAATAATGTCTCATAAGAAACGCCTCTCCTCTGTCTTCAGGCATTGAAACTGAAACGGTAAAGCCAAAAGTGATTATGGGAATCTGAAAGTGACACTCAGTCACATGTGCAGTGTACTGTTCATATTATTATTATTATTATTATTGGTATCATTATACTTTTTATACTTATTTTGTACTTTTAGTGTTTTGCACATTTTTCAGTAGAAAGGTGAGATTTAATAAAACTAATTTTTCAAGCCTCCATTTTAAAGTACCAGTAAAGCAAAATTTCTTTTTTATTTAAAGAAAATATTTAACTTTAGAAGAAAATTTAATGTGGAAAAGCATATATACTACATTTATGAAGAAATCGCTTGACATGAAAAATGCTGAACTTATCCTTAAGTAATATAGTCAATTAAAAATGACATGGATTGATTAGTGCCATCCATGATAATCACAATGTGTAATCCCCAATGGTACTACAAAGAAGAAGTAAGAAAAGGGAAGCACAAATTTAAAAAATGCAAGTGTAAATTCAACCTAAGATAGGAAGCATAATTGTGTTTATATGTAATATAAAAATATATGTAATGTGTAGTGCCTGATTTCCTCTATTATCACAAATATTAACACTGACGGTTATTAGGGCTTCAATCTGATGTTGAATAAATAGATCCTGGGTAGACAAGTAATTTTAAACTTATTTCAAGTGAGCAAAGTTTTATAACACCAAAATGCACTGTGTGACAAAGTAATTGCCTCCCAGTTAACACGGTCAAGTTATCAACACATATATTCAACAAGCATATAATGCTATGCACAAAAGACATTACAGAAGAGATCAGAAAATGTTGTTTCTCCATGAGTCTGTAAAGGGCTACAGAGCATTTCTAGAGTTTTATTGTGAGTGATTGTGTGAAGATATGGAGATGCTGGACTGCCTCAGAACCTGGATGACTTGAAATAATTGATATAGCAGCAAATTTATAATTGCATTAGAAAATTCTTAAGGAAAATTTCCAGTCATCCTACAGTGAGCTGAAGCCGTTGTGTAATGTTTTAATGCAACAAGGCTGTGACCCAAACAAAAAAAAAAATCCACCTCAGAATAGCAGATTTAAAAAAAAAGTTTAGATTGGCCTAGTTAAAGACCAGATCTAAACCCATCGAAGATGCTGTGACATGACTGAAAGAGTAAGTAGATGCTCTAAAACCTACCAATGTTTCTGAAGCACCAGAGCAATGAAAACTGGGCTAAAATTCCTCTACAACAATTCAAAAGACTGATATTGAAGAAGAATCTGTAGCTAAAGATGGAAAAAACTGGTTATTAAGTGTGAAGCAATCAGTAGTTTTTTCAAACAGTTCTAGAGTGTCTGTTGCATAATTTTGTTCATTCAGTAATTGGCATAAGTTAAACAATTTAGAAAATGTATGCATGGTATAACATTGCGGTGCATTTGGGAACTTATTTAGCCGATTTAAAATTTGGTGTTTTACCTATCCTTTAGTTTACAGAAAACTTCACTCAAGCAGCAGGCAAAGTGTGTGACTGTATCAGCAACTTGCACATAAGATTCTTCCGGCATTCGACAAGCTTCTATTCTAATCCATACTTGAGGTTGTACAAAATGTTTCTCAGTTTTATGATGGATATGCCTGAAAGTTTGCCGATTTTTTTTTTTTTTTAAATGGGAGGTTTAGAAATTGTAAGAATACTGTACAGTGTGCTCTTCTGGAGATATTTTAAAAATGGATGCCCTAACAAATTTCTTTGAAAAGTGTGACAAACTGGAAATGAATTGATTCATTCATACATACAGACAGGCAGACAGATTTGACAATTGCATTAGGTAATTTTTGTATTTGGGTGGTGCAGTGGTAGTACTGCTGCCTTGCAGTAAGGTGACCAGGGACCACATCCTGGGTCCTTCCCGTTTGGAGTTTGCAAGTCTTGCCTATGTCTACTTCGGTTTTCTCTGGGTGCTCCGGTTTCCACCCACAGTCCAAAGACATGCAGGTTTGGTGGATTGGCAATAGTAACTTTTTCCGTGTGTGTGTGTACTCTCCGATGGACTGGCGTCCAGGGTTTGTTCCTGCTTTGTGGCCTATGCTGGGTTGAGTAGGCTCCAGCACCCCGGTTAGAAGATGACTGAGTGAATTTTACATTTTTTGCAAATGCACCTAAAGTTTTATTTGTTCATAGTCAAAAATTTGCAATAACAGATGAAATAATTAGAAGGTGAACAATCCATTTGCAATGTGCTGTTTATATAAAAGACACAATATGATTTTAGTAAGAGGTATTTTTTTTTTTTCTTTTCAGCGATTTCACTCAATCACTGATTTTTATTTTTCCCTTCCAGAAGGACACAGATGCAAAAAGATCTTGAATGTTTTTTGTGTGTAAAGCCTTGTAAAAAAAACTCCCAGAAAGAAAATGGATGACCTTCCAGACCTCTTTACAGTCATCAAAGGAGAGGTACTGGGGTTGCATTTAATTCTCTTGGATTATGCAGGAAGAATATGTTAAACTTTGGTAATCATTAACTAGAACACATTTCTTTAAAAAAAATAAATAAATAAAAATAAAGTTGTTAAATGATATATACTGTGGCTTGCAAAAGTATTTGAACTTTTCCACATTTTGTCACATTACAGCCACAAACATGAATCAGTTTTATTGGAATTCCACATGAAAGACCAATAAAGTGGTGTACACTTGAGAAGTGGAACGAAAATCATACATGATTCCAAGCATTTTTTTATAAATAAATAACTGCAAAGGGGGGTGTGCGTAATTATTCAGCCCCCTTTGGTCTGAGTGCAGTCAGTTGCCCATAGACATTGCCTGATGAGTGCTAATGACTAAATAGAGTGCACCTGTGTGTAATCTAATGTCAGTACAAATACAGCTGCTCTGTGACGGCCTCAGAGGTTGTCTAAGAAAATATTGGGAGCAAAGAACACACCAGACAGGTCAGGGATAAAGTTATTGAGAAATTTAAAGCCGGCTTAGGCTACAAAAAGATTTCCAAAGCCTTGAACATCCCACGGAGCACCGTTCAAGCGATCATTCAGAAATGGAAGGAGTATGGCACAACTGTAAACCTACCAAGACAAGGCCATCCACCTAAACTCACAGGTCAAACAAGGAGAGCGCTGATCAGAAATGCAGCCAAGAGGCCCATGGTGACTCTGGACAAGCTGCAGAGATCTACAGCTCAGGTGGGGGAGTCTGTCCATAGGACAACTATTAGTCGTGCACTGCACAAAGTTGGCCTTTATGGAAGAGTGGCAAGAAGAAAGCCATTGTTAACAGAAAACCATAAGAAGTCCCGTTTGCAGTTTGCCACAATCCATGTGGGGGACACAGCAAACATGTGGAAGAAGGTGCTCTGGTCAGATGAGACCAAAATGGAACTTTTTGGCCAAAATGCAAAACGCTATGTGTGGCGGAAAACTAACACTGCACATCACTCTGAGCACACCATCCCTACTGTCAAATATGGTGGTGGCAGCATCATGCTCTGGGGGTGCTTCTATTTAGCAGGGGCAGGGAAGCTGGTCAGAGTTGATGGGAAGATGGATGGAGCCAAATACAGGGCAATCTTGGAAGAAAACCTCTTGGAGTCTGCAAAAGACTTGAGACTGGGGTGGAGGTTCACCTTCCAGCAGGACAACGACCCTAAACATAAAGCAAGGGCAACAATGGAATGATTTCAAACAAAACATATCCATGTGTTACAATGGCCCAGTCAAAGTCCAGATCTAAATCCAATCGAGAATCTGTGGCAAGATCTGAAAACTGCTGTTCACAAACACTGTCCATCTAATCTGACTGAGCTGGAGCTGTTTTGCAAAGAAGAATGGGCAAGGATTTCAGTCTCTAGATGTGCAAAGCTGGTAGAGACATACCCTAAAAGACTGGCAGCTGTAATTGCAGCAAAAGGTGGCTCTACAAAGTATTGACTCAGGGGGCTGAATAATTACGCACACCCCACTTTTCAGTTATTTATTTGTAAAAAATGTTTGGAATCATGTATGATTTCCGTTCCACTTCTAACGTGTACACCACTTTGTATTGGCGTTTCACGTGGAATTCCAATAAAATTGATTCATGTTTGTGGCTGTAATGTGACAAAATGTGGAAAAGTTCAAGGGGGCGAATACTTTTGCAAGCCACTGTATACCATAAATGGGACTTTAACAGTCCAACATAGAAACTTAACTGTATCACTTTTCAGGGTTATACTGCTAAGGATGGTAAAACTGTTTATGCTCTGTAATGAGACTTTCTGTTAAATTTCTCTGTTGTGTCAACATGCTAAGTAATTTTGAAGTGTTTTTTATTTATCCAAGTCTCCAATTATAAACTGTATTCAAGCATCTCAAGCAAAATTTTTTTTCAGGTGGCATCAATAACGGAATATGGAGCCTTTGTTAAAATTCCTGGTTGTAGGAAACAAGGTGAATATTTTCAACTAGACTCCTCAAACATAACAGTGGTATGAATATGAAAACTATTTTTTGTATTTTCTTTGAATTGCTATTGTCTTCTGTTCATCCAGGCCTTGTTCACAGAAGTCATATGTCTTCCTGTCGAGTGGACAAACCTTCAGAGATCGTAGATGTTGGAGAAAAAGTGTGGGTAAAGGTTATTGGCAAGGAGGTAATGTTGTTTAATGTAGAGTTTTCCATGGTTGGCATTATCACCGAGTCCTTTGTAAAGCAATTAATATAAACAAGTGAACATTTACCAATATAATGCAAGCAACTGATACGATTATCAATACCTTTTGACATTTTAAAATGCTTCTAGATGGAATCAAAGTACTATATTGCATTTTATCAACACAAAATTTGTGTTGCAGTAAAAATAAATTGTTACTGATCCTTTTTAAATTTTTTTTTTTAAGGGAAAAACATTATCTTCCATATTTCTATATATCTCTCCTTTTTTTTTTTTTTTTTACCTCTAGTTCTTCGAAAATTGCTGAAGCTAAATCTGAATGACTGTAAAGTATAGCTCCGTGTCCTGCTGAAAAATGTATTTCCGCAAATGACCACACATCTCATGCAGTAGACTGCATTAGGTTTTCCTCCAGGCCTTTTATGTAATTTATGCATTTTGCTTCAGTTTTCATAGACCCTGACAAACAGAATGATTCCCCAAAGCGCTAATACTTCAGCTGTACACTGTTATGACAAGTATGGTATTCTCAAGATGGTGTAGCTTTTCAGAAAAGATGTATAGCATTGAGCCCAGAAAGGGCTATTAAAACTTAGAATTATTTCTCCTGGAGGTCAGAGACACCTGCATAGTTTCTGGTAAATTCTAGTTTAGACTGATGTAAACTTTTTTTGAACAGTGACTTTCATTTTTCTGCACTGCCATGAAGCACACACATGTTATTCGCCGCACTTGTTGTCATAGTTGGATATATTCCTATTTTGCTCTGGTATCCTCTCTGATTAGTGCCATTTCCAACATATATTATTCTTTTGGTTGACACAGATTTGTAAGTTTGTTGTCTTGTTTCTTGTTTATATTTGGTTTTGGAGATTATCAAATACTGAGAACAAATACTACCATAATTTTTACACCCATTATGGGGGTTGCATCTTTATTTGGAGTTTTTGTTTTAATTTGAAAGGGTGAGTGACTGTACAAAAATTCTCCTTGTGCCCATCCGGATGCTTCATGAGTAATGAAGCACATTTCTAGGTTTGTACCACATTAAAGATTAATCGATTTCACATCAAAATCGCGTTTTGACATAATACTGTGATTTGGACTACTGTATACATTATGACATAAACTGTGGACCATGAGGGCTCTTCAGCTTTTATATATTGTGTTCTGTATTGCATGACATATGGAGCAAGATTCATGCATCAATTGAGTGGTAGCATAGTATGTGCTGGCAAGGTGTGCAAATAAGAACTTTATTGTACTGTATACATGTGATAAAACTGAACTGGTTATACTACATTACAGTTAAGTAAAGCCTTCAGTTTTTGAATGCACTAACATTATTGTCTATCTCAACATCTAAGCTTGCAATACTAATTAAAATTATGCAATATTCTGTTGAGGTGTGCATGTCGTATGGATGTATATAAAAATATTTAGAAAATAAAGCACATTATGCAATAGAGCCAAGCCGTGATGGAACAGAATAAAAGCACTAGAAACAAAACCCACATTTAATACTAGATAAATACTAAGTATTGATAAAATAATACTAAATATGGGTAATCTAATATTCATGTGTATTTCAGTGTAGCTAGAATTTAACTCAAGTCTTTTATGGTTGACTGTTCATATTCATTTTACACGTTATCCAAATGAGGATGCAGAGATATTTATCCTGAATGTTCACCACGTGAGAAAAATTAAATATTGTCACCCAGATGCTTTTTACAGACAAATGCTGTCTTGCTGCTCAAATTTACAGGGCTTCTGCAAAATTGTCTGTTCATGAGGCATGGTATGGACTTGAAATAGAAAGCAGAAAACATTGGCTGTGGCTTTGAGTGCAGTTAACTCTGCCATGTGTGTATGTAGAAATCGTTTCAGAAAGAAGTTGAGGTTTTGGATACAAAACAGTTATTCTGGAGGTAGTGTAAATCCTTTATGATATTTTCTGCTTCCATGTGATTATTTTGCTGATCTCCGTTCTCTAGAAAGTTTAGATCATCCATTTTTGATATTCTGATTACACAAGTACCAGTTATCTCAAACCGTGATTATGCTTTGCTATCTGGTATTCTGTCATTTTATACGTACTTATTGAAATGCAATGCTTATCTTGCCAAGCCCTTTTAAATAGACTATATTGTTGTTTTTGTCTGTTTTAATTTGATTATAGTCAGACTATTACTGGCATCATTTTAATGTGATTATTTCATTGAATTAATACAGGTAAAAGATGAAAAAGTGAAACTCTCTCTTTCAATGAAGGTGGTTAATCAAGGAACTGGGAAAGACCTTGACCCAAACAATGTTGTTCTGGAGTAAGTTTGTTTCTGGCTCCCTTTTGAGTCTGTTTGCTATGTATGATTGAAAATGGAGGCACTTTTTAGCAGCAGAGATATTTTTCAAAGTAACCTAATTTCTCTGAGTCAGGGTTTCTCAAAAGGCTGCAGGCGATCCACCTCACTTGAACATATGGCTCGGACAGGCTCCTGGATGTTACTGACACAATCGCAAATCATTCAAGTTGGTCATTCCTCTGTATGTTTGTTTACTGGATGTGTAACACTGCATTATATGTAGGCTTTTAATCCTCTCCTTTGTTTATTGGGCATATCAGTTTATTGGAACATTTTATGATGCTAATTGCAAATGACAGAGTAATGGGAGATGTGACCTGCAAAAGGGAAGGCTTGACAACAGTCAAGATGGAGTGCGTTCTAAATCCATGAGTCGGAAAATTTAAAATGATGTAGTGAGCTGTGTGCAAAATAAGTGATAGCTTTATGAAGACAGAAATTTAGTTGGAAACCATGACTTATTTACTGACAGTGGTGCTGGCAATCCTCCTAATCCAGTGTCTTGCTGTGCATTTTCCAGCTTTCACAACTCTGAACTTTTGATACCCACCCTCTGTGTACAGCTCCAAGTGTCCCACTGATGTAACCCTTCATATTTTTCCAAGTACTTGTGAATGTCTGCCAATGATTTGACTTGCTTGGCTTGCTTGCTTGCTAACAATGTCCCACAAAGCTCTTTGCTCGTGTGTGTGTATTTTTTAAGCTAAGGTCATAGATTGGAGGCATTTTTTTAAATCTAATTTAAGGATTAAATGTATGGTGAAATTCAATGTTGTCTTTATGCTAGATTGTCGACGTAGAGCTCATAGGTTAATTCCTGATTATTGCACTCCCTGTTTCAGAAATATCCCTTATTCAGTTGGTAACTGATTACAATAAAGACTGTCACATTTTTGCTTGAATTTCACTTGCCATAAAAGACACACCAGGTCCAAGTCAGACATCCAACTGGCATAGCACCCAGTCCTTCTCCTTGTAAATGGTTTGCCCAATGGAAGGTGTGCTAGGGGCAGATCTTACCAAGTTCCTCAGAATATACTGCAGATTCCTTCTGGATTTCAGGACATTTGTTCTGAGTAACTCTGTATTGTGACCACTATCTTCACAGAGTAAGGTAGATAGACATTTTTGAAATAAGACACATTGTAAGTTAATCTAGCATGCCAAATGCAGTATACCTAATTTTTTTGATTTTTTTTTTCCTCCAAAAATAATTTCTCAACTATTTAATATAACTATAATTTACTGTTGCCCTCCACTTTCAGCCCCATTGTAATTAATCATGATTTCAAGATTTATTTATTTATTTAGCACTAAAATTACAAACTCTCCTTATCCTATAAATTCCTATTGATAAGGGTATCAGACACAAATATGGCGATTACTCTCCAATATTTGTATATACCATAGGGGTAGAAAGCTTAAGCAGTCAAATGCATGTGCAGAAGTGCCTTTTCAGTAGGTGTTCATTTGACTGAGCGCTGCAGAGTTTCCATGTCTCCTTCAAGCAACAGGCCACAAAGCTGAAACACATTTTGTTTTGTAAGCAGTGGTGTAAATTCAGTCAGACGAGGAGTAAAACTCTGCAGGGAAAAATAAAAAAATAAATGCATTGCATCACTGAATTTATTATATTGTTTGTAATTCATTAACATGGATCTTTTATCAGAACTGAACATGGTTTAAAATGTTTTTCATACCTTATGTACCTCAATCTGAAAAATGAATTTTTAATGAATTTATTAGGGGGAGGGAACATTTTGTTTTCTGGTGCTTTATTAGTTGCACAACATGTATATGTCACTCTCTCATATTCAAATATTTTTCAAATAGTACATTGCATTTTCAATAATAAACATTCTAATGTTACATTGTTGGTTCAGATGACTACCCCATTGTTTCAGATTTTAGTTTTCTGTTTTGTTCACAACATTCTTTATAAAAGTAGCCACTTGGCGATGAGTGCCCAAGTTTAAATGGATGTGGATTAACAGCTTTCTTTCAAGACACTTTGATTTTTGCACTGCTTTCTGTTGTCCATATTTAAAGGAGCTTTTGTTGTATGGCATGTGATAACAGTTAATTGTTCCAGCCATTCTGTATGCCTGAAAATAATGCAAAACTGAAAATGACATCAATTAAAATTATTAATAAATTTAACAGGAAGAAGTTGGCAGTCGCACTGGCATTTGAGAAGAAATTTTAGAAACCCCTACCTCAAATTGCAAAATGATTTTTTCCTATCGCAATGCCATACCATCCATTTCCAGTGGAGGGCAGTAAGGTTGTTATTTAGAGCAGCTGAATTTGTGGAACTGGGAGAAAACTACTATTGCCTAACTCTCTCTATTTATATTTTATGTATAATCCACATATTAATGTATGTAACTATTTGCTTTGCACATGTATAATTTTTTTTTACTTCAACACTGGTTGATTATTATAAATTATAGTTACAGTTCAAAGATGCAACATTTCCTAAAGGATATGTATACTCCAATATATCTTAACTTTTTCCTGTTTCTCGTGTTAACAGGCAGGATGAACGTAAGAGGAAAGAATTCAGAGATGATTCTAAACAAAAAATAACACTGGAAGCTGTGCTGAACACAGTGTGCAAGAAATGTGGATGTAAAGGTACCTCTTCTTTTAGATGTATAACTTGACAAACTTGCTGGGGGATATTTTTTTTTTCTTTTATATTAATTTACCAATATGCCCAAAGGTTTTCATGAAAGAATTTTGATACTTCACATATTATGGGCTTTATTTTATCTATTCTTTCTTCAAAATCAATCTTTTTGACAATGTGTCACTTAACTTTTTAGAGAATTTTTCGCAGTCCTAATTCATTTTTAAGTTCCTAAGTTGTTTTAACATTTTAACTCTGTTTTTCTTTTATCATTTGATCATTACAATTTGTAATTGTGAGGTACTTCTTTAAATATAGGCAGATTTCGTATGGTATTAACAAATGCAACCTTGTGTGCATTTTTGTGGTGGGGTTAAAGTGAAGAAAGTGGAGCTGATAAGCAGTCCTTGGTTTAATAATTTACTTAGGACTTATAGCATATTGCTTGAGGCTCTCTGTTTGTAGGGGGAAAGAAATAGGCAGCAGAGTGAGCTTCTTAAATGCTTCCAACTGTATTTACACAACTTTACAAAAAATGTTTGTGCATGTGGCAGCGTGTTTTAAAAACCTGTTATGTGAGCTTAATGGTTTAATGGTGCTTCTCGGTTGTCTCCTAGGATTTATGCACATGTCTGTTAATGATCATTCTTAATGCTGCCTACATAGCAAATATGTGTTTGACATTTATTAGAAGCTACTCATGCAGAATAGGACTGGCTATAAGTTTACATAAGCATAATTTATTTTGTCTGGGGATTACTAAACTGAATCATACTAAAGCATCCAAGGATATTCACTTCTAATTATAATGTAGATTTTCAGATTTGACAATATGTCCAATGGGATTATTGAGCACAAACGTTTGTATTGGTGTAGTTTAATTGTGCTGGTTTTTCCTGTTTTTTTTTTTTTTTTAAAGGTGTCATCCTTGTAGGAATAGAGAATATACACTTGAATTTATCCTCCTCTTGCAAACAAGTATTTGTTTGCATAAGGTCAAGGCACTTGACACCTCATTTTTCAGATCTGCTTTAAATTCATTGTGCAGAAAGAACTCTCAGAGGAGCTGAAATGTAGATATTCTGCTCTTGGTGTCTGTTTCTTGAGATTTGCTCTGTGTCCCTGTTCAAAACTGCAGCTTTTAAATGAAATTATCGATAATAATATTAGATGACATTTACAAATTTTAATATGCACTGCTTCTTTGCCTAGATCTACACCTGATTTTTCTTTTTCTGTATTGCGTGTTTAGACGGTATAATTTTACTGTGCTGGTTAAGTATGTATTTTGGATAGCTTCTATCACTTATTATTTGATGCCTTTATCCAAGGCAACTTACAACATTTAAAATTTTAAATTGGTTATATTTCTTTTGTTTTTTCAATTGGAGCAGGCAGCTGAAGTGACTTGCTCTGGTCTCAGTGTGAGTAGCAGGATTTTAACCCGTCACCTCAGGGCTTTCAGTCCTTTTGTCCAAAACCTTAACACTACACCATACTGCCTGCCTTATTGGATAGTTGTTCAATGTATTTAGCATGGTTGGTTATGCCATCCTGTACTTTTGACTTTTTTATGAGAGAGAACTTTACACATTTCTGATTGGCAATGATTTTCTTACATAAGAGAGACCTTATTCAGTAATTATGTTCACTTGTGGAGATAAAGCTTTTTTATCCAAGATTACCAAATGTCTGATTTCATAAGAATCATTTCTTCTTTTTTTTTTTTTTTTTTTTTTGGGGACATTTTGACATGATGGATTGAGAAATGTAATCCTATGAGTATAATTTCAAAACATTTGCAATAGTAGGGCCACCTTTCATAATACACATAACTGGACATAGTCTGACACCTAACCCATTTGAGTTCATGACAATGTGTGTGCATTTTTAATGCTTATGTTTAATCTGTAAAATATTAATTTTCCACACAGGACATTTTGCAAATGATTGCTTTTCTCAACCTGGTGGTATGAAATATTCCTTAGTACCTGATGAAGAAGAAGAGAAGGAGGAGGAGGAGGAGGAGCAGCAGAAGACTAGCAATTTAGAAAGAAAGCCTGCTAAGAAACACAAGGTACACTGTAGACTGGCAGCAGATGTAAATGATAGAAGCATTGGGTGAAATGATGATTCCAGACTTACAATGATCCAAATGATCTTGCATTACTTTTATTCGCAGTCAATTTCATTGCCACCTGGCTTATCCAATAGAATATACAGTGTACTACAGCTTTAGAGAATGTTCTTTGTTGCATAAAGCTTTTCACTTTTATAAAGCATCAAAAGACCAGAGGAGGGAAGTGAGATGGTTACAGCTGTTTAATACTCTTGTTAAAAATGAATATCCAGTTCCAAGTAAGCTATTTATTTATAGTTTGTTTCCAGATGTTACATTCATATATTATACTACTTTTTTTTTTTTTATTAATTTTATTACAATCCATACATAGCAATCAAGTTTTTACAAAAAAAAGAATTATGTTAAGAACAGATCGATCCCCACCCCTGAGAGAGAGAGCAAGCCAAACGGTGTAAGATTTAAGGCTTGTAAACATACCTAAGTTAATAAATTCTCTGTGCTTTATAAACTTATTTTAAAATATTACTGATTAGATCCTGCGTATTATTATACTACTTTTTGAGTATTAAAAACAGAACAGGAAATTTCAAAATGTCACCATGCTGGACAATTCTTCTTTCAATTGCCTTCTGCTATTCACGCATTTTCCAAGAACAGGCCATTGGTATTTGACTTGTTATAAATGATGCAAGCCCCTAAAGTGGGCTCTTAAGTGGAAGCCATTATGGTTTGAGTCCTCTGTGTTTTAACCAGCCAGCAAATGTCGTCTAATTTCTAAACTTCTGCTGACAGGGAGTGAGGTACTTGAAGGCTGACTCATACGTCAGAGCAGATTACGATACATCATGACAAGACTCCCTTTTGTAGATGTCATGCATTAGTGAAGGTATGGGAAGTTGGCACAGAAGAAACCCTACTGGAACTGCTTTGATTATGTATTTTTCTTTCCTGACCAATCTTAATCCATTTTTATTGCTTGAAACCAAGCTTCTCTTGATGCTGCTAACGGTAGATAATGTCACTGGTACTCCATCTTTAATTTAAACTGGAACAATGGAATGTAGTAAAGGTTTTATTATGATTGCCTCATTGAATGGCTCATCTTAAGTTACCTAATGTCTTTATCCAGAGGAACTAAAAAAAAAACAAACAATCGATACATTTGATTGGCACAAAAATTTTCACACAATAGAGAGAAGTCTGAATGCTTGGTAAAAACTAGAATTCTGACTAAACCAAAGTTGTTTAATGGTCCTAGTTCCGAGATGCTTTGTGAAAACATTTTTCAAGAAACACTTCTCACAGTCAGCTGAGAGCTGCAGTCGTTACAATGTTCAAAGTGTAAGCATTTCACACCTGCAAGCATGATTCTGCACTTTGTCCAAACCCGTCTAAATTCTGTGACATTAAGTGGTAATCCAGCCTGTGTTTTAACAACTCAATGAGCAAAAGATGTTTGAGTTTAGAAGGGATGGGTGGGGAGGCTGGAGATATAAGGCATATCCCAAGCTTAATTTGAATGGAGATCTTGGGGATTTATAATTAAACAAGGTTCAGCACACTGCTCTTGCTTAATAGTGCCACATCATTTTGAAATAAGATAGTAACTTACTATTCATCATCATGCCATACTACTTGTTGATTAGCATGTTAAAGTAAGAATTTCACTGTACTCTGGGCACATGATAGTTTTGATCCTCAGAACCGGACATCTTTATGAACGAATTGTAAACGGTAGAATTGTCGTCTTGCTAATGTCATGTACCACAGCTTTAGTCCACACTTGACTAGGCTGTGTTGTATTTGTACAGATACTTTTAAGCCATCTCACAGACAGCTTTTTCACTCTGCCTTCATTTTTATAATATTAGCGAGTTGGAGGCAGTCATCTAGTCTGACATACTGTGCCTCATTCCAACTAGGCTGTGGCTCAGCCTAACCAAATCAAAGTGGTTTGATTTTTCTCCTTAGTCATAGAAGAACTGAGTGCTTGAGGGCTACCAACCAATGAATGCTCCGCTGGAACCACAATACATATGATGAATAAAGAACACTGGTGTTTTGGACCGACCTTTTCAGTTCTTTGTACAATACTGGGTCAGGTATTACACTATTGGCCTTTAGAAAATGGCAGGACAATATTGTGGTAAAAGTCATCACAATCACAAAATGAGAACATGCCCAGCAATGTTCAGTCATGTAAATTGACACAGTCAACGCCAAAATCAAATGTAGTTGGCAAGTCTGACATAACCGGACTGAAAGTTGCATAATGTGACATTACCTTTTGGAATAAAACCTACAGTTCAGGTGCCACCCTACTGATTATATTTCAGTTATCTATTTTGGCTTAGAATTTGGAAAAACTTGCACCCAGTTAACTACCTACATAGTGCCCGATATGAACAAGGCAAAAATGTTGCTCATGGTGTATGCCTTAACTTCTATAATGATTTTGTTTTCAAAGTTTAGCTTAAACAGTCAGGGGGTTGGTCTCAAATATTTGTGGATTTACAGACAATTTCAAATGGTATATACTGTAGTAGATGTACCAAATTTCATTTTGGTTGGAAAGTACATATTAGAACTTTGAGGACATATTGTTGTTTAAATTGCCTATTGGGCAGTACATGGTGCACACAAATCTTAGTGTGACTCCTTTTTGCTTTCCTTGTCCATAGGAAAAGAAAAAGAAGAAACAGAAGCGGAAATCAAAGTCCCCTGCAGCTGATGCCAAAAAATCTGAGAGCTCTGAGGATGAAGGTCAGATGCCTGCAAAGAGGCATTCATATGCAAAACCTGATGGCATCATTAAGAAGCACAAACACAAAAAGCATAAACACAAGTCCCACAAGAACCATTAATGAGAATTAAGTGATGGACTTCCATGACTTCTATCCCAGAATGCTTTGGAGTTGGGGAGGAGGTTAAGTTTGAATACACAGTGCATGTTAGCTGAATACTTTGAGGTAGATGTACTTACCTTAAGCGTGCTGGTTCTGTACAGAAAATTGAAATTCAAGAACCAAAAATATTGAATATTTCATGGACAGAGACTGTAGTGTAATTTTGTCTTGCATTTCTAGGATGACAAAATGCATTTGTATAGGTAGCATCCTTTAATGCATTATGAACCTGATGGACTGTGGATATGGTACAGTCAGTTTACTTACTGGTGAGATTCTAAACCATGTGCTGCCTGTTAAACCTGAAACCCAGACCCCCACTTTCCCAAGAAAAGCCATAATACTGTCTTCATAGAGGCATTTCCATATTGGTAATATTAGCAAGTTCAGCCAGTAGCTCTTCTAGTATTTGTTAAAAGCTAACTTTTTCCCTTATTCCCATTTAGGTAAACTCTTAAATGTAAGTTGCATATTCTGCTCACTTAGTAACTGTTCTTCTTGGAGCAGGTTGTAATCGGAAGGTGAAATTGTTTCCTCCTTAGCATCACTCAAGATTATGTTTTCCCTTTATAAGATACAACTTTTGGATTAAACACAAACAGAAGCTTTTTTTTTTTTTTTTTATTTGTGGGCCCAGTGGTAAACACTCCACACGGAAGCAAGAGCAAAAAAAAGAAAAAAATGCTTTTACAGGTAGTCTTGGACTTCTCCTGCCAACTGTACATGAGGTGGGGGGAGACACGGGGTGGCAGACTGCAGGCTCATTTTTCCTTTTTGTATGTGCGAGTACACACCACATCACCTGCAGTGAGAGTCTGGTGGGGAGGAAGAAAAGAAAAAATGCACATTAAGCTCTGAATTGAGGCAGTTGACTTCCTTGCATGTACATTTTATTCCTAGGTTTTTATTCAGTTTATTCACAGATGAGTCTTTGCTGGACATTGAGCTCCTTGATTAAATTTAGATGGCTTAATAAAGGAAAGCCTGGCACACAAATAGTAAATCACAAGAAATATTCCAGTTTGCCTTAGTTTATTGGTGCAGGTTTTTTTCTCTCTATTTCTCCATTTTGCAAAATAAGTTAAAATTACAAAAGCCAAATGCTGCCAAATTGCAATGGGAGCTTATGTTATAGTTAAACTTCCCTAAACCAAATAAATGGGAGTTGCTGCTGCCACATTCACACTAGTGGACCTAGTTTAATGGGATTTTTTTTTTTTAAATAGAACGTCAATCTGTCTTAAATCATTTAGTCAAATTCAGGTTTGTAGCCAATCACAAATCAGCAAGATGAAAAGCAACTCTTAAAAGTTTTGTAAACTTTTACAAGCCTTTGTAAAATAATCCCAGAATTTAAGCAATGTACAGAAATGGAGGAGGGCATAGGGTAGGAAACTTGATGAAGCAACGGTACCAGTGTAGTCAAATTGGTTACTGTATGTTGAGGGAAGAATACAAAGGACACAAACATCACACTAGGCAAAGCTTCAAGGTAACCATAAAGCAAGAGTCTAGAATGATAGCCAAGTCAATACACCGTGGACTGTATCATCAGTTTAAAAGAATACTCACCAGTGTAAGGTCATCATCCTTGACTTCCCTCACTAAACTTGTCTCTTTGTCATCCCACTTCTGAACATGAACCAGCTTGCCATCTGTAAGCGTCACTACAGACTGAAAGAAAGAGCAAGCTAGCACTGGTAGTTCTTTCTAACTGAATCAAGAATACATTTTAATTATTTTATGCTTGCTGGTTTCTCACACAAATTAAAAAAAAGTTTACAATTTCACTTTATGCAAAGAGTTGGTCCTCACCTTGACCTTCCTGCCATCAGCAGTGTCCTCATCAAATTCTTCACCCAATTTGAACTTTATTTCTGTGTTTTTAAATGTGCTCTGTGTCTTCACGATAATTTCGTCACCGTTGAGCTCTATGATAGTTGTGGGTTTAGTAGAGCAGCCCATTTGTCGCATTAAAAACCCAACACCTGCAAGAAACAATAAAAAACGAAAGTGTAACTTTTCTCTTGGTCCCCAAAAACTGAAATTCAACACCCAACTTAACAAAGCAAGTCAGCAGATTAGACATTTCATGGGTTATTGCCCACCGGCAACAGTGCACTACAAATATTCACTTCAAAAAACACTCTGGTCTTTACCTTTCCAAGAATGGGCAAGAGGATGCCCTGCTCCATTCCCACAATTATCTGTTCGTTTTTTTTTGGGATGATTTGTAGCCAAGCTAGACCTGACACAGCTTGCCAAGATTGACAGGCTTGGAAATGCTGTAGGGGCTTTATTGCCTGTTTAAAATAGAGGCCATTAAACCTTTCTCATCTCACACTACAAATCATTCAACAACCAGAGAAGTGCAGTATGGACAGTGATCTACACCCAAGCCCTACTAAGGGTCCACAGCCCTGCTTAACCCCATAGTAGGCATCAGACCTGCCTCCGTATGTCCTATTCCCCAACTTGCATGACATGGACCCCGCTGTATTCATGTCGATCTCCATGTGATCCAGTAAGTGCACATGCATTCAGCATTTGACACCTATGCTGCATTTCCAGGCCACTTGCACATATTGGAACCTTAATGCAAAGGGCATCAGACTGGATAAAGCAACCAAAAGCCAAACATAAATAAAAATGCAAATCATTTAAACATTTGGCAAACTGCAGCAGCATTTCTTTTCAGGAGGCTGAAAATGTAAGGGGGTACTTTTTCTGAATTTTCTCCTGAAAGGAAGAAAACATCCTCAGACAAGATAGCAGCTCAATGCAGGGCAGCCTCATAATCAATTTATCCACAAGACAGGTAGTATAATGTGGTGATCACACACCTTCTCTCTATTTCACTTCGCATAAGGCTGCCTGTACCTCGATGTGTTCCTCCCTAACCTCCACTTGGTTTGTGCTTTTGGGTCAGCCCTGCATGTACTTTGACAGTTTTAAGAGTGAATTTCAACTATGGTGACACTGTAAAAGTCTTGAATAGGATTTTAACCCCAGGAGTGCTTCAGCGGTGGTGGGCAGAAAAAGTATCTTGTCTAGCACTACTAATCTTTTGGCAAAGTGGCCAGTAATGGTAATTCGTCATTGAAGAAAACCCACATCCTTAAAGACAAAAGTAGGTTTCAAAAACAGTGAACTTGGGTTTCCCTGTGCGCACATGCAACATCATTTAAGTAAAACTACAAAGGTGAAGTGGTTAATTATCAAATGGGGGGCAGTGAATAGAAAAAGCTAAGAGGACTTTGTTCTTGAGTGGCCTGTACATTAGTGGGCAGATAGGCACCAACAGGATTGTTTCTGGTTGGTGAACATTTCAAAAATTCACAAGTAAGTACATTCGAGCAATACTTCTGCATGCTACAGTAGGCCTGATTACTGCCACTGTTTCATTGTTAGCCCTGTAAAATAGACTATATATTTTATATATAAAGTCGTTTGAAAAAGTATGTACACCCCATGAAATGGTTTTCTCTCTTTTGACTCGTGACAATCAATAGACAAAAGGGGGATAATGCAAACATGTCACATTTCCATTTTGTAGTCCATTGCAAAGCTTAAAAAAAAATATATACTTTTTCTGTATTGCAGGTTCACCTCCTATACACTACCAGTCAAAAGTTTATCCAGTTTTTTTTTTTCCAGTCAGTTGAAATGCAATGAATGGTGTAAAATGGTGACAAGATAAGCAGAAAAGGTTTAAGTGTAAACTTTAGGTTAACAAAAAATGAAAAAAATGATATTTCAGAAGATTAAATAGTCCTTCAGGGAACAACTAATAGGTTACAACCTACCGATGTTCTGTAGAAATTAAAAGTAAATGGAAGTCTTGCAAGTTGAAGCAAACAGTTTGCCCAGGTGTCCCAAGTTCTGTCGATTACTTAATAACCCTCAGTCTGTCTTAAAGCAGAGTTGGAACAGACTGTTACTAAACTCTCTGAGGTACTACTTTTACAATATTACACTGTAGAAAATTGTAAATTCCAGTGAGAAAGGCAAGAAAACTGCAAGAGACAGAGCATTATTACCCTTAGAAGTATTGGCCTTTCATTTATAGAAATTGCAAAAAAAAAAAAAATGCCAATACGTGTGGTGTCCAATACAGTCCAAGGGCAATTGGGTACTGGAAGAAACTGATAGGAAGAGATCTAGGAGACCCAAAATCACAACCCAATCAGAAGACAAGTTACTGAGAGTCACCAGCTTGTGTGATATTCACCTCGCAGCACAACAACATCAGCAGTCGAAAAAAGCAAGTGTCCGTTTCTGTTGTGAAGAGGAGACTGTGCTGCAGGTTTGATGGGCCGAGTGACAGTAATAAAGCCCTTAAAGGACAAAATAGGGCCTTGAAATACCAACTGAGGACTACTGCAGACTGGAAGAAAGTCCTATAGACCAATGAATCAAAATTTGAAGTCTTTCTTTTCATTATGCAGGATGTTTGTACGCCATTGAATTAGTGCAAGGATGGTTCCCTGGTGTGAGACACCAACTGTTAAACATGGAGGAGGAAATGTGATAGTCTGGGGTCCTTTTGCTGAAGGCACAATTGGTGACTTGCATAGAGGAAATGGCCATCTGAATCAATTGGGTTGGCTGTTATATCAGCAAAAGGTGACTACCTTGATGAATCAAAAATGTGAATAAACCTTTGTACAGTTAACTCCTTTTTGGCATTGTTTATTTGTTCTATACCTTGATTTCACAAAATAAAAGCATTTAACTGTGTGCATTTCCATAAAAATTTAAAAAGTTGAGTTTTTTCCCCCCCCATTATTGATGTCAAAATGAACAAGTCTACCATTAGAAAGAGGCTGCACATATTAAAACTACATGAGAAGTAGACCCGAAGACTGAAGCTCAAATGCAGATGGTCCTTGCAACGTGACAGTGACCCTAAACATACCAGTAAATGCACCTGTAAAGAAATAACTGGATGACTTTGCAGTGGCCAAGGTAAAGTTCAGATCTGAATACCCAAACGCCCCAGATGCTATTGAGTTTTGGAGATTTAAAACTAGTTGTGAACGGAGGACACCCCTCAAACACCATACAGTTGAAAGATTTCTGCATAGAGGACTGCCAAACACTTTTTCCCAGTCGATGTCCGAGACTGCTAGCCAGTTAAGGGAAACACGGACTTTAGTGGGCAATACAAGCTATTAGAGCCACAGGGGGAACCGTACGGAAATGGTATATCTGTTCATTTTTCTTTGAATAAATTATGGCAATGTCAATTTTTCATTGCCCCTCTGTTACACTACCTTTATCTATAGATACTGACTAAATAAAGATCAAATCTTGATATATCCACATATGCCAAATTCAGATATTTCATGGGGTGTACGTCTTTTCACGGGAGTGTATATATAAATTATAGCATATCTCACAAACTGCACCCTGTTGCTGTCTTAATGACCACACTCCTTTGCTAATAGGGGCAGAGTTGGATCAATGAAGGAACATCACAAACTGCAGAGCAACAACTCGGCAGGCCTGAAAAAGAGAAAAGATGGTGCAAACCACGAGCACTGCATATCTTGCAATTTCTTTAAAAAGTGCTGATCTGTACAGCCACAATTGTGAGTGAACAGACCAAACATGCTTTATCAAACGTGCTTAATCCATTTCAGGATCACGGAGGCTGTCGCTTATCCCAGGCATCATAGAGTACAATGTGGGCAATAACGCTGGACAGAGCGACCAAATTGTGTGAGGTGTTTGGGGGGGAATATGGTGGGAATCTAAGGATGCAAAAGCTGTGAGGCAGCAGCACTAATTCTTGTGCCATATGTTAAAATTCTTGTTCAGGTGTCCTCTGGGACACCCTCTGCTTTTAACAGTTCACGTCACCTGGGCCGTGCAGAGATGTCCACCATTCAAATGACATTCTCAAACCCACTTAACCCAAAATGAAGGTGAGCCAGAGAGAGCTCATCCCACTCTCGTTGCACAAGGCAGTAAAGTACCCTCTACAAGGGCATGAATCCATAGCAGGGCACACTATTGTGAGTCTTCAATGAACCTATGGGGAGAAAGACCCAATGACACAGAGAATATGCAAACTCCAATCTGTTCTCAGGATTCAAACCCAGGACTGCACTACCATGTTGCCTGTCCAAATCCTTCTACAGAGTTTCCATCCAGCCACACCCAGACTTTAGCAGCCTTGTTCCTTTTGTCATCTTGATGACAATTTTCAGATTTTGACCTATATTGTTTGTATGAAAACTTGCTATAGAAATAAACCTTGTTGTCATCGTCATTCAGCTGGTCGATCAGGCCCAATGATCTTGCTGTCCAGACTTTTCTAGCTTTAGATTCCAAGTCAAAGTTACTTAATTAACATTTAAAAGAGCTCCATCCTTGCGTGCACCATTCTACTTTGATTACAATAAATTGTGGATTGTTCCATGCACCACACACAATGGATAAGGAGGTGGGAATACCGGGGCTATAAATCCACTCCTCATATGCTTTTCCCATCTCCGTTCTGGAAGACCTCCACAATAACACTTCATGGGGTGACCAGAGCCAGCACATTTTTTCAAAAGTACAATGCAGTCAGGAAATTACCCATCCCAGCCACCTGGACTTTTCCATTCAGGTCTCCACCGGAATGGAGCAGTTCAAGTGGTTTTTCCTATGCAAACAAGGACAGGATTCCAACATAAATAGCAGCTTCAAAACAAGATGCCCTTTTACCCAGAGGTAGTTAATTTTAGAAAACATCAAGGTGCCAAGCTTACCTTTGTAATGTGGGCAAACAAATTTGAAATGGTTGGGAAAATGAATCCACAGTAACGCAACCTCATTCTTTAGGAACACAATTTTATGTGAGAACAAAAGGCCGCGGGGCATCACTCCCACCCCTAATTCTCCTATTACAGTAAATCCCCTTGCTCCTCTACCAGTTCTTTACCCACTTTGAGAAACACCATATTGAACAGGATTACAATGGGTAGTTTAACTTTCCCAACTTTTCCTCCCCACCCATTGCCAGGATAGAGAGATGGCATTTTAGGGGGTGCCTGAACACTACATGAGTCAAAGACATTTGCGACCAGGGTTAATCACATGAATGGAAAGACAGGTTCAGAGTTTTGGTTGTTCAATAGAAATGGTACAATGCACATGATGAGGGAATGAATCTCAAGCCATTATTATTTATATCACACTGCTAACGTACGTATCAAATGTAGCTTCTAAACTACAATGGTGGTATTGTTTACCTCACTTTAGGTGTACATCATGAAAATTCAGGGGGGTGGCACCACAGGGTCTCTGCAAAAGAAACTGCCAGCTTTGCAAATCCTACATCAAAGGATGCAGACCCTGCTTGCATAGCAATTACTTTGAATACAAATGCTATGGCTAATAGTCATAACGCTTGAATAGCTTCATAATTGAGTATTCTATCTGGTGTGGAATATCCAAACATCTACTTCAAACCCAGCAGTACAATTCCTATTCCTTCACAGCAACGTCATTTAAATAATGCATAGCTACCCAGATCGCTTGAGTGATTACCATGCCAAGCGTGCCAAAGTTAAACAGTGTGCCCAGTGCATTGAATCTACACCACAGTGATGTCTGCTACCATTTCTGCACAACTGAGCATATCTTAACCCAATAATTATCCACATTTCTGGACAGCAGAGAGCTCAAGTCATTGGGCACAAGACACACAAGTGGAGCCCCCCACATTTAAAGATGGGCAGAGTCGCACAGCAAGCCAGAGCTTGGGCATGAACTATCCACTTTGTGCTTTACATTCCAGCTCCATGAAGCACAGTGCATCCAGGGTCAATAAATAATCAGTCACATATATACAGGGCTCTTTGAAGCACTTGACATACAGTATGGGTGCCACTCATCCAGGCGGATGGTGCAGTTGAAGTAATGGCAGCCATTCTTACACAAGTACACTCAACACACATTAGCTATTAGGTGGTGAAGTGGCCAGAGAGATAGTTAGCCAGTAAGGGATATGAATGACTAGGGGGCCACAATGGACAAAGTGTTTAGCCTAGGAAAGCAAGAATCACCCTACTCCTTTTGAAAGATGCCTAGGGATTGTATGACCACAGAGAGTCAGGACCTCAGGTTTTACATCTCCCCCAATGGGCACCGCCAATTTTTACAGCACAGAGTTCCAGTCACTACAATGGGGCATTGGGATCCACACACCGGCCACAGGGTGAGCATCCCCTGCTGGCTTCACAAACATCTCTTCCAGCAGCAACCCAAGCTTTTCCTAGATGGTTTCCCATCCAAGTACTGGCAGGGCCTAAACATACTTAGCTTCAGATGGATGACTTGTTCTGAAGTGCAGGTGGAATGGCTGCTTCATCTTATCTCAGGCTCCTAGTCAGCTGGGACCATCACTTAGAAGTGTGGCGACTTTCTGCATGTTGTATCTTGACATGTGGAATGGGCACACTTTGCAATTGCAGTTGAGCACAAGCGCGGTTTTGGTTTATCAAGGTTAACACTACTGCATCAATACAAGTTTTCATCTCACAAACTAACACTGTGGCACAGAACTGGTTTTCATTTGGGGAGCATGGGGCTGGATAAAATGGTCTTTTTGGCATATGCATAGTATCTTTCTGAAGAAAGCATCTTTGACAAGACTCGGTACGTGTTTTCGGCAATCAGAGTAAGGCATCTTAAGGTATATGGTCACAGCCATCTGTGTGAACTGCACTGGCAATCATCTGGATTATAACTCAACATTATATAGTCTTAAAAAATAAGGCTTTTACAATGGCGCTTTACTGGGTTATGTGGTTTCCCATTGATCCATTGCTTGACAAAGAACCACTTCATTCTGGGAAGGGTTCTTTGAGCTTTGAAAATGGTTTGTAATATATAGACAAAACAACTCGATGTGCAGCAAGCTACCTAGCAGGACACTGAAACATCAAGAAAACTGAACTTAGTATGGGTTATTTATTGTATGTGGCAAGAGACCTTTGAAATTCAGAAACACAAATATGTTATCACCGATTCAAGGCTATTTAAGGAGCCTTTTAAAGATCTAAATAAAGGTTCTTTCAGGAACCAAGATGCGTTTGGTTACTTTGGGAATCAAAAATCAATTGTCTTATGGCACGGGTGCCATACTGTGATTCTGGAAGGCCACCACAGCTGCAGGTTTTCATTCCTGCCACTTTATCTAGTACTAAGGCTAACGGTGCATAAGGTGTTGCTTTGATTTCAACTGTCACTTGCATCTTAAATGGTTTGGTTTCTTCTTTAATGAGCAGCCAAAAGATAACCAAGCTGACTCATTTGCACTTGAAATAATGGCATGCAATATGTATTTTAATTGGGGGAAAAAAATGAAGGGCTAAGAAATACTGATCAGCTGTGGTCCAGAAACATATTTGGATGTTGATCTTAGAAAACAGAAAAGGAGTTTTGGCAATGGCTGGTGTGGCAGAATAAGAACACTAACAAGCCATACATTTAAATAGCGGGCTTCATTAATAGCTTAATAGGAGATTAGCTGGAGTGAAAAGGTGACAATCCATGATCATTTCACATCCCAAGATAGCTGGTAATCTGTCGGCTTGTTTTGTTTATTTTAAAAAAAGGCACAAGCATTGTGTTAAATTAGCAGGTGTAATTAAAGTTGGCTAGAATGAAAATGTGCAGCTACTGCAGCATTGGCGTTTGACACCGCCCTATAGGGCCACTTTGGTTTTATGGCTTCTTCTGGGATGGTAAGCATGGAGGCCTAAGGTTCCAATCAGTTATTAGGTTCAAGGTAACCCACCGTAGATTTTCTTTTCACTCAGCACAAAGGAATACAGAGTGCCAAAAATGGCAGTACAAGCTCATTTCTGAACCACCATCTCACACACACAAAGATTAAAAGCAAATGAAAAAAATGAATACATTGTGCACTCACCCAGCTGCTTCATATACTCATCAAAATTCTTGGAATCACACATTTTCCATGTTCCAGCAAAACTTTCGACCATGATGGCAGTGAAGTACAGGAGAAGACGTGGATATCTGGCAATGACAGCAGACAAGAGACCCAAGTGTTAGATCCCGCAGAGCTGAGCGCTAGTGTGTGCTGCCTCGCTTTATAATCGGTCTTTCCAATGCATACCCCGGAGTCACATGAGAGGGGAGGGGGCTGCTATTTCAGACTAGCGTGGTGGGAGTGGAGAGAATGAGAGAGAGAGCGCGCGCGCGCTCGCGGCGGGTCACTGCAGGCTCGGCTTAGTCTCACCACGAAATCATACTCATCATCATATGAAATAACACGAGGTGCAATCCTGAATGGTTCCCGCCCCGCCAGTATATGGCGGCAGTGCGCTCCTATTTCATGCAAATAACACAAATGAAAGCCACCGACTCGGCACCTGCGGAATATGCAAGTCAAGTGTAGAAGCAGAGTCAACAGCCACATGAAAAAAGCTATAAAAATGACGCATGCAGCTGCTACCAAGCCGTTTTGCAACATCGCTTTAAAACCCCAAATCTCCAACGTTATTTGATCAGATAATCCATCGCAATGAAGAGGGGACAGATTTGGTTATCCCGTGGGATGACCGCATCTGCACATAACGGTAAAAACGCTGCACCATCCTAGTGAATATATCGATGCAGTCAGCTTTACTATAGCAACGCAACCTGCTGTAAATCAGTGATCAATTGTAATGAAAGCGCTAGGCATGAAGAGCCGGAGCAGTTGCCGGAGTAAATGCGCAGTGGGCGGCGTGCTTTGACGCAGCCGACAGCGCCTGCACATCCACGTGCGCTGCTCTGATGCTGGAGGCTGCTTGTCATCGCCGGTACCGGGGCTTACCTGAGAAAATCTGTTCTTGTCTTAAGGAACGATCCTTGCCGGACTGCTCTGAGAATGGTAAAACCTGCAAAAGTATGTTTGGAAAGAGACCGGTTATAAAAAGCAGGTATCAGGAGGTGGTGCGACTTCACCAGGCGTTGCTGTCTACTTGTGTGAGGAGAGTGGCAGCTCTGGCGCCGCACCAAGAAAGAAAAAAGTGAGAGAAAAAAAAAAACAATCAGGCAAACGCTGAAACCCAATGAGGAATCACCAGGGTGGAGCCTGCATGCTTGAATAGTCAAGTATCTAAATGAAAGGAATCAACATTTCTGCGGCATTTCCAGTCTTCATATTACACAATTGAGCGCAATACAGTGCCACGACAACCATCTGGGCGTGGCCAACCCGCACAGCCCCGAGGTTTGCATTTCTAGTGCCGTGCCATTCTATATGCAGGCGACATTTGTATACCAACAAGGTCTTGAGTCTTCTGATGGACCTCTAAATATACCTCTACTAATACAGGATTGAGAACAGCGTGGTCAATCTATAACAAATTTAAGTGCAGGGGTTCAGAATTACCGCATGCTTTGCACATCAAGGCAGCCAGACCCCCCCAAACAGACAACATGTACCCCTCTATCTATACTTAGTAATGTATAAACCGTGTAACAAGAAGCCAGTGCCCAGAGAGTAATCAATGGGCACAAGTCAGATCCAAATCTAAATGGAACAGAAGGCTCTCACTGGACATGCTTATACACACACAAGCCAATTTAACAAACATATCTTCGGGATGTGGGAGATGGAAGCCAGACTACCCAGAGAAGTCCTAATGGGCACAGTCTGATTCATACTGTGCATCTCTGGAGGTGTCAAACAGTACCGTTAGCTGCTACACCACCCTAGTCTGTACCTGCTTTGGTATTCCAGCGCTTAGTTGCAAAGTTCTGCACATGAGCCATTCAAAGGGCATATTTACCCAAGAAAAATCTTTACTGGTATATAAATGTCAGACTAGTTACAGCTTGGTGTTCAAAGATCTTTTCTAACTTAACTAGTTTAATACTTGCATCCACCTTAAGACACTTTAAGTAATCAGGTAACACATGGGTTACAATACAATGTACGCATCCACAGCTGGAGATTAAGCAGAGAGAGACAGTCATGTCCACTACAGTATTACATTATCTCCTCAACCTGCTCAAATCAAGTCCTTGACTCCAAATGTGTGTGAAGACAAAGTGACATAGCCAAGGACAGTTATATAAATCAGTCTTAATATATGCCGTGGAATTATTCAAGCTATTTTGAATAAAATCCACAACTACAAGAGGCGTAACAGAAACCACAGCTGCAGCAAATCTTTGGAAGGCACCAGTACAATGGTTGACTACTTTACATGTGGGCTAGAGGCAGTTCAGCGCTAAAGCCACATCGTAACCCAGGCGTCACCAGACTACCATTTTCAGACGCTCAAATGTGGTTAACAAAACAGCTGCAAGTCTGATCATACCCACCACTACTACATACAGTACTGGCATCTTACTGAACTACCGCCTAGTCATACTCAGAACTGCATTTAAATACCTTGGCTCCTGTCAGTCTTTGCTAACATTATGAGATGTTATAGATACTGTTAGACATATTGGACTTTTTGTTCCAAGGGGAAAACTTTAGCATTTATAGCAGTTCAAGAACTATAGAAATATTAACCACCAGCCACCCTCCAAAACACACACAAGAATTACAAATTTCTTATTACATTTGTGGTTTGCTATTGGATTTGTTTGTCTGATCTGACATAAAACCACCAATAGTCTATCAGTAAGTATCTCAATGTATGTTGTGCATGTGAAAATAACCTAATGGTATTTGCCATTAGGTCCAGAAAATAAAATGACCACTTTTTAATAAATATGTACAATTAAACAACTTAATTTTTTTACAAGTGTTATTGCTTATTTCAATCTTGGACGTGCCCACACACACACACGCACACACACACACACACACAACCATTTGGGACCTAGCTACACCAACATCAGCTGGGTGGAAGAGCACTTTTCCTTCCTACGTAGTCTTTGTACCAGACTTATGCAAAAGAAAAATGATTGTGTTGATGCGGCCTCTTGGTCCAGAAGCCCACTAAAGGATATCATTAATGATTTTATTACTTTACATTCATCTATCAGGTTTACAGTCAATACTACTACTACCACAACTCTACCATTTGTAAATATCAATTGATCAGTTTTCTAGAACTTAAACTTCTGTCTATTGTAATGGCTGTCCATCAATTCGACTAGGACACCATCCATCCATTTGTCCATCTCCATTACTCCCCCTCATGTGTATGCTGGAAAGCAAGCAGGCCAATTCTGGAAAGGCAGACCCTGGGGCATGATTGGCAGGGGAGTGGTCCCCCAGGTGCAGTGGGTTGGTTTCATGGGTGATGCATTGCCATTCTTTTCTCCTCTTGTTGAAGGGTCTATTGTTCAAAGTAATGGACTCCTTCAATTATTGTCCATCTCCAAAGTACATGATCCCCAGCAAGTGTCTCAAGCAGGATTTGTGAAATAGAGCAGGCCTTGAGAGAATGCTTCAAGTAGTCCTTCTAGCAATTCTTCGGTCCACCTTGAGGTCGGGATCCTTCAGCGAGTTCACCGTATGGGACCATCTGGAAGCTGAGACTTATCCATGTGGAAGACACGGATGAGCAGCATGGCCTCAATGCTGGTTGATGAGCAGCATTCCAGAATTTTAGTGTGTGGAACCCTGTCTTCCTAAGTGATGCCCAGGATCTTCTTGGTGCATTGGATGTGGAACACTTCTAGTGTGCAGATTTGCTTGCAGTAGGGGTCAGGATTCACATCCGGAGTGTTGATATACACACTGTGCGATATTCCACAACCTTGGCTGCAATGTCGAAATTTCTCTCTTACAATCCAATTGACTTGCACAGTTAGCTTTTCTACAAATCCTTCCATCCCTGGCACACTAAAAACCCTGGAGCTCTTCCACAGTTCCTTAGACTTGGTCACGTCTTCAGTGATGAAGTTGACTTATTTAATTAAGCTCAAAATAAGAGGTCCCTTCATTGATATAGGATACCCATCTTATGTTGTACAAAGGGCTGTCAAAGCCAGGAGTCCACTGGTCCTCCCATTCCACCCTCTCCTCTATACAGGTCATCAAACAGACTTTTCCCCATTTTACAGACGGACTCATATATGGAAGAACCTTTCTTCCTCTTTGATCTCCTTCCATTGACCATCTAACTAATGCAAACCAGCTCACTTCACAAAGGAGAGGCACATTCCTCACTAGGCATTTTGAGGTGTAATATGTGCTACAAATGTCACTAACAATTCCCTTGTATTCAATTCCTCTTGTAAATTCAACATTAAACAACAGCCTCTTGCCAGTCTAAAATCTTATTTACTACATTTCTTGTTGGTAGCTAGCAGTTTCATTTTAGGGAGCACATTCAAGATGTTAAGATCAAAGACCTCACCAAGCCAAGCACACTTCACATACCTCGATCACAGCCATACTGCTCTCTCTTTGTGTCAAAGAAGCACAAAAGAAGCTAAGCTCCTTCTTGCCTTGGGGTCACATCGTTCTCCAGGTCTTAATGGCCATCTAATTTTTTAAATCTCTTTCCATTTCCTCACCTTTACTCATGTCATCCACCTTGACTTTTTTCCCCACCTTCCTCCTATATAGGTTTTCTACTCTTTTCTTTTTAGTTTCACACCTAATAAAGGTAAAATATTTTAATCTTGCATTCCGTTTTACCAATGGGGGAAACACTTTAACCTTTTTTCTTTTGCAGATGCACGCTAACATAGCCCTATACACTAACACACACATATATGCACACAAAGGACTGGCACTACCCAAAAATCTTTTAAGCCTGCAAAGAATTAAGGTTGACCCCCCCACCCCAACGAGCCTTCACATGCAGCTAAACAGGCCCCAGCGCCATCTCAGCCCCTCATCAGAATCGTTGGTTTCGAAGTGGAAGGAGAAAAGGTTTCCTAAAATCTGCCACAGTTGCTGATCAGCATTTTCGTGAAGCTTATTTTTAAAATGTTTTATACATTTTTAGAATATATATTTCCATGATAAATACCACTATGCTAAATATTAAATTACCCATCACTTAAAACATCCAAGATGACAGATCAAAAAAAACTCTTACACGTAAAGAAAATAAAAAAATCTGCAATAGCTTTTTAAAGAAGATGATAAATAAAAAAGTAAAAATAAAAAGCAGAAAAACACAAACGAATATTGTTAAGCAAAGTTTGCAAAAGGGTCCAATTCTCCTCTTCCTCCTCTTTAAAAGGATCCCTAATTTAAGCCAGGTGTGTTTACAGCGCTAATGAGTCCAACGCGTGCGCAATCAGTGCACAAAACAACCGTAATGTGGGAAAGCGGAGATTCTCTTTCCTTCAGTCCTTGTTTTCCTCATACAGTTGATACTTGTCTTCAAATTAGTCTCGTTTGCCTTTTCTTGGTATTGCTAACATCGCATGCGCCTAACCAATTTAGCAGTAAGCGGCAATGTGTGACTAATGTAAGAATTTTAATGGGCGAGCGCTGCGCCGCAGCGCTTCACTGAAGAGCCCTTGTTTTTGCTACTCGCCCTGCAGTGTTTTGGGGCTATACGTCTAGAGCAGATGCATAACCGGACGAAATGGATGTGACTCAAATGTCTGGTAGCAGTTTGCATTTCCTTCCGCTCAGCCTTTTTTTTTAAAGAACATCAGACAATGTGCAGAATGGATATCAAAATAAAAAAAGGAATTGCAAGAAGGCAAAAGATGATTTAAACATTCAAACTATTGTCATTTAAAAAACCATTGTGGATGGGCATTGAAACAAAGATATGTACTTCCAAAATCTGACATAATCAGGTTATTATATATTATCTGATATCATCTACTGTTAAATTCTGCTCCGTACTTCTAAAATTATTTGTATACTGTATTGAGGATTTGTTCCGTGTATTGTATTATATTGACTCCCATCTTTTTGACACCCACTGCACACCCAAAATACCTGGAAAGGGGTCTCTCTTTGAACTGCCTTTCCCAAGGTTTCTTCCATTTTTCCCTACTGGGTTTTTTTGGGAGTTTTTCCTTGTCTTCTTAGAGAGTCAAGGCTGGGGGGCTGTCAAGAGGCAGGGCCTGTTGAAGCCCATTGCGGCAGTCCTCGTGTGATTTTGGGCTATACAAAAATAAATTGTATTGTATTCTATTACTGAGACAGTAAAATAATTACAGACAGAAACTGGGACCGCCATAAAATAAGTCAATCAGCAGGAGTAAAAACCAACATTTATAGATGAACATGTTCGCGCACCACTGTTGGTTGGAGCACTTTTTAAGTCAAATAAGGGTTAAAATGTTCTAATTTCTGCAGCTGCAAATAAATGTAGCGCACAACGACACGTAAATGTAAACCGAGACTGCCGCGGGATATTTGGAAAGCAAATAGATATGCACAAGGCTTTAAATGATAGTGCTTCGGGCAATTCTGTGTTTCTTGTCGGTTTACAAAGGTACACATTATTAACCAGTGCAAACGTGTTCCATGCGTAGATTTGAGTATACATTTTATTTACGTATGCAACGTAATCCGCCCTTCCATTTTCCCCGCCCGTTTATTACACAGGATTGCGGGACGGCTGTGTCTACTTGAGCAGCGTAAGGCAATGCAGGAAACCATCCCTGGATGACTCTTGAGGTGGAGGAATAGGGGCCACACACACACTTGATCACATCAGGTCAATTAAAAGTCGCCGATCAATTTTATACGCGAAGAGGAAGAAAGCATCACGCACTCCCAGAGCAAAAGATCGGGGCAGAATTGGAAGTAGGACACTGTTTAGGTGACATTAATGCACACCAAAATAAAATATAAAGTAAGAAAAAATACAAGGCAAGTTGTCAACTGATCAAAATTTGATTTACATTCTTAAACTTAAAGAGAAATGGAGCTAAATCGCTGCAGGCATGTGCATATCGTGTAGATGTAACGTTGTGAGGACCACCGAATGTTAGCGGAATCGAGGTGCGATCAAGGCTGGGTTTTGCAGATATGGAGGGCATCAAGGCTTCCAGACTGGGCATTGCAAGTTAATCAAAGTTGTATTTAGTAACTGCAGTCATTCCAGATTAGATTTCTCAGCCCTGAAAATAAAAGTAGGTGTAGACTTTAGCGAAGGGGTGCGTTCCTTGCGTGAAAAGAAACTACGTATTATTCCATTTCAAACATTTTTCGGTCGATTTCAACCACCAGGGGTTTGAAACGCCAACATAGCAATTTCTGACGAAAAAAGGACTTTGATCAGAATTTTATATACACAACTCATACTGACGACAGTAAATAACTGCATGAACTTTATCTTTTTAATTTTTCGTAAATTTTAAATACGTAAGATTTATAAATGACGAAATGTAATTTTTGTATCCTGCAAGCAGCGATTCCAAGTAATACATCCTTTGCTAGATCACCTCGAGGAATGACATGTAATTTAGGGTGCCAAACGCCCATTGTTTTGCCAATTTAAGTGTTCCTACTTAGTCTTAAGAAATCCTTATTTTGAGCTGTTTTTTCAGCATCATTAATTTCTTATAGCAGGTAAAATAAAAAGACTTTGCACCGTTCGCGTCATTTAATTCAGCTACTTGTTTCACACATCCGGAAGCTGATTTAAACAGCCAATCAGATCAGTCTTTGAATGAGCGCAAAACCTGATCAATCAAATATCGAGAAGCAGTTAGACCCAGAATGCACTGTACCGTTACGCTTTGAAGGACCTGGGAGTACAACGTGTGCTACGATAAATATGAAAATATAAGTTACATACAGAGTAACCGACCAAGCTTTATCTGTAAAATATGTCAATCAGTCCTAAAGACAACCCAGCATCTCCAGTTAAGAAAGAGCATTTTGAAATTCTACTTTTTCTTTTAATTATAGCAGTATTGTCAGTGGCATTGTTTGATACGCATTCGTTTGTTTCATGTTATCGATGAATGGACATTCATTTGCCTACAATAATTTTAATGAATACGTTTTTTTTAACTTATTTTATTTTTTGTTTTAGTATTACTGTTGAGTTAGCGAGGTTGTGCTGTTGAAAATTCGAGGGTGGCCTTAGAATACGCTGTTTCGACGGGTTTGTTACAAGATGCGGAGGGCGGCACAAAAGCAGTCGAGAGTTTTGAGTGGCGGGAAAAGGTAATACTACTGAATTAATTTACTTTTAAAAGTCGCCTTTTGTAATTTTCTTGACACGATTACGCCTCGGAATTGTGTAAAGTGGATGCAGACATGGACAACGCATACAATGCGGATGTACTCTTCACTTAAGCGTACTACAGAAATTTCTAGTTTGAATGAGTGCTGAAAATTCACCTGCCTTCATTCCATCATCTCAGGGGGCTGCATGGTGCCTTGATCAGGTGGCGCAGATATCCATCACAGAAGTACCAGAAAATGCAGCAGAGAATAGTACAGATAGCCTATTAGAAATACAACTGAAATGTAGCTACGAAAAAGCTATATCAAAATAATGAGTTTTTAGTAGTTTTGTAAAAATGATCCACACTAACTACTAGCCTGGCAAATTTCTATTATTAAAGTATTCCAGGCAAAACAAGAATCCTAGTCATGACTGATGAATTCATATGCCTCAAATTCTTGAACAAACTTCCAGCTCTTTTAGCACGACATAGTCTTAATTTTTATTAAAAGTAAAACAAGTCAAATTTTTACTAAAATTTATTTATACATCTATCTATTATTAAACTTACCTAATCCAATTCAGGATCAGAGGGACGAAACCTATCCTGGTAACACTGGGGTCTAACCTAGACAGGATAACTGCTTTTTTTATCCTCATGTACAGTAAGTAACTGGGCTTGGGGTTAGCTTCCAGCCCAGCAGCGATTATTTTGAAGCAGAAAAACCGAGTTAAAAATAATGAATAAATTAACATTTTTGTAATTCCAAAAGTGGCACAGATGGAAAATACTTGGAATGTGCCATGCTCATCTATAGAGACTTAGAAAATTATCAAGAAAAGGAGCCTTTGTGGAGTTTAGAGGGTTAGCTGACCATAGCTGTGATTTCAGGTTTTATGTTTTTGTTCTGTACAAGAATCTAATTGGTCAGAGTGTTATCTCCATTGGCCGTCATGTTTATGTTACTTTCAAATCCCTAAGTCACAAAACTGCCTGCCACTTACAATCAATGTTTTAGTTTTGATCTTGATTCCCAGTTAATCCAGCTGCTATGGAAGTGCTTCGTTTCCAGTTCTGTAGTATGTTAGGATGCTCATTGTACTTCATCCTCTTTTTATCTCTTCAAAAATGTTTTTTTTGGCAAAGTTGCAAAGTGTTTTTGAAATTCCAAAGATAATATAGAAACGCAGCTGAGCTTGGGTATCCAAGGGATTCCAAGGCTCCCTCCCACTTTCTGACCTATTGGTTTTAGAATTGAGCCCTTCACTCTGAGAACCAGGTGGAGCCCTTTTACTTGTGACAGTTCTGCATGGGGTTCTAAAAGGGAAATTTGAAAGTGACTTCAAACATCAATTACATGAATACATATCTTAACACATAATAAATAGCAATACATAAACACAAAAAGCAATTTTCAATTAAAAATACTTTCTCTGAATAAAGATGAAATAATTTAAATGTGTTTTTACAGATGAACACGTTTAAAAAATAGATTATATACATTTTTGCTAAAGTGCATACTGACACACTTCTCAATTTCATGGGAAATGCAAACTTGTAACTTCAAATTTAGTCAGACACTACATTTTCTGTTTGTGGCATACAATGATTAAGGGTGCTAAAAATATATATAAATAAATACATATATAATAGAAGTATTCAAGTTTACTGTCATGTGTACAGAGTACAATGAAATTTGTAAAAGCACGTGTGCATGCAACACGCTGCCATTCACTTGTGCCATGATGAGCAAACATTAATAGTAAATCGTAGACCATACTTTGAAACCTCAGGACCCTCGATTGCTCAAAGGTGATTTGTCTATTAGAATCATAGAAAATGTCCAATGCTAGAAGGTGACAAGAATTGGATGGGTTAATGCAGACTCCAATATAGAAAACCCAGGAGCAAGTAGGTGGCTAGTTGGCTAAGGTCTCCAGAATGGTGACATTATTTTTGACTTTCTTTGTATAATTTTAATCTTCTCCATTGGCAGCTGGCCATAATTTCTCAATTAATTAATGGACAGATATTGTTGATTTCCATTTAGGTTTAATATGTTTCTACCTTGTTATTTATCTGTTTTTACAAATCTGCATTTATATGTGTACCAATTCTGTATTTAGTAATTAGTATAATCTGTACTTGTACTTTAAGTGAGAATTGTTCACAGATAAAAAAATGTATTGTGTATTGTATAGAAGAATAGGCACACATCAGTTGGACTTAATGAAACAGATAGATACATCGATGGCTAGATAGATATAACGAGCACTATATAATGTATAGATAGATATAGACAACCACAGGGATTTACCAATAAACATGTAATAGTTAATTGATTCTGTCAGATAAGCTGGTGTCTAAAATAGTTAGACAGACAGACAGATGTGAATGGAAAAATGTATTCTAGACAGGTAGATATTCAAGGTGCTTTATAAATAGATAGTAGTAAATGTGTAGTATTAGGGAAGAAAGCTGCTATGCTGATAGATTAGGTAGACAGATGTACAGATAGACATGAAAAGCATTCTGTAGAGTATTCAGATATTTTGCACAGTGTGAAATAAATTGCTACAATAGTCTGTAACAATTATGCAGATAGATAGATATATAAGTAAACTAACAAAATACCCGCGCTTCGCAGCGGCGAAGTACTGCCTTAAAATTTTTATTAAGAAGAAAATTAAACCTTTTTAAAATGAGGGAAAATATACCAATAATTATTTGTCAGTTCGGCCCTCTGGTTGTAATATGACCAAGCTGTGCGCTGAGCTTACTCTTGAGCATGCAACGTACAGTTGGCCATGTGAACAGTAATCTTGTTTCAAATCTCACAGCTTGGATTGCTGCTGTCATAATCGGTTTGAGTTTCAAGGTTTATTTCAATTACGACAGTATTTGTAGGACTTGTGTTGAAGTGACATTCGGCATCTGTCAAGCGTTGTAAGCATACAACCGGTTTCATCGATAACTTCGCATCCAGGTTTTGAGAGTTTAAACATTCATAAACATCAAAGTGTCCACTACTCAAATCATCACCTGTGAATCTCAGATGTTTAAGAGGCATTGGCGGTTGTCGAAAGGTGTAAAATATTTGGCCATTTCGGTACACTTGAAAGTGACAACCGAACAATTCAGCAGCAGCCATCAACTCACATGCAGAACCATAGGTGAAGGGCTTAAACATTTCACTCTTATAGTGCTCCTGTGTAGTATAATTATTTCCTGTACTGTCATCAGTCCACACCTTGAACCTGTCCCAGTTATTCAATAAATAAGACACAATGTTCCTCCGGATATCAAGAGTTAGCCTGATATGGCCGTGCAATATGTAACAAAGAGAATGGAAAAGGTAGGTGCCATCTCCGGGCATGGAAACCACTCGGTAAGTGACAGTTCTTTGATCGATGGTGATCATCTCGATAGACATGTTAATGGGGGTACGGTTGGAACGATAAAGAAAATGGGTATGTGAACAATGTAAAGTAAGTCTAAAATACCTAAACAATAACTATAATCATAATAAACGAACAATAAAACAGTGGAGAAGCCGTGGATTAAATTAAAAGGCTGTAGTTATCAGCAGGGAGACGTGAATCCCGTGGCGAAGCAAGGAAGGGAATGTAGAGACTGGAGCGACGGACGGCCTTATATAGGCAGGCAGCCAACAACGTGTGAGGCGTTGGGATGGGGGACCCAACGCCGCCTCACACGGTGACCAAGCTGCAGGCTGTGGACGCATATATGTACGTAAGTAGGATTCAGTTAGTGTTGGGAACCAAATTTCTTGAAGATGGGCCCATAAGTAACAAAGACCATTGAAAAGTTCAATATGGTGGCCGACAGTGGTTTCAGTTAGCGCAGGGAAGCCGCCTACCAAATTTCGTGAAGATGGGGTCAACCTTCTACCTACATGGAAAGTTGGAGAATTAGTGACGTTGGAAAGTTCAATATGGCGACCGACCATACCACCAAAATAAGTACGTACATTGGTTTCGGTTAGCACAGGGAAGCCGTCTACCAAATTTCGTGAAGATGGGGCCATAAATAAGAAAGTTCAACATGGCGGACGTTTTCAACCATTATGACCGCTACATGTAGAATTTCGAAATGAAACCTGCTTAACTGTTGTAAGTAAGCTGTAAGGAATGACCCTACCAAATTTCATCCTTCTACCTACACGGGAAGTTGGAGAATTAGTGACATTGGAAAGTTCAATATGGCGGCCGACAGTGGCGTCATAGCACCGAAATATGTACGTACATCGGTTTCGGTTAGCGCAGGGAAGCCGCCTACCAAATTTCGTGAAGATAGGGTCAGCCGCCTACCAAATTTCGTGAAGATAGGGTCAGCCTTTTACTTACACGGGAAGTTGGAGTATTAGTGACATTGGAAAGTTCAATATGGCGGCCAACAGTGGCGTCATACCACCGAATTAAGTACTTACATCAGTTTCGGTTAGCGCAGGGAAGCCGCCTACCAAATTTCGTGAAGATGGGGCTATAAATAAGAAAGTTCAACCTGGCAGACGTTGTCGACCATTATGACTGTCACGTGTAGAATTTCGAAATGAAACCTGCTTAACTTTTGTAAGTAAGCTGTAAGGAATGGGCCTGCCAAATTTCAGCCTTCTACCTACACGGGAAGTTGGAGAATTAGTGATGAGTGAGTGAGTGAGTCAGTGAGGGCTTTGCCTTTTATTAGTATAGATAGATACTCATCCAGTATTTCTAACATGCCCCCATGAAAACTAAGCATTTTTTAAACATTATTATTGAAAATTTATTGCACCTTTCATACATATGGAATTTGGTTGAGAAAATAATTGCAGAATAAATGTACTGAATGTCTGCATTACCTGGCTGTTAAATTCTTTATTTTACAAGACAAGTCTTGAATGACAGATTTAACTCTAAATTGAAGAGGCTGGCTTAATTCCACGCTAACCTACATTTTCTTTTGTTTTGCTTATTGTGTCTAACAGACACTTTCTTTCCTTTGCTTTTTACCACTAAGTCAAGGTCACGCTCCTCTAACCTTGGCTGCAGCCCAGCCCCCCAGATGCTTGCCTGTCTATCTGCCAGATGCCTCTCTTTGCTGTGTCAGTGGCAGGCTGGGAGTTCATCTTTTGTGCATTGAGCTCACGCATTTTCTGGATCATCCTAATGGGGCTGGTAGTGAATTGTGTGGCAGTTCCACCCCCACCAGTTGAACCCTGCTGACCCTGCACAATACATATGACTCTCTTTTGTGTTTTCTCCTAGATGAATCAGCAGCCTTGACCTCTATATCCCCATCCATGTTGACCTTTCCTTCCCTCCAAATCCTGATTAGACAGACAAGATGACAAAGGCACTCAGTCTTTCTTTCTTTCTTTCTTGATTAGATTATTTCACATCAGAAAAACTGTACGTAGTATCCTGGCAGTTTTTTCAAGCTATTACCTATAAAAAGTTTTCAAAACCATAACTGTTTTCGTAATTATCCCAAAGGTTGCAGAATTTCAACAGTGGATGATTACAAATCATTGCATGACATACTGGGAATAAAACATATTATGGTTGTGTATTTTATCTGATAATTAGTGTAAGCCAGCAGAGGACCCCTTGTGTAGATTACAGTATGTAAAAATTGGCAGAATTAAAATTTTTAACAAATAATTAGTGAAAATCACTAGAGGTTAAAAAAGGTTTCAGTTTTATTACAAGAAAAGACATTAGCACTAGAGAAAGTCCAGAAAAGAGTGACTAGACTGATACCAGGACTGTGAAGTTTGAGCAGTGAGAAAGGATTGAAAGAGTTGAACATTTTCAGTTAAAGCAAATGGAGGCGAGGAGACTGAGGTGTTCTAAATTATTAAGGGAATTGTGGATGCCAGCTGTTACTTTAAAATGGGTTCTTCAGCAACAACTACTGACCTATGTGGAAACTTGTTAGAGGTAGATTTCACATAAATGCTAGAATGTTTTCCTTCAGTTACCAAGTATTGTGGTTGAGTGCACGACTTTTGGAATCTTCAAAACTGTTAATTTGGAGAAATTTAATAGGATTGATGAGCTTCCTGAGAAGGTATAAAACTGTATGGGTTTATTTAAACTGGGTATGCAAAACAATTACAGGGAGAGAAAGTAGTAAAGGAAAAATGGGAACACTTTAGGCACTGCAAAAATACATTTATTACACATTTACATCAGTAAAGTGGTTATTCATCTGTACAGTAAGGCCCAGAGAAATAGCTTCTCTTTGTAATGGTTGGAAGTGGCTTAAGTGAGACATATGTTTCTTGATATTGCATACTTCATTGTATAACCTGTGAATCCTTAATATTCATAAGGCATTTTACCAGCATATCAAATATCACACGGGATAGAGATGAATAACAATTTTACTTTATAACCATATTTAAGAGCAAAGGAACACTTTGTTAATCTCGTGTGGATTAGGAGTAAATGAGTAATAGATGTATTTTTGCAATATCCAAACTAAAGTTTTGCCAGAAAATGTATACATAAAATCATTTCAATCCTAGTGGCACTAGGCACAAAGCAGGAAACAACCTTGAACAGGGTGCTATTACATTCAAGATCCTGCTTATTCTCATTCCTCATGGACCAGTTTAAAATCATCTTTAGGTGATGACATGAATAAACTGTACAAACGTACATGGGCAATGCCCAGGCTCGACGTTGAACCCAAAACATTAAATCTATGAGGCAGTAGCATTCAACCCTGCAACAACTCACAATATGAGCAGTTCAGGACAAATGACTAAACAATGGTGTTGCTTTCAACACATGTGGCTGTTTGAAGCATGGTGTATTTAAAAAAAGAAAAAGAAACCAAGACAAACTATAGCTATTATTGCTATGACAAGATTGTGAAAACTTGATTCAGGATTTCATAATGAGTCATTTCACACAACTCTTCCCTCTCAGAATGAAATCTAAACTCTTGTCAGACACTGGTGTAGCTTCAGATTTATGGGCACATGTGACTTTTTTTTTCTTGGCATTCTTTGCAGCTGCTTATTGGGTGAGAGGAAGGCCCTCCCTCTTCAGCATGCTAGCATGAAAGTGGTTGTGGATTTGAAGGGCATGTTTTTATTTTCCCGGAATCCCGAACGCCCATAGTTTCCAACCTGGAATGTTTCACACACAATTTTTTGTTTGTTGTTTAAGCTTATTGTTTAAGGAAGTTTTTTTTTTTTGTGAAGCCTTGTTTTTGACTGCTTACTTTAAAATTGGGTATTTTTTCACAATGAAAATGAGAATAACAAATGCTTTCAGTATTATTTAATTGTCAGACTTTACCTTTGAAATCAACATAGAGTGAATTAGCATAACACCATACTTGTTTGGATAAAGCTTTTCATGTTAACATTTTTGAGCAAGTAAAGAGAAAGACAAATGATACTGTTACAACCTGACATCTCTGGGAAGAGTTATTTTTAAGTACACATCTGATAGCCTTAAGCATAATACCTTATATTATGAGTGGAATAAAAGTGTTGTTTATTAGGAAAACAGAGCGTATCAAACATTTGATATTTGTTTAATTTGAAAAGTGTGGAGAATGAATATATAGTATGGTGCACATTCTTCCTTGAAGGTTTAACAAACACAACAGGGGCTTCTTAAGTATTGCTGGTTTTCTAGGTAAGAAAATACTGTTCAAGTTTTGTGTTATGGATGCTGGATTTCTTCAGAGATCTAGGTAACAGCTTTCTTCTCTTGTCAAATGAATCTTTAGCCTTTGAAGTCCTGGCCATAACCTTGCTTACAGGTCTTTGAATGTCTGTGGCTTTAAATAACTGAACTATTCTTCCTGTAAGATGCTCCCTTTGTCTACTTTGATGTTTCTATTTCCCTTTTACCTCCCTATCAAGCTCTCATGACTTTATTGCCCCCTTTTATGTTTATGTCATGCTGCTTGCTGATGGTGTTAGCAGTCACACCATGGCCTTCTAGTAACATCTTCTGTCAAAATGGCATTGGTATTGGAAGATTTTGTGTGCTACCACACTCTCACCATTCCAAAACACACACTATATATAAGAGTTTTTTTTCCTTTGGCTTAGTTGGATATATCACTTATTGTATTTTCCATCCACATGAGGAACAGGAGATGCTCTGGATTGGAGTATCAGATTAAAACATGCATGTAATTGGCTGCTTAATCAGGGACATGATCACCCGCACAAGCAGAGAGATAAATCAATATGATGGAATCATATGTACATGTGTGTAATTCAGACTGCAGATGGGCAAGATTAAAAATCTGAGTGGCTTTGTATTACTAGTATGAGTGACCCAGTGCTCCTGAGTGTTTTCAAATTTGACTATGTTGCGTGGGCTTTCTAAATTGGTCGATACACAAAAAACATCTAGCTAACAGCGGTCATGTGGTTAAAAACTCTTGATGGAGGTGTCTTTGGAGGCTGGCTCAACTAACTTAGCTGACAGCTGAGCACAAGAATGCAAAAGTCCATGAAGGCAATACAGCAACTGATCACCTAACTGAGTATCGCCTCATTCAGCAAAAAAGAAGGCATTATGTTTATGTTGGACAACAAAACAAAAAATGAAACAATGAAGGATATGACTGGCATCACCTGCTGAGTCTCAATAATAGGAAATACAGTATGAAGAAAATGTGTCCACTCTGCCATGTGTTAGCAGTGCAGGCAGTGGGATAAGGAAAGTTTGGTCTCATGGTACATTGATTCATTTGATATAAATAAACTAGCATTTGAGTGCCACCAGATGTCCGAATGTTGCTGCATATCGAAAGCACCCCATCATGGTTTGTAGTGTTGACAATTGTTAGTAGGCTTTCTCAGCTAGAGAATACTTCTAACCAAAAGAGTAGAAAAGACCTGGAATGGTTCAGCAACATGACAAAAAGTTGATGTTAATGTACCAGGCAGAACATTAAGTAGTTGTTAAACCAGTCAGGCATCTGTAGGATGAGATGGAGTGAGCTGCTTGGAGAAATGATTCACCACCCTCTTATTTATAAAATCTCTGGAACGTACTGGAACTGACATGAGCCAGCATCCCTTGGCAGTGGAGGGTTTAAGATGAGCATGGAGTTTAGGATGTAATGGGCATAACCAGGTGAGACAGAGTGTGACAGTCATGGTGTCCATTTTCTTCTTAGCAGAATAAAGCCTTTAGGCATGGAAAGGACATCTGACTTCATTAGAAAGGAGAATTCCTTCACTCTGTTTTGTAATTTTGCCCTTTTTCTCCTTGTCATTTTTACCTCTGCCTTTTTTTGCCTTGCATCTTTCTTAGGCTAATTTGTTTTGTGTCTCTTGTTATAGTTTACTTGAAACAGTGTTATGGTGTTATTGTTGTGCACTTAAGGAGCTACACTACTTTAGGCAAGAATATCACATGGTCAGGCGAGTAAAGTAAGACCTTGTGGGCCTGACTACTTGTATAAGGCCTTTTTTAATAGATTTTTTTCAGTCTGGTTATAGTGATTGTAAGAGCTCTTAGCACTACATGCCTTTTTCTATTTCAGCATCTCTTTCATGCTATCTAAACATTATTTAGTGACAACTATATTTTTACCTGTTTAAATTTTGTACCAGCAAAGCTGATTCCCCTTGTGTCTGTGTGAGATTCCTCCAAGTACTCCTGTTTCCTCCGATAGCTGAATGTTAGGTTGAGTGGTGAGTCCAACCTGAACTTGTCAGAATGAGTGTGCCGCATGATGACCTGATGTCTTGTCCAGGATTGTTTCCTTCCTTGAGTTCCTGGGGTTGGCGTAGTTTGCCAGCAACCGTAGATTTGATTAAAATGATATGAAAAAAATCAATGTATGAATAAGAGAGACTTAGAGAGAAATAGACACATATTCCTTTTTACAGCAAAGATGTGTCCCTCAACCTTTTTAACTAAATAAGACCTCTTGCTGCAAGCTAAGAAAATTGTAAGACATAATGAAAGTGTCATATTGATGTTGATTCTTAGAATAGATTAATAACAAGGATGGTTTACACTAGAAAGAGAAACTTGATTTGACTTGCATACGCTTTGTCCTTTTATGTTGCTTACCCCTTGTCTTTTATCTTGTCACTAGCAAAATACCCGCGCTTCGCAGCGGAGAAGTAGTGTGTTAAAGAAGCAATGAAAAAGAAAAGGAAACATTTTGAAAATAACGTAACATGATTGTCAATGTTATTGTTTTGTCACTGTTGTGAGTGATGAGTGTTGTTGTCATATATATATATATATAAATATAAATATACAGTATATATATATATATATATTTACACACACACAAACATATATATATACATATCTATACATATACACATACATATACAGTACATACACACATACATACACACACATATATACACACAAATACATATATATATATACATACACACACACATATATAAACATATATATACATATACATACATATCTACATATATACACACACAGCTATTTCGTATCAGTGCAATACGCTGTTTGTTAAAACGGATGACACCCGCTCTTACGTGCAAGTCTGCGTGGATATTATGAACTATCGTATTTGTTCAAGTTCTATTTAAATTTTAAATAGAAGGAATTTTTATTTAGTCGACAGAAATATCTTTGGTAGGAATGGTAAAAACAGACAGGAATATTATTCCTGAATAAATCAACTCAAACCTTAAACAACTTATAATATTTTGCTCTCCATAAAAATATATCCTGTCAAAATTATACAAATTCAAATATGAACATGCTGCATAACAAAACCTGGAAATATAAATGAAATGTGTTCCTTTCAGCAATAACAAATCAAATCATTCAGTTGTCTTTGCTCATATGTCATTTTAGAGCTGGACGCCTGGCATCTTTTTTTGGCAACAGGTTCGTTTCTGTTTGGTGTGAGGTTCTGTGTTGTGGAGATTCTCAGGATGGATTGCAGGTGCTCATCAGTGAGGCGACTCCTGTGTGCTGTTTTGTTAGTCTTTATCACTGAGAAGAGCTTCTCACACAGATATGTGCTACCAAACATGCACAAGGTTCGAGCCGCATGTAGACGGACTTTTTTTGTTCTTCAAAGTCACCAAAGCGCCGTGCAAACTCAGTGCGCTCAGTTTATCAGCAAAGTGCGTATTTGGGAATACCGTAGTGACGACTTGGTTTAACATTACTTGGTAATAGGGAAAGTGGGGCAAGTGGTTGTGTCTCCCATAAAGGCAGCCTCAATTGAAATCACTTTGTGATTGTGCACGGGTAAAAACGTCCGCTGAAGTGTCAGATTCTTATTTAATTCTTCTGCTTTCTGTATCTTCTGCATTGCATTCAGGTCTTTCAGGTTACCCTGATGTTTTGTCTCATAGTGCTGTCTTAGATTAAATTCTGTAATTACAGCCACATTAGCTCCACAAATGAGACACACGGGTTCAGTAAACATATACTCAGCCTCCCATCGGTTTTTAAAGGCTCTATTTTCAGAATCAACTTTTCTCTTCAGCATCGTGTGAGCTAGCTTCGCAATAACTTGCAGCATCTTAAGGTAGACTTGATTAACGCGGTAACTGTTCGGCAAGGCAGCTGAAGCGCTGCATTATGGGATCTGTAGTTTATTGTGTTACCAGCGCTTCATATACCCGGCTTTAATAACAATAATACAGTATATAAAATGATCTCGGGCGGATATAATTACGCCGGGCGGATGTGGCCCGCGCCCTTGAGTTTGACACATATGGACTAAATAGAACTTGAAAAGATATATTTTTCAAATGTGATCGCGCAATTCAGATAGAGTTGACGCGCACTACAGCCTGCATGCCTCAATAAGTCATCCTCCCCTTGCCCTTACTTTTTTACCGTTCATCTAATGAATACACTGAGTATGGCTTTACCAAAACAATCACTGATGGCGAATAAAGTATCCATTATTCGAGTATGTAGATCGGGTTATATATATATATATATATATATATATATATATACATATATATATACCCGCGCGATACGCAGCGAGAAGTAGCGTGTTAAAAAGCTAGAAAAGAAAAGGGAACATTTTAAAAATAACGTAACATGACTGTCAATATACAGTATTTGTTTTGTGAGTGTTACTGAGTGTTGCTGTCATCAAGGATTTGATTATCATTATTTCTTTCAATCAGGTTCGTATTTGTAGGATGTGTTGTGTTCAAGTTACATTCCGTGTTTGTCAATCGTTGTAAAGATGACAGGTTTCATTCATCGATTCGTTTCTTACTGCATCAATAAACAGCTCGTCTTCTTCTTTATCTGAGACCTGACACACTGCATGCACGGGTTTTTACACTGTCTTCCTTTAGCGGGACATTGACTTTTCCAACGTGTGCTTTGTTTCGCAGTAGTTGGATTTATGAATATGCTTGTATGTATGAGGCGCTTCATATTTTTGCTGCCTTTTCAATTGTATAATTCGGTTTTTGTTCAGCGCTCTTTGGAACTGTTGCCTTTTATCTGTGCACTGCGTCAGTTCACTTGAGCCACTCGGTGTACATGCATCGAAAGTTCCCAGCTGTGCTGGTGCCATCTCGTGCTATGTCCATGGCTGTATTTAATGTTACCTTAGTCCTGGCACTTAAAACTTTCTCTTGCAGTTTCGCTGAGTTTGTGCCAAACACCACCATGACCATCTCATCTTCCTCTCCATAAGCACAGTCCTTCACCCGTGAATATTTACCCGTGGCAGTTTGCTATTGGATTGCCGCTGACGGACGGCCTTATATGGGCAGGCACTAAATTACAAACGCCAGCGGCAGCCAGTCTATGAACTTAAAGTGTAGGTTTACATCGTGCTTTGTTTCCGAAGTAGCAGAACTCATAAATATGGTTGTATATGTCACTCGCTCGCTTCTTATTGTTTCGCTGCCTTCTCAATTGTATAATGCATGTTTTCTTCAGCGCTTTTTGAGGTCTTCCTGGTTTTCTATGTACTGCGTGATTACGTGGGAGGCGTGATGATGTCACACGAAACTCTGCCCCCACGGCGTTGAAGCTCATCTCCATCCATCCATCCATTTTCTAACCCGCTGAATCCGAACAGGGTCACGGGGGTCTGCTGGAGCCAATCCCAGCCAACACAGGGCACAAGGCAGGAACCAATCCTGGGCAGGGTGCCAACCCACCGCAGTGAAGCTCATCTCCATTACAGTAAATGGAGAAAAACTGCTTCCAGTTATGACCATTACGCTTAGAATTTCGATATAAAACCTGCCCAACTTTTGTAAGGAAGCTGTAAGGAATGAACCTGCCAAATTTCAGCCTTCCACCCACACGGGAAGTTGGAGAATTAGTGATGAGTGAGTGAGTGAGGGCTTTGCCTTTTATTAGTATAGATTTATATTGATTAGTGCAAACCAAGAAAGCTTTCTATGTCGTCAGTGAAAAAATTTAAAACACTGAAATGAAATCTGTTTAATCATAGTAGAATTTATATTGGTCATTTAGTTTATTAAACTGACATAACTGATAGATAGATAGATAGATAGATACTTTATTAATCCCAAGGGGAAATTCACATAATCCAGCAGCAGTACACTGAAACAAAGAAACAATATTAAATTAAATAGTAATAAAAATGAAAAAAATTAAAATAAAATTAATGTTAGCATTTACTCCCCCGGGTGGAATTGAAGAGTCGCATAGTGTGGGGGAGGAACGATCTCCTCAGTCTGTCAGTGGAGCAAGACAGTGACAAAAGTCTGTCACTGAAGCTACTCCTCTGCCTGGAAATGACACTGTTCAGTGGATGCAGTGGATTATTCATGATTGACAGGAGTTTGCTTAATGCCCGTCGCTCTGCCACAGATGTTAAACTGTCCAACTTTACTCCTACAATAGAGCCTGCCTTCTTAACTAGTTTGTCCAGGCGTGAGCCGTCTTTTTTAATGTTCTTAGCACCTTTCAGCTTCATGGTGACTGTGTCACAGTATTTTATTTTTCTACTCCAATGAACATAGTTGGTTGCATTGTATCCTTTTTTTAAGGAATGATTCTATTTTGTAAAGGATGAGTGTCGTTTCAAGTTGATGGCTTTCAGTTTTTGAACATATCACAGTACATTGTGCATTGTAGATTGTAAGCAATGTTTTCAGTAGTAGACATTGTGCCTGAAGCATTGAAATCCTGGCCACTTACTTTGCGTGCTGCATATGATGAAGGATGTTTGCCATGCTAATTAGCTTCAAATTGCTGTTTTTCAAGTTTGAAATGCAATTAGTTGTGTGTTCATGTGTGCGGTTATTATTTGGGTGTGCTGGCTTATTTAGGGCTGGTGCATGCATGCTGAACGGCTTTAGTACAAAAGCAAGAAATGCTATGACACACACCCATAACAAGACAGGCTATGGCAACCATAACACATGGCATTGAACAATAGAAATCAAAATCAATAGAAATTACCAGCTGATTCAGCCTGCTTAATAGGCCAACAGTACTAGACTAATAATTCTAGAGCATTATTTCATTAAAAAGTTGCTCATAACTAATTATGTTTTGGATATTTTTCTCCACACATATTTAATAAAATTCAGATGGTTTTGGGTGGATTTGTGTAGCGCTCACAATGCTTCATTCCTGCATCCCAGGCGTATAGCTTATTATGCCAGGATGAGTTGCTTAGTGAATTTGTGATGCCTCTAAGTGTGTGACATTGTGTAGGTATTCAACTTGCTGCCCTGTCAGTAGAAATGTCTTAGTTATATAGGCTACTTATTGTAGGCTGGTGTTTTGCTTGAGTGATATGTTTTCTTGCTGTGCATGCGTACTGTGATTTACGATAAATCACGATAATTCAAGAACAAAATTCTCAAACCTGCTTTATCAAATTAATGGTCAAAGAATGCACTGGAAGTAAGGCAGGAGCCAGACCTGAATGGGATACCAACCCATCACAGTGCCCATTGACATGGCAGTGCCATTTAAGATTTGAGATTAATCTTTTTGATATGCAATGAGAACAAGTGTACCCAGGTTACAGACACAATGAGAGCACCCAAACCACACATAGACAACAACCAGACATAAGATTCAAACCCAAGATGCTGGATCCATGAGGCATCGCCACAAATTACTGCCTCATAATTCTGCCTACAGCGTTTTCAATTAATTTATGTAATTCTTATAAAACAAAGCTCTATGAATAAATCCACTGCATTATACACTGGTTCAGAGGCCTACTACCCAATTCAGGATAGTGCAATGCCAGAGACAAGGCAGAAACTGAATCAATATGGAGCACTAGTTCATTTAAATGCACACTCTCACACACCCACGTGTGTTCAGCTTACAGTTGCCAGTTAACGTACCACATGTTTTTGGGATGTACAAAGAAACTGAAGCATCTTGAGAAAAACTTACAGATATGTAAAATGTTAATAAAATAAAATGCACAAACAAAAGTAGTAAATATCCTTTAAATAGATGGCATATCAATGCTATCTGTTTAGAACAGGGGTGCCCACACTTTTTCGGCTTGCGAGCTACTTTTAAAATGAACAGGTCAACGTGCTCTACCTACATTAAAAATGATATATATATATATAGGCGTGTGCGATATACATCGTTTACAATTACAGTATATCTTAATTGCTGTTTTAACGATGTGCGGAATTAAATTATCGAGTATGTAACTCCCTTTGCAAAAAAAGAAAGTTCATTCATTAATGCAACAGTATAGACCACTGCGCGTGCGCAAAGCGAGTTACGTAGGCGTGAACGTCCAGCAAGCCGCAAGTTAGCATCGCTCCCTGCCTCAAAATGAGTGAACAAACAGCACCAGATGATAGAACAGCCTCGCCATCTACGTCGTCAGAGTTAATTGCCAGGCGTGGTTCATTCTCACTCGCATGGCAGTGGTTTGGTTTTGAAAAGACTGATGTTGCTCAAAAGACGGCAATCTGCAAACTATGTGGTAAATCGGTTGCCGTTAAAGACAGCTCGACAACTAACATGTTTCACCATTTGCGAACTAACCACCGCACAGAATACGAAGAATACAAAAAGCTTAAGGAGCCAACTGTCCAGCACAAGTCTAAAGTAACCAAGGTACAAGCACAAAAACACACTCGGGAAACTTTAGGGACTCATTCTGCAAAAAAAAGTGCCTTACGACAAGAAAAGCAACAGATGGCATGACATAACAAACACCGTCAACAATTACATCGCAAAAGATATGGTGCCAATTCAAGTGGTTGAGAGAGATGGTTTTAAACAGCTATTGAATACTTTAGACCCAAGGAACACACTGCCTGGCCGAAAATATTTCGGTCAAACAGCTCTGCCTAAGTTGTATGATTCATGTCGCCAAACTCTGACGCATAAACTGCAAATGGTTTCACATTTGGCCACAACAAAGCCAAGCCATGCCTTTCCATGACGGTGCATTTCATTGACGAAAACTGGCAACTGCAAAGCTTTTGTTTGCAAACATCCAACTTCCCACAAGATCACACTGGCGACATCATTGTGCAAGGTCTGAAAGATGCGCTGGCATCATGGTCACTGCGAGAAGACCGCATGGTTTGCATGACAACAGACAGCGGGGCTAACGTTATCAGTGCACTACGGATTAATAACTGGAAGAGGCTACCTTGTTTTGGGCATAGGCTTCATATTGCGATTAGTGCGTAATTTGGGGTTCTTCTATAAAATGCAGTTTAGGTTAAATTTATCTTATTTATTATGACGTTTAAAAATACAAAAACACCTGATAAGTAAAGTTATAGAGGACAAAAATATAATTCAATATAATTTGAAATAATATATTACATTATCTTGGAATTATCGTTATCGTCAAAGTCCCTGAAAATATTGAGATATTTTTTTTTCCAATATCACACACCTCTATATATATATATATATATATATATATATATATATATATATATATATATATATATATATATATATATATCCATCCATTTTCCAACCCGCTGAATCCGAACACAGGGTCACGGGGGTCTGCTGGAGCCAATCCCAGCCAACACAGGGCACAAGGCAGCAACCAATCCCGGGCAGGGTGCCAACCCACCACAGGACACACACAAACACACACTAGGGCCAATTTAGAATCGCCAATTCACCTAACCTGCATGTCTTTGGACTGTGGGAGGAAACCCACGCAGACATGGGGAGAACATGCATACTCCACGCAGGGAGGATTCAGGCAGCGAGACAGCAGCGCTACCACTGCGCCACCGTGCCGCTATATATATATACAGTATATATATATACACTGAGTATTAGAGGTGGGTAGTAACGAGTTACATTTACTTTTTTTTTTTAAAATTGTACTTATAAGAGTAGTTTTACTGCCCCATACTTTTACTTGAGTACATTTGTGAAGAAGAAACGCTATTACTCCGCTACACTGGGCAACACTCGAATTGTTATTTTTTTTCCATTAGATAAAGTCTGACAGACAATTTTCAATCTGCTCTGTGTATCGTATGCTGTCAAGTTGCGCACACACCTTCCCAAATCAAGGTGCTGCGGCTTTGAGGACAGATGTTGCATTTTTCGTTTGAAAGCATTAACTGAGCTAATCATATTGACCATGGTTTTCTCTTTTCCTTGCAGCTGTAAATTAAGCTCATTCAACATGTTGGTCAGATCAGAAAAAATGCTAGTGGCCATTGATCATTATTAAGTTGCTTGTATTCTGCATGTTTAATGACAAGGAGAAACTCCTTTTTCTCAGGCCAGAGGTCTTGAAAACTCAGCAGGAATTTCTCCCTAGCCATCTGCCTCAGCGAAGGCATTGTTTACCATCTCTCCATCTTGGAAGGACTTCTTATGCTTAATGATCGAGTGACTCACCCAGAATGATGCTTCGGTGTGTCTGCCTTTGCTTTTGAATTCAGCCGAGTGAAAAATGACGGCTCTCCGATTAACTGCGATTTTAGTTCCCTCTCCTTTCTCTTTCTCAGATCGCTTTTCGGAAGGAGTTCAGTTTTGTAGTTTTTATGAACAGTTCGACAGTGCCTTTCCACATTTTCCTTCTTTGGAATAGCAATGATAGATTGACAGATCAGACAAAAGAACTTCGATTGTGACATTGTGAGAAAAAAAATCCAATTCCACATACAGCCCATACTCTCCCACCCCTAAAAAAATGTAATCCCTTCTTTATTCGATATAAAGTGGAAGGCTAACTAGATCACTTAGATACCTGGAGTTTTGCAGTAGCTCGCACGTTTGATTGTGTATGCGGGATGATTTGTGTGTTAGAAGAAAAGAGATCCCAGACTGGCCGCCCTGTATGTCAATCAAGTGGCAAATGAATAGGGAGAATATATGATAGACTAACATTTAAAAACATTTTTTTTGAATACAGCGTGATCTACCTGCACTACCTTTGTGATCTACCGGTCAATCACGATTGACGTATTGGGCACCCCTGATTTAGAAGGATTACAGCCAACTATATCTAGATATTCCCTGTCAAGTCGTGGGTATGACACTGTCAGTAAAATACTTGGGAATTTTAGATGCTGTTTTGAGGATCGGACAGACATCAAATGAATTACACTGTGTCTGTCATTAGTCTCAATACAAGATCAGAAGGGATAAATTGATCAGAAAACCAGTAAGGCCAAGTACCACTACAAAGGGAAAGAGAATGTCAAGGACACAAAAATATATGTCATTTATTACTTAACAAATGGGTGTGCTAATAAAATGATAATTCAAACAGTGCACACACAGAAACAATAAAATGTCTTAAAAAGATGGCACACTATTGGGTGTGTTTTATGTTGCCATGTCATAAGTGAGCATAGGTTACTGGTAGGTTACATCTAGACCTACCTAAGAGTGTAGTAGGTATGATCATCTCAGTAAAATTATTACAAGTATTAGATAACATAATGTAACCTTTAAAAAACCCACTTATTCCTATTCAGGGTCTGAGATACCCAGCAGCATGGGTTGCAAGAGAGGAACCAGTATTAGGCAGAGTCCAAGTCCATCACATGGCCCTCCAATGCACATATCCACACTCAGACATGTTCAGCTTAGAATCTCCAGTTAGCCTGTGCATGTCTTTAGCATAAGGGAGAGCAAGTATTAGTATTACTTTTAAACTCTGGAAATTAAATTACTTAAGAAATCAGCATAGCTCTTAGGGAGCTGCACCGTTACGGCAAGTTGCACATGCTTTGATGTTTGGAACTGTGAGCCATGATTAATGATACTAAAATGTGTCTCTTTTGCGGAGTGTCCTTCCTTTAGAGAGCCAAGAAGCACAGTGACTTCAAAATGGAATTGTGAGTTAACTCTTACTTGTCTTTTGCAAGATGTGAAGTGTCTACTCAGATTATTCAGGAGAACCTAGTATCATGGTGCAGAAGAAACAATCTTTTGTTTTTTTTTTTCCCCTAATGCAACATTTTCGCACAAAGATTTTCAAGAAGCAGGCCTACACTTTGTGGTTAAAAGAGATTGTGAGGTTAAGTAGATTTTCAAAATGAAGAAACTAACTGCTGTATAACCGTAATCCGCACTGCACATAAGATGGCCTCCACATAGTTCATCCATTCACTTCTTCTCATCTGCATGGCCGCAGGCACTGATTTAGTCACTGTATATATGTACTTGATGTGGTTTTGTAGTCCACAGCCATTGGACAGACTTATGCATACTTCATGTGGAATGCACATTATAAACCATGGTGGTGCTCCTATGAAGCTGATGTCCTGTTCCGCTTGGGAGCGCAGCTGCATGGCGTGAATACACCAGTCTCGCCATCAGAGATTTTTCACACGCACAAATAAAACAGACAAAACAAGCCAAACCAGACACTCTTTCATTGTAGATGGAAAATTTAGTCTTTTAGCACTAAAATTAGCCACTTGTGCTCAGTATACAGTCCCAAGAGGCAAAGAGCTGGAAGCCTGGGAGCTTGAGATTCGCCTTCAACTTGAGTTTTCAGCACATCTTACATCCTGGAGCATCTAATGCTTAGATACTCTCACTGCTTTAAGAAAACAAAGTGGTGTGATTGTTTGGTCTGACGCCACAGCACTTTGGTGCTTAACAATAAACAAAAAATGTCACCTGTGTGGTACTTTCTGCAGCTTCATTGTCAGCACAGCCAGCCTCATGGTTTCCTTATCAGCACAAACTAAACAAACAGGTCTCGAGAGGAAGCCACGCTTATGTTGTGTAGAGTTAATAGGTCAGAAATATAAACTGAAAGAGCCAACAGTCTTACCTATAGATGGGTCAAGGTAGATGGTGGTGGCCACAGCCAAGTGTTGCATGACTTCTGCTCCCAGATGCTTGATATGAGTGGTGATGTATACCCAAAAGACAAAAAACACATTTGTTAGTTTCCACTTTCTCTGAGAATGCTTCAAGAACCAGCTCTGAAATTATAATGAAGGCTGCTGTGTAAAGGAAAAATTGACTTTATTAAAGCGATCAATGTATGAAGATTCATTCATTCTTTATCCATATCAGAATTGGAGGGGCCTGAGCCAATCCAGGAAAATACAATTCTGTGTATAGGGATGTTCTATGAACAAACACAAAGTCCTGCACTCTACAATATGCTTTAAAAATAGCACACAAATACAGGAGAGCAGCACAAACTACATGGAAGAAAAAGTAACATAGCGAAACACTTTATTATAGTGTAGAAGTCATATAAAGAGTCTCAATAATTCTCCAATATCAAAATAGAGCTATGATAAACATTGTATTGTTTTTTTAATAATGCTCATAATGATCTAATGATGTAACATAGTGATGAGGGTCTACATAAGAGAAAGACTAATTTTATTAGTTTTTTAATGCCAATCATTAATGAAGGCTGCTACACAATTAAAATAAGTTGGTAAACTGTATTTTTATTAATGCCATTTATCAGAGGTATAGAATGAAATTAAAACAGAATTTGAACTAGTGTATATGATAGTAATCCAAGCGATTGGTACTGACTTTGAGACAATGCTAGCTATGAGAAGTGCTATATAAAAGGTAGACTGATCTCTCAAAGTGTTATGAAATACCACCCAAAGTGGAAATGTTATATAAAATAAACGCCCACTTTGTGAAATTACATTTGAATCAGAGTGCCAATAGATGCAGTCCTACATAGATTTTAAACAATTTAAGCAAAATGTGAAGCAACTAGGCTATGCAGTATTTAGTGCTGCTGTCTCACCATGCCACATGAGTTCAAATTATAGTCTGGTCACTTTCTGTGTGGATTTTACAAGTTCTTCTCTTATTTTCTTTCCAGGTATCCTTGTTTGCTGCCATATCCTGAAGATGTACAAACTGGGTTAACTGGAGAATTTGCTTTTGCCTGGTGTTTCCTTATGGACATGTGAACGAGTGTGCCCTGTGATAGGATGGCATCCAGTTCAAGGTAGATTGCTGCTTTGTCTTGAATTTTGTCAGAGTAGACTTAATCATGGGAATGAGCAGGTTAAAGAAAGTATGCTCTGCAATTTACCACCATCTCACCCAGTGTTGTTCAAGCCTTATGAAGAATGTTGAGAAGTGAGTCGAATAAGTGGATGAATCTTTTTTTTAAGGAATTTCCTATATGGACTGTTGGCAGCATTCTTGAATTATACCCAAACCCAAAGAAAGACCCAGAGAAGTCAAAAGTGTAGAGTTTTATTATAAAGGAAACATAACTACTGCGGTGGGTTGGCACCCTGCCCAGGATTGGTTCCTGCCTTGTGCCCTGTGTTGGCTGGGATTGGCTCCAGCAGACCCCCGTGACCCTGTATTCGGATTCAGCGGGTTAGAAAATGGATGGATGGATGAACTAGAAATAAGAAGGACATTCTTTAATGAGCTTCTGTCAGATACAGTAAGCACAAAATAACAACAGTAATTAGGTAAATAAAAATTATACAGTCTAAATCAGAACATACCCAGATAGGATCCTGACACAGTTCATTGGTCAGAAGAGTCTTTTAAGCTATAACTCAGCATCACCCCCATGTAAACCATTGTGATAATGTCTGGAGTTGGTTGACGTGATAAAGTCCTACATATTTGTAGTACCATAGACACTTCCTGGGGAAGGTCATACATTTAATAAAGGCCCCAGAAATATTTTCACATAAGGTAGACAGAAGTTGCAAGTAAGGAAGTTACACTCCTTAATCATGGCGCCAGAGAGGGGTTTGGGGAAATTGATACGAATTAATAGGGATTACCATATCTAACCCAGCAGCCTGCATAGCCTAATAGGTAGCACTCTCTGTTGATCATAAATGATAGGTCTATCTGGGTTTCTAAAGACACCACTTTTGCAAATCTGTAGATGGAGCATGCAGTAACACAGCATCAGATAGAGAAAGTTGTTACTTTGTTTGAAAGGAATCGGTTGAATAGCATTTTGGAAGAAAATCAAGAAAGCTGCTGCCTAATGAATTAAATGAAACCTCTCACTGAGGAGAGCAGAGTTCATTCAAGGACGGCATATGATGTACGGTATGCCAACGATTTTCATAGCAGATCGGTGCTAATAATCACAGACGGATTAGCAGCAGGCAATGTATGACAAGTAGGGGTCTGGCACACTAAATCAAGACCGTCATTTATGAAAGGGAGCCAACATCATCAAGGGCAGCTGATCAGCGCCTCAGGCCTGTACCCTTTAAAGTTTGGGGAGCCTTAGTTGAATGAAAATATAGTCACAGCTAATACAGTTTAAGAGTACTTAGGGGCACATTGATATTTTGTGTGTTCATTTCCTGATTGTATTGGCATGGCAGGCAGCATTTATCAGCAGCTTGCACACTTGTTCCCCTGCCTGTTCATACACTTCTGCATTGTTTAGCGCTGTCCTTTGAGAGGTCATATGTTCCGGAGAGTGGCCAATGTCATATGAGTGATACATTCCTTATAAACAAGCTGGTGTATCTCTGGCTCCACCCACCTCATCAGCTGATCCCAGAAGTAGGACAAAGGTCCTGTGTCTCCTCAGCTTCACTCTGCAAGCTCCCACTTGACTCTGCACTTCAAGAATGACACATAGAAGCAGAAAGAAAGGCCCCGGAGGATACCATAGTTAACAGTGCTGTGGAAGATGCTATATAATAATCCATGCAAGCAGAAAGGATAACATGCTGCTGAAATGTTAAAAAGAAGAGATTGGGAAACAGGCACATCTCAGAGCAATTATAACACAACATAACTTAAAATTCTTAAAGCTGATTGTATTCGGGTTCAAGGGGCGCATGGGAAGATGGAAATATTTCCACCTTTCACTCTTTACAAGGAAATATTTTGGAAAACTCAATGTATGTTGAAAGGCACTATATGAAGGAGAAATAAAATGATGCATTGTATGAAAGAAAAATGAAGGCACAACAATAGATGGAGTTTCAGTGTCAGTTTTTTCATAGCTAAATATGTCTGAAAATAAGGTAGGTGCTGAAAGATGCTGTGGAAAATATTACCAAGTTAAAGCTGTGCCCTGTACAAAAGAAAGAAAGCAGGTGGGCACTCCTCTATGTACTCCTCTTGCCCTTCCACATTCTAAAGACATACATATGTGTGGTTGATTTTCCAGGGTTCCAGTGCCCACAACTTTGATAGGTGCCAGATGACCATGACCCTGAACTGAAGTGGGTTAGAAAATGGATGGACTGATAACTGTATGAAAGATGCTATATAAAGCACGGCTTGAAAGAAAGCTGGGTTTTTGTTCTTCCTACATATTATTTTCTAGAACATAATAGTAAAAATTGTATGCACTTTCAGCTGTAAGAACAGCAATATTTGGACATTTTAGGGTGATTTATTTTCAAGTCGCCGGGGACTTCTTGTGCATTTTTTTCCCCGTTTGCAGGTTTCTGGTGGCTCATTTAGCTTAGCTTTAGCTACTGTTGTGGGTCCTGAATCAGTACAAACCTCCACTCAACCTGGTTAAATGATTTAAGTCAAAAAAGCTAAACGCAGCTGGACTGTTGTCACTCATTCCAGTGGTGGCTGGTTCGTTCAGGATTACTTAGGAGGTGTCAGAAATTTCTTCCCTGTTTCTATTTATGTAAACCTTAATGCGGGATTGGAAAGCCGTCAGACTTGTATGTCTCAGAGCTTTGTATGCTCCTTGTTTTATGAGACAGCCAACCTCAGGCCTTGTTTCATATTCTGCAACCCCATTGCTTTAAAGCAATTCAAAAACAGTATTGCGTAATGAAAGGAAAAATAAGCAGTGAATAAGCAGAGTGAGTTGACTATAGTGTCCCTCCAGTAATAATCACAGACACCCGAGGTGAAGTGCCATGTTTGCCCGGGCTTGTACATTGGCCTCAGTCATTGACCTTTCATTTCCAGTGCTTGTTTGACGTCAGGTAAGACAGTTGCTTAAAATGGCTGGCTTTGTTGCTGCATGACAGCTTCTAGAACTCCAAGGCAACTGCTGACAAGCCAGGCCACACCACACCTTGGAGCATTCCCACGTATCCCGCTCAATTATGAGAACAAGAAAGCACTGAGAGACAAATAATTTAATGAACAATATATGGCCTGACAATACTGGAATTTTCAACTTCTGTTTTTCTCTGGGTGAACTCCTTCTCATCCCATGGGCGGGGTGGCAAAACATCTCATCAAAAAAAAAAAGGTTTCAAGTTGTGTGTGCTTTGGATCTGGCATAGCCACCGGGGGCATACATCCAACTACTTTTTTTGTTTTAATATTTACATGACCTTATTGTCCTTTTTAATTTATAAAGATGTTGGTCTGTATAAAAGGTGCTATTTGTAATTGATGAATTGAAGACAGAAGCCATGATACAATAAAAATCATAGGTTAATCCCCCAACCTAGATTTATTGATTTGGATTTAGATTCTTACCCTGTAGTAATTTGGTTTTGAGTGACTTGCTCCCTTTGAGAAGATCAATTTGAATACTGAGGTCAAAAACGTGTCTAAGGGCAAGTAGCACATTCAGGGTTAAAGAGAGCATTGATTAGGAGTGCAGAATGGTACAGTAAATGGCAGGTCAGCCCCAGTCCTGGCTTCATGAATTCCCCTAATAATCTAAAAGTCCTACAAGGTGAGGCCACTGTGGGGTTTGGTAGTAGCAGAATGTGGACCATTATGTGACTGGAGACAAACTCCTGGGGTGGCTGCAGATTCGAAAATAAAAGGCAGCACCTAGTTGAGTTGACCGGCATTTTAATGATTTGTCTTTTGTGTTGTACCAATAACATGTCCTACGTCCAATAATATGTCCTATGAGATATATCTCTCTCTATATAAAATCCAGCGTCTGTCTGCTTTTCATGAGAGAACTACTTAACGGATTTAGATCAGGTTTTTTTCTATAATTTGCTTGAACATTCTGGTTGATTTTGTGACTTCTGTCATCGCACTCATAGTATCATAGTTCGCTTGCAGGAGCGATTTATTCACGCTAATCTGAGACAGAGGCTGTGGGCTGTGGGGAGGGAGAAGTGTGATATCAGGAGTAGGGAGCCAGGCAGGGCCATCCTCACTCACTCATCACTGCAGACTCCACATAGGAAGTAATTTTTATATTAGTACTGTAAGAGTTAACTGTATAAGCATAATTGCAACTAATAACAATCTTGTGCAGCAAGACAAAGTGGCATTATATGGCATTACTATAGGGGCCAGAGGGTGTGAAAGCAGGCTGACATGCACCGCTCTGTTTTACTTTATAATGTGTCTAGTTTGGTACAAGGTCACATTCAAGGCAATGATTTGCATATAGAGGACCTTGCCAGATCTCCTTATTTCCACACATTTCTTGATCACTTAATGCTTTATATTGCATCTTCTAGCATAATGTATGCTTCGTAGTCAAGGGGACTTCTGTGTAAATTTGAAATTGGAAAATCCTTGCTTCTTTCTTACTGTGTAGAGTTTTCTCCAGTCATTGTTATTTTTTGTAGTGCCTTTTGGAAAGCCTGAATTTTCATACACATTTTCTTTGTTAAAATCTGAAATAAAAAATTTGATGAGGAGACACACACACACATAAATTGGAGCTTTCTTATATTAGTTACATTTTTATAGTGCCTGTCAGCAAACTGGGTTTATGTTGTTTTTGTGTGCCAGTTCATTTCACTCAGAGATGTAATTTCTTTCCATCTTTCCTTCTCTCTGATAGGTGGGTTGTATCTGCATCAGGCATCGGCCAGAAATAAACCTGGCAGCAATGGGCTCAAAACATTGAGGCTGGTGCATGTGTCTGTGTGACTTAATTAACTTGAGCCTAAAGGGTTGAAATGAAAATAATCCTTGTGGAGTGTCTGCATCAGGCTGAGGTGTGTTTGCCAAAAGGGAAGGGAAAACTTAAATAAAGTATGTGTCAAATGTTCAGTACATTAAATACCTAAATAAGGAATGGTAAACAAAATGTACAAACATAATTACAATTCTGGAATTCCAATTTATCTTATTAAAGGCTTAGAAATAGCCAAAGGCCTATATGAAGAGAGAATGTAGAAAAACAAATGAGCTCTGTTGGAATAAGAAACAAATGTCAGTCTGTCTAACATAGTGCCTTTGATATCTATCTATCTGTTACTTTCATATCTATCTGTCAAAGAGATGGATAGAGATATCCACAGTGTTTATCTTTTTATTGTTTTCAATGCAATTTATATCTAAAGTAGAACCTATTTAATTACATACTGTAACACCCTTCATATCTGTCTGTCTATTGTGGAGACATACAAGGCACTACATACTACAGATAATATGGATATCTGGCTATCTGTTATATAGTGTATTTTGTATCTATAGCCATCTACAGGAAATCAAAAAAGCATTTGTTCTGATTTCCTGTTATTGTTGTTGGACAAAAACAACAACGTTCATTTACTGAAATAAGTTAAAATATCTATCTATACAATACAATACAATGCAATTTATTTTTGTATAGCCCAAAATCACACAAAAAGTGCCTCAATAGGCTTTAACAGGCCCTGCATCTTGACAGCCCCCCAGCCTTGACTCTCTAAGAAGATAAGGAAAAACTCACAAAAAAAAACCCTTGTGGGGAAAAAAATGGAAAAAACCTTGGGAAAGGCAGTTCAAAGAGAGACCCCTTTCCAGGTAGTTTGGGCGTGCAGTAGTGTCAAAAAGAAGGGGGTCAATACAATACACAGAACAGAACAAGCCCTGAATACAGTATAAAAATAAAAATTGTAGAAGTACGGAGTAGAATTTAACAGTAGATGATATCACATAATATGATTTGGATTTGTTTAGAGTCCTGGAGACCTCATCCATTATTCTGCCTCCCCCATTAGGAAATTCCACAGCTGAAATAGCGCTAATCCAATGAAAGGACCCCTCGTTCCCACAATTTCTGCGATCCTCCATCAGGGATGACTTTACCTTAGGCAGGCAAAACAACTTGGCAGGTGGGCTGTGGCACCAAGTGCCACATTTGGGTACCGAGAAGAGAAACAGAATAGATGAGGGTTAGTATCAAATTATAACTGTCATGTTACTTATGTTTTAGTGCTAATGACCAACAACAGAGATGCAGTCTGTACAGTTAATCAGCAGCTCTAGTCAGGGTGTGCTAAACTGAAGTAGTGAGTCTTCAGCCAGGATTTAAAAGCTGAGACCGAAGGGGCATCTCTTATAGTAGCAGGCAGACCAGTCCACAGTTTAGGGGCTCTGCAATTAAAAGCTCAACCTCCCACTGTTATTTTATTAATCCTTGGAATCATTAGCAGACCGGCATCTTGAGATCTTAATGTGCGTTCAGACAAGTAAGCCGGACCTTGGCCATTTAATGCTTTATATGTTAAAAGGAGGATTTTGAAATCTGCCCTAAACTTAACCGGGAGCCAGTGTAAGGATTTAAGAACTGGAGTTATGTGTTCATATTTTCTTGTTCTTGTAATAATTCTTGCAGCAGTATTTTGGATTAACTGTAGGCTGTATAAAGAACAGTTTGAACAGCCAGTGAAAACAGCATTGCAGTAGTCAATCCTACTAGAAATAAATGCATGAATCTATCTATCTATCTATCTATCTATCTATCTATCTATCTATCTATCTATCTATCTATCTATCTATCTATCTATCTATCTATTACATAATGCATTTCATCTCATCTAGCTTCTTTGTTTTATTTAGTGCCTTCTTGATACTGTCATGGCAGGCCTTGATTCACAGCACTAACCTCTACAGTACTGTGCTGCTCCGTCTTTTTTTGCATCAGCATTTTCCATAGTTAGCACAACTGTACACATTGAAGGAGATCACCAGCTCATGGCAACCTTCAGGCATAAATGTGTTTCTCATTTATGTAATTTTATTTTATCTTTTTTATTTGGGTAGATTTTCATCAAAATAAGATGTAGTAATGTATGTCTTAAGCATTTATAATCTATGCTTAGTAATGAAACCCATGAAATAGGCTACTGAACTCAGTATAAACAGAGATGATTAGAAGTTGGTCAGTTGTGTTTAAGAAACTGTGGGGTGCTTTGGGTCATAAGCAGTGAGTTCAGCAGATCTGGAGCCAAGTGAGTGGTGGTTTTTATTTTTCTGTTATTTGGATAAGGTATAGTGGATATAATAGACAAATACTTTGCTTTAAGTACACTTTTTGGCAGCAAATGCTTTTATACAGAACAGCTGACTCTGAGTAAACAGAGCAATTTCTTGGTCTAGAAAGGCACTGCAACTGGTGGTGTTAAAAACTGGTCAAAGCCCCCTGATTGCAATACAATTAGTTATGCATTATAGCATGGACTTGGAAAAGTACCCAGAAGAGGCCTTCGGCACATCCTACTGTACATTTAGGGAAGCACTAGTTTATACATGGTGCGGAGTGGACATTTTTTGGCAGGTCAGAGGACACAGCCAGCCAATGAAGGGTGCAGTCATCAAGGGGTCAGTCCAGGGAAGTGACAAGTTAGAAGAAGAATTCTCTTCAAAACAGTTTGTACTTTTGGTGACTTGTCCCATTTTTTCATTTCACTCACTTGTCCGTGTCTTGCTCATTATGCATTTCTTTGTCTTACTACACATTTTTTTTAAATTCTGCTCTGTCTTATTCACAAACACTTTAATATCCATTTATTTTTAAACATCTTGGAATGATTACCTTTTGTGGCAAGCCATGTCTCCTAACCCATCTCCTATTAGGGCCAGTTTGGGTTCGGGGGTTATGAGTTTCATCTTAAGCCAGCCCCAGATGGACTACCAGTCCTTCATATGACACACTGATGTACACTCGCTAATTCACAGCTGAGGATCAACCGAACCACCTCATCAGTGGGTGGAAAACTGGAGAACCTGACAGAGAACCACAGAGGTAGAGGTAAGACACAGCAGCCGTGTTAGCCTCTTCACCATCAGGCTGCACGATGTATACACCTGTAGAAACATTACAGTTTTCTTTGAATTTATAGTACACCGTGTTCTCTAGCACCTTAGAATTGAGGCATCAATTTTAAAACCTTGTTGAACAATGTCAGCGTGGTGTGAGAGCAGGTGCCATTCATGGACAGGATGCCAGTTCATGACATGACTTGCTCAGACGCACTGGAGGCCAGTTCATGGCAGTTCACCTTCGGGCACACTGGATATTAGTTAATGGCAGGACACCCTCACGCATGCAGGATGCCAGTTCACAGAATGACTGTCTCAGGCACATTGCCACACACACGCCAGGTCAGCTGAGAGTCTTCAGTTAACATACATGCATATCTGCGAGACGACAAATATGCCTCAGGTTTAGTACTTGAATGGTCTTCTCTTGTTTGAGATCCTCATTTGTAATTTAGATAAATATTGTCAATGTAAATGATGCTAATGCTTAAGGGATGAAGGTTAGGTGATAATGAAAACATCCTTGAGTGTAACTGAAACTCAGTAGAAATTGATGTCAGCACCATCACCAGAGTTGTACCCAAGCAGACCCTCCAGAGTCACTTACCATGGAACCCTAAGAGAGGGACATTCTGACCCTTCAACGATTCCAAAATGACTTCATAATCCTAAAAGACGTTGTAGGGTACCGAGGAGCAAGTCACTGCTGAGTGAAGGCCTTCTGATATACTGTACATCTCTCTTAAACAAAATGCAAGCAGGCCTGTAAAAGATGTTGTGGTCACTGCAGAAAGCAGCCTGGTGATGCCTGCTGTGAAGTATGGTGGCTGGCAGTGTTAGTTTTTGAGATGTGGGGACAGGGAGACTTGTGAAGGGAAAGATGGATGGTACCAGCTTTAAAAAGAGGAATGTTGCAATTCTGTCAAAATCCTGGAGCTGAGGAGTAGATTCATCATTCAGTCAGACAAAGGTCCTAAATACAGTGCAAATCCAGCAATGGAGTCCAGAGAGAAATCCAGTAGGAAAGAAGAACAGCATGCATGGGCAAAAATGGCTCCTTCCTACTTGTAATGATTGGGAGCTTCAGTCAAAGGGCTTTGAAGATAAAGATATTTTTTAACTCTTCTTCTTTTGTACCTACACTCTATACTCCAGTCAGAAGGAGCCAAGAGATTATCCTGAAACTGAACGTGTATGGGATGCCAGTCCGCTAAAGTGCACTCTCATTCTCACATTCACACCTGAGCAGTTTAAAGTCACGGTTAGACCTTATCAGCATGTCTTTGGGATGAGGAAGACAGCAGGCTTGCCTACAGAAAACCCAAAAGGGGGCAAGGAGGACATGAAAACTCTGCACAGTCTATGAGTTGACCGCGAGTACAGGTAGCAGCACTAATCGCTGCTCCAGCCACTTTCATTCTGACGCTTTAAATAATTACGGCTTAGTGTTAGAAATGATGGGTCAGACAGGAAAACAAATCCACCGTTCATCCACCCGCTTATTTTTTCGTGAACCTCTTTATTATTGTGTTTCAATGATTTTTTTATTGCACGAGAGTAAAAAGACTTAGAAATAGAAAAGAGATTTGAGGACACTTAGCAGCCTCGGGACCCGTTCTTCCTAGTGTTCTGGAAGGAGCCAAAAATACGTATGGCAGAGCACACACACACCTCTGGGGAAGAACGAAGTCTAAGCTTCTCTCCTATTAGAGTCCAAGTCTGTATTCATTTTGCACAATGTGATGGAGCAAGAGTGGCCCATTCCTCCTTGCCAAACTGCGGCAGATTAGTTGGGGAGGGCGAAGACAGAGGCTGTTAGATTTCACCATTGATGTTTTTTTAAGGGGTTAAGGTCATTACTCGAGATGGGCCATGCAAGGACATTAGTGTTCTTCATTTTAAGCCACTGCATTGCTGCTCTGGCAGCGTACTTTGGCTCTTCATCCTGGTAATAATTTTCTGGCCGAGGCGAGCAGATTGTCTTCCTGTTTTGTGCACTACTTTGGCACCAGCACATTTAACAGTGGGAATGGTGCTGTCTTGTTGATGTCCTTGTTAGATTTATCACAGATATAGTGTTCAAGAGAAATTCTTTTCAGTCTCACTTGACTGCCAGATCATTGCAGATTTTTCCAAGTGACAGTTTGAAAATTCTTTATTGGCAAATCCATTTTTATTTCAAGCCAGGTCTTCTTCCAGTGCTTTGGAGATTATTGAGCCGTGAACATCCTCTCCAGTCACAGTCACCGCAACTCATTCAGTGGCAGTTGATGTCTTTGTGACAAGTGCTATTCTTGTTCAGCGATTACATTTAGAGGGATAGCCTAATCTTGGCAGTGTTGCTGTTCTTTTATATTTTTTCCACTTCTATATGATGTACTACACTGAGCCCTGAGGTTTGTTCAGTGCCTGGTTAAATCTGAAGTAATCAAAGTAGACCTCGGTGTTAACGTTTACAGTGCTCCATGCAGTGTATAGGTCTCTGTTATGTGCCATTTAGTGTGGGATTTGTAAATACATTGTGTCACAAAAGCCACAATGAGACAAAGCAAGGTTTGGGGCAGCCACCCGTATAATTTGGTTTCCTGGCTGCAAAGCGTTCTTTACAAGGTAGTGATAGTTGGGGACTCAATCATTAGGGGGATTGAAGCGCAGGTGTGCTCCAGAGAGAGAGTCTCGTACGGTGTGTTGCCTTCCGGGAGCACAGGTGGGAGACCTCCCTGGAAGGGTGGATAGGCTCTTGGCCAGAGCGGGGGTGGATCCAGTTGTCATTGTCCACGTTGGAACAAATGACATACATAAGGGTAGTCTGTCAGTTCTGCGATCCAAATTCAAAGAGTTAGGTACCAAGCTGAGGAGCAGAACTGACAAGGTAGTCTTCTCCGAAGTTCTGCCTGTGCCACGCGCCAGTCCAGGTAAGATTGAGGAGATTAGAAGGCTTAACGCGTGGCTCAAATCTTGGTGCAGGGTAGAAGGGTATAGGTTTATGGGGCATTGGGACTCCTTTTGGAACAGATGGGACCTGTTCCGCCGTGACGGGTTACATCTGAACCGGAGGGGCACCAATGTATTGGGGAGGCGTATGTGTAGGCTAGTCGAGGATTGTTTAAACTAGGGAATGGGGGGGCAGGGAGTTTAGGACAGGCCAGATTTAGATCTATACATGGAAGAACAAACAATGGTGTAGAAATAAAAATGCATAGTAATGTAAATTTTAAGCAAACACGTAAAGATAGAAGGATTAACACATTAAAAATAGCTTGCCTTAATGCTAGAAGTATCAAAAATAAGGTAAGTGAGTTGGAGTTGTATGTAGCAGAGCACAATTATGATATTATAGCAATAACGGAAACCTGGCTAAATAACAAAGATGGGGATGAGTGTAACATAGAGGGATACACATTTTTTAGGAAGGATAGACAGAACAGAAAAGGAGGTGGGGTTGCTGTTTATGCCAAACAGGAATTAAATGTAAGTCATCTTCAGTTGGATGATGAGCCCCATCTTAGTGAGGACATGTGGCTTCGCCTGGAAAATATTAGGGAAAAGGTCTCATTTTAGGAGTGTGTTATAGACCACCCAATTCAGACAGTAATTTCAACACACATCTTTTTAGTAATATCAAAAGGCAAGTTTACAGGGGATATTATAGTCATGGGGGACTTTAATTATCCAAATATTAACTGGGATAACCTTACAGATGGAGGAGCACAAGAGCAGGAGTTTTTAGAAGTAATCGCGACTGTTTTTAACACAGCATGTTAAAGCACCAACAAGGGGTGAAGCCTATGGATTTAGTATTCTGTAATAATCAGGATAGAATTGAGGGTGTAGAGGTGATTGAACCACTAGGGTCAAGTGACCATAATGTAATACAATTCTCAGTATTTTGTAAGAGTACAGATGCAAAGACTAAACTTGTTAAGTTGAACTTTAGTAGGGCTAATTTTGAGCAGATGCGACAAAGTCTAAGTAGGATAGACTGGGATAAGCTTTTAAATGTGGAGACAGTCGAGGAGCAGTGGAACAGGTTTAAAATGTTTTACATGTAATGCAGGACAGATACATACCTAAATTTGGAAGTAATAGGAAACTAAAAAATCTCCACGATGGATTAATAAAGATTTAAAAAGAAGTTGCAAAGGAAAAACTGCTGTATAAGGCATATAAGACTAATGACTGCAAAGAGAACCGTAGCGTATGAGAAAATGAGGGCAACCATTAAGAAGGATATCAGAGAGGCTAAAAGACAGTTGGAGAGGAATATAGCAGATAAGGCGAAGAAGACCCCAAGAGATTCTTTCAGTATTTTAGTAGTAAAAGAACAGTTAAGGAGGAGGTCAAGTTCATCAGGAATAGTAAAGGGAATTAAAAGATACAGACAATGAAATAGCAGATGCCCTAAACTTACATTTTTCTGAGGTGTTTACAAGTGAGCAAGTGGATAACCTGCCAGAGGTAAACAACTACTAAGGAGGTACTGAGGGATTTGGAAATTGTAGAGGGAGAAGTGCTGCTCAGATTAAATAAGATGAAATCAAACAAATCACCAGGCCCAGATAATATTTATCCTCGTGTTCTTAAGGAGGCTAGTGAGTACATATATAAACCCTTGACACATATTTTTAGGAAGTCACTGTGCACTGGAGAGATTCCAAAGGACTGGAAAATGGCAAATATCATCCCATTATATAAAAAGGGTGACAGGGCAGATCCAAGCAACTATAGGCCAGTAAGCTTAACAAGCATCACAGGAAAATTAATGGAAGGAATTATTAAGGATAAGATTGAGCAACACATGACAAGGACAGGAGTTATTCTGAACAGTCAGCATGGGTTCAGAAGGGGAGGTCGTGTTTTACTAACATGTTGGAATTCTATGAGGAGGCAACAAAAGGATACGATCAAAGTGGAGCTTATGATATTATTTATCTGGACTTTCAGAAAGCATTTGATAAGGTGCCACATGAGAGGTTGGGCATCAAGTTAAAAGAAGTGGGAATTCAGGGTGATGTTTTTAGATGGGTGCAGAATTGGCTCAGACACAGGAAGCAGAGGGTGATGGTGCGAGGAACCTCATCAGAACTGGCGATGTTAAGAGTGGTGTTCCACAGGGGTCAGTGCTAGGGCGCTGCTATTTTTAATATATATAAATGATTTAGATAGGAATATAAGTAACAAGCTGGTTAAGTTTGCAGATGATACCAAGATAGGTGGATTAGCAGATAATTTGGAATCCGTTATATCATTACAGAAGGACTTGGATAGCATACAGGCTTGGGCAGATTTGTGGCAGATGAAATTTAATGTCAGTAAATGTAAAGTATTACACATAGGAAGTAAAAATATTAGGTTTGAATACACAATGGGCGGTCGAAAAATCGAGAGTACACCTTATGAGAAGGATTTAGGAGTCATAGTGGACTCCAAGCTATCAACTTCCAAACAGTGTTCAGAAGCCATTAAGAAGGCTAACAGAATGTTAGGTTATATAGCACGATCTGTGGAGTACAAGTCCAAGGAGGTTATGCTCAACCTTTATAATGCACTGGTGAGGCCTCATCTTGAGTACTGTGTGCAGTTTTGGTCTCCAGGCTACAAAAGAACATAGCAGCACTAGAAAAGGTCCAGAGAAGAGCGACTACGCTGATTCCAGGTCTACAGGGGTTGAATTATGAGGAAAGATTAAAAGAGCTGGGCCTTTACAGTTTAAGCAAAAGAAGATTAAGAGGTGACATGATTGAAGTGTTTAAAATTATGAAGGGAATTAGTACAGTGGATCGAGACTTGTATTTTAAAATGAGCTCATCAAGAACACGGGGACACAGTTGGAAACTTGTTAAGGGTAAATTTCGCACAAACATTAGGAAGTTTTTCTTTACACAAAGAACGATAGACACTTGGAATAAGTTACCAAGTAGTGTGGTAGACAGTAAGACGTTAGGGACTTTCAAAACTCGACTTGATGTTTTCTTGGAGGAAGCAAGTGGATAGGACTGGCGAGCTTTGTTGGGCTGAATGGCCTGTTCTCGTCTAGATTGTTCTAATTCTAATTCTAATTCTACAAATGATAGCACTGCTGTGCACAAAACCGAGTCCAATACAGAACTGAGGGCATTAGGGAAAAGGAGGAGGTTTTAAAGGGGAAGACAGGAAGTGAGATCACAGGGGTCGGGCTCATTGAGGTAATCAGCCATTGGTCCGAGCCCGGACGTGACATCACAGAGGCCGGAGCCGGCAAGGTCTCCTTCGATAGGCTTGGTCCCGGAAGTGACGTCAGAAGAGCCAGGCGGAATCTCCCGGGAATGGCCTGCAGGCAAGGAAGAAAAAGAGACAGTGCACTCTGCCACATCCTGGTATGTCTCAGAACTGTCCTTACCCGAGCCCTTTAGCTGCCTCCCATGCGCACGTGTGTGACAATTGTTAATATTTGTGATGTGCCGTTGTGATAAGTGGTCCATGACATCAGGATAATTTAAAATAAATAATTGCACCCTGTAAGCTGCAGGCTCCAATCTAAACACATTTCACTCCGGGGATGGTTGAAGTGCCTGGCTGATTGTGAAGGCACATGCGAATGCGAGCATCAGTCAGGTGCCTCATTATTGTCTTGGAGGCAGTGATGCGTTCACATTTGCACCCCATTAGGAAGGCCAGGCATAAGAGGAGCCTGCATGGGGGAGACAGATGAAAAAAAAAGAGATGGAGGTTAGAGAAAGCAGAGAAGCAGGCAAGTAAGGGAGAGAGCCGGTGTGAGAGAAAGAGGAGGCAGGCAGCTGGGAGGAAGTCCCTAGGAAAGCATGCGGACGATGCTCAGGGGTAAAGAAGCCCACTGTAGCTGAGTAGCTCATGAGCTGGAGTGACTTAGCGATTCCTCCCGCATAAGTCTGGGGAAGGCAACATGAGTCGAAGAAGGGAGACTTGGTGTGGAATGACAAATGCAATGCATTTCATTACTAAAATTGTGATGCACCATCTTTTTGCAACCACAGAGACATAGCAACAAGACAGACACGCAGACTTTTATTAAGGTACTAGTCACAGGTAATATAATTTAACAAGTATTTGTTGTGTTTTGCCCTTTGTGTACTTTCATCACCTGTCCTCTGTATTTGTGTGTGTCTGAACCCCTCTTCCCCAGTACTCCCTTTCTTGAGTGTGTTCCCGTAAGGCCTATTTCTCAGTCATTGTTTTCAAGGCACCTTCCTTGACTCCTATTTTACACTTTGAAGGAGAATCTCTTAGCGTGCACCTTTACTCCTCCTTGTGTATTCCTCTTACTCCGCGCCATGAAAGCCATACTGGCCAATCACATACTGTAGCTCTGAGGCACTAGACACACATTCATTAGTGTTTTATATATGTATACTAGGGGCTTCGCCCCCGCTCGCCAACATTCGTTTTTGTTTTTCTGGATACACACTTTTAAGATTTTGTTTTTTCTTTGAATTGTTGCTATTTCATTAGTTTCACTTTTATTTCAGAACTTCTGTTAAAACAATATTTGGAATCTTTCAAGTCCCAATGTGCTGAATCTTTTAAATGAGTTCTGTGAGACGTGTTTAATGACTTTGTACCACAATTCAGGATAGGTTTCTCTGGTTGGAATTTCAGCAGAGACAAGACGATCTTCATCATCAGCAGTTAATGACCAATAAATGCATGTGAGGTAAACCCCATTTTTGAAATTCTCTTAAATTAAACTTCAAGCCTTACAATATTTACACACTTCTGACATATCACCTATGTCCATATATTCAATCGCTATTCGCCTTTTCGTTATTTCTCTGAGTAATAATTTCTTTTTTTACGCAAATACGATCTTTACTTTCTTTTTTTTTGACGCTGTTTTTATTTGCTGCTTTCATATTCTGTATTTTGCTCTGCATGTGTTTCGCTCCTACGTTTTTTGTGAGTCTTTTGAATTCCACTGTTTTCATTATCTCTAACCTGTTCTTCATATGTTTGGCCCCCTTGTTTTTTAACCTTTTTATGACGTTTTATTTTGTTTTGTACTCTGTTTTTTTTTTCTGACCTCGCTTTGTCCTGATTTTGTTTCAATGACACCTAGTCCGTAGTGACTATTATCCCTTTTTCGAGTAATAATTTCCATTTGTTTGCACTCCTGCGATCTTTACTTTCTTTTTTTTTATACTTTCTAATTTTCCTGTTTTCATACTCTTTAACTTTCTCTACATGTGTATTGCACCAACATGTTTTATTTTGAGCCTTTCGAATTCCACTGCTTTCATAATCTCTAACCTGCTCTGTCTGTGTATAGCACCAACGTCCCGATTGGATGTGCTTTTTTTTTCCAATTCCACTTGTTCCGGGCCGATAATTACTTTCCTTATTTTCTGAATTTACACCTAGATTATTCTTTTTCTTTTTTGTCTCTACAACATTTTTGAGTCTCTTTTCTCCGCTCTGCTTTCTTCTTTGCTTAGTCGTCTACGTTTCATTTATAACGTATTGTCCTTATACGCTTATTATGCGCTGAGAGCCCTGGATCTGTGTGTGCTCAAAGTCTCCGTTACACGTCTGAGTGTGTTACTGGCTGCCCGTATTCTTATTTATTTGTCTTGCAAGAATCTCATGTTCTGCGTCATCGTGAAATGGTCCTGGGTCAATCTCTTGGCACAAAGTCTCGTGTTTAAGGTCCCCGTGAGACGCTCCATGGCCAATCTCTTTAGTCTCGCAGGTGTTTTAAGTATCTTCCGTGATCTTAACGTGAAGATCACGTCTCGTCGACCTACTGTTTCTCTTTAGGATTTTTTTTTATAATAGAGAGAAGAGATATATGACATCATCCTGGATTAGAGAAGACAGAAAGTGAAAGGCCAGGTCACTGGCTGGTTTTATATGTTCCCTGCATCAACCTTTGGGTGACAAACACATTATGTGGGAATCCTAAAAACTTGCAGTTGCACTGGCGCCAGACCACCAGTCTCTACCTGTGTTAACCGCGTTTCAGTGCACAGCGCAGTTGGGAGGGTTGCCAGGGTCTCAAAAATCTCACTCCATAAAAATTGATCAGCCAGAACATTCAAACTGTTGAATAACCAGGAAAAATGGGCAAGCGTAAGGATCTGAGTGACTTTAACAAGGACCAAATTGTGATGGCTAGATAACTGGCAATCACAGGGATTTCTGGAATGCAATGGTCAGTACATCCCCAAAAATGGGCCAAGGAAGAAAGAACAACTGCTGAACTGGCAACAGGGTCATGGGTGCCCAAGGTTCACTGATGTACGTGGAGAACAAAAGCTACCCTGCCTGGTCCAATCCCCCAGAACAGCTACCAATATTGAAAAACGTATTGGTGGCCATGAGAGAAAGGTGTTAGAACACATAGTGCCATTGTAGCCTACCATGTATGGGGCTGCGTAGTCCCCTGCTAAAATAGCCTACAATGGGCACATGGGCATCAGATCTGGACCATGGAATAATGGAAGAAGTTGGGCTGGTCTGATGAATCATGCTTTCTTTTAGATCATGTGGATGGCAGTGTGTGTGTGTGTGTCTTTTACCTGAGGAAGAGTCGGCTTCGGAATGAACTATGGGAAGAAAGCAAGCCGGTGGAAGCAGTGTGATGTTCTAGGCAATGTCCTGCTAAGACACCTTGGGTCCTGACATTCACGTGAATGTTACTTTGACAAATAACACCTACCTAAAGATTGTTGCAGACCAAGTACACCGCTTCATGGCAATGGTATTCGGTGATGTCAGTGGCCTCGTTCAGCAGGATAATGAGCCCTGCAAAAATCATGCAGGTTTGATTTAAGAACAGAGTTCAGGGTGTGGACTTGAACTCTAAATTCCCCAGATCTCAATATGTTCGATCATCTGTGGGATGTTCTGGAAAAACAAGTCCAATCCATGAAGGCTTCACCTTGCAAATTACAGGACTTAAAAGATCTGGCGAAGATTTTGCAGGGTGTTAACAACTTTTGTTGTTTCACTGAACTGCAAGATGAATCCTGAACCCATTCCTTTATTCCTTGTCCATCACAGCAGTCCAACACATTGAAATCTATCACGACCATGAGATAGCTTTGGCACTCTGTATTGAAGGAAGGCTGTGTGTGCGTCATCTTTTGGAAATTGGTTCATTACTGGTCAGGCTATCTTCTTTTATTGATTCTCAACTGAAATAAGAACAGGCTATAAGTAAGGTTGAGTCAGAAATCCCACAGAAAGCTGCTTTGTTTTCATAAAGACGTATGACAGCAGGAGGACACACTTTAAGGACAGAGCACAGCTGCCTCCAGGGAAATATGAGAAAAGTCACAGTGAGGGTGGCAGATGCACAGAATATCCTTCCTGAAGAGGCCAATGGGTCATAAGGGGAGTGGGGAGTTGAAGAATGCATGGGAAAAACATAAGGTAATTCTCAGGAGACAGACAGCTGGAAAAGTAGGCTTCTGGTCAAGTCGGTTCTGGAGCCGATCTGATAGGATAAGAAAGACGCAGGCAGGGCGGGCCGAGTAGCACTGAAGGCATCAGCTGCCAAAAGCCTATCAGCAGGACTGCAATCCAACAAGATCTAAGTTCATCCAGCAATAAGCCAAGGCCCTGGAATTAAACAGCCTTTGTTGTTCACAATTTAAAATCACAGTTAACATTTTAACTGATAGCATATACTTAAAGCAACCTGACCAAGAGGGTAGCAAGATTATCAGTTCAGTGACAGTCCCCACTAATGGCTTTCAGCATCTGCCGGGGCCCATGTCTGGATGTATGGAAGCAGTCATTCCACTTGCTTGTGCTTTGTAGGACCCAAAATGTAAAAAGAGAGTATTAAACAAACAAATGTGATGTATAGATGTTTAGGCTGATATAAGAGAAGAATAAAAAGTAACTCCAGTGTTGAAGGACTAACATATTCATCCATATTTCTAAGCCATAAAACTAAGGGAGGGTCACAGGAGTGTCAGTCAAACAAAGTCTAGAGTTTGTCTTTAGGATAAGTGCCAAAAAGCTACACAGGCCAAGAGCTGAACTCAATTTAGCAGTTCTAAATTGAAATATCAGACAGCAAAATCATTATATATATAAAATGACAAAACATCTGGTGTCCATCTGTGCCCAGGAGTAATTCGGCAGTGTTTAAATGTGTCAGTGCCACTCATGTCATGAGCCTTCCACAAGAATATCTTTTAAAAATGAGTTACTTTGAATTAATCCCCACAGAATTTTATACAAAATCAAATCAATTCTTCTTCAGATGATGAAAGATCAGGACATTTGAAAGAAGTGAAAAGTGAAGGGTGGAACGAGAAAAAGAAAGACAAGCTAGAATGTTGAATCAGCGGAGGGCCATAAGGGCTAGCAGCAGTTAATGACTGGACTCTATTATATACAGTACATTCAAAAAACATTACACAGATCATTCCATTCATTTGCCTGTATAAATGCCAGGATTGCGTCTCCACCAGATTTCACCCGCATTGTTTTAGGATTAATGGTACGATTTACCATCATGTTGGCGCATTACACCCACCTCATTAAGAAAGAAGACAGTTCAATAGAAACACTGTTTATAAACAAATATTTAGTCTTTAGTATCTACACTAAAGACTACAAATGTAGTTTTATACAACCTCAGTCCATAAAATAAAGACAGAAACAATTAGTAACAATATAAATTAATTACACTATGAAGAAATGTTCACTTGACACATCCAATAACATGGCCACATGTCAGATGATTCTGCAGTATATTCTGAAATTCGAATATCATGGTAAGATATAGATTCCCTTTTTCTGTTTTTTACTTACATTTTCTTACAGTTCTATCATTGTGCCCGTTTCACTAGTTTCTAACAATTACTTCTAACTTAATGAATCCAGGTTTATAAATAACAAAAAGGCTGTCTATAGAAAACCAAAAAATCATTAAATGTTAGGGTGCTGTATATGAACAAAGCTTTTGGTCTGCTGTTGTTATTTGGTAAGGAGCAGTCAGCATGAACAACCTTGAAGAGTTACAAAGGTGAAAATCATTAATCACAGGGTTGGGCGGCCATTGTATCGACAGGAAACAGTTGTAGATGTAGAGAGGCAGCAGCGGGTGAAAAGGCCAACTCAAAAACAAGGCATCAATCGAGCAGGACAGCGTGAAAAAATATCACACAGACTTGCAAAATGTATTCAAATTTGTTCATTACAGAACCCAGCTTAAAAACAAGGTTATTTGTAGCGCTGCTCACAAGTAAGTGTTTTTGATTTGTACATAAAGTAAAAATCCAACATTTTCAGACTTTTGCAAACTTTTTTTTTTTTTTTATCATTTCTTTATATACACACTAATCAGTCAGTGGTTTAACACAGCAGATTAACCCCCGTCCTCCCAGCAGAACTGCCACACCACTGGAGGTTTCTTGGCAGTGATTATTGTTATCACAGGTGCCATGTTGGCCCAGTTGCAAGTGAAAAGTCCCCTCTCATAATTTTCACCAAAGTGTCCCACATGTATTCTGCACATTAACCAAACATGTCTCCATTAGACAGCTGTCCAAAGGTTCCCAAAACCACGCAAATTTTTACATCAGACACTAGCACTAGAATATTGATTTTCCCTTTTTAAATTATTCTCATATATTACAGCACTGTACAGAGCAGAAACAGTTATTGTTGAGAAAGGTGTGTGTGTGTGTGCACACACAATGGGTGAATATGATCTCAGTCCTCAAATGTATGAAACAGCATTGTCAATTTAGTGATTGTGTTACAGTATTTACAGGTGCAGTATTAACTGTACCCTTTAACATATGGTTCAGGAACAAAATGTGGGTATATATGCGGTATAACTGTAACATAAAAACAGTTATGATGAAAGGTGCTATACAAGAGATAGAGACATAGGGAAGGTGCTCAGTTATAGATAGATAGATAGAGGCATTGTGTGTAATGAGAATTGACAGAATGCACAATAATAGAAACTGTAGATGGATAGTGATGAAAGATGCTATATATATCAACAGATAAACAGTTATGAAAGACAGTTTACAAAATGTTGTACATTAGATAGGTAGATATGAAAATTCCTATGTAACAAATTGGGAAGGTACTAAATCAGATATGAAAAGTGCTGCCTAGCAAATGGACTCCTGTTGCTGTCTCTAACAAGTCTGAATAGATGACTATGGCTGGATTTAACAGGTCCAGATTGAATTTAATTAATAGATATCACAGACTTAGCCCTGAAAAGGCTGTAATTTAATGTGTACAGAAGGGACACCTGGCACATGCCAGCCTCAGCACCTTAATAGGTGTTATTCCCCCACTATATTTGATAATCGATGTCCCAGTTCTCCCCTTGTCCGCATCTTAAGCAGAGCATAGTCAGTCGTAATTAATCATGGATTCTTGAATTCACCTGCCAGGTTGCAGCCCTCACCTCCTTTGCAGAGCTCACACATTTACAGACAGCATTTGTTTGGTTTCTATTTGCTATTAGACACTGAATTATGAATAATGCATTAAAATCTTGGTCCCACGTAGTTATGTGTATAGACAGTATTTACTATAACATGTGAACTGTCCACATTATACACATGCATACACCAACACACATATTTCTTGGTCGTTCCTAGCCTACTAGTTCTAGTTACTGTGAAATTGTCTTGTGGGCTGTTTATATATAATCACTTTAAACAGGTCATGGCCTAATATAACTGGTATCCTCTTTTATTATTATGTCTAATTTTAAAAGGTTCAGGATTTTAGAGCTTGGCATGACATATCCACTTCCAGGTGAAAAATTGATAAGAGGGTATCATCAACAGAAAAAGTGGGTTGTGTTATCTGCACAAATGCTGCAAGAGGACTGCAGGCTGCCACATTCAGGATCATCAGAAAAGGTCTCCATTTACAATTTCAAATTGTGCTATCTAAAGAGAAGAAAGCTCAGGTACCTTTTTTACAAAATGTACAAAATATCTAAAGATGTAATAGCACACCAGGTCTTAAGGTGCACATTTCTCTGTAGGTTTCCAAGCAGTGGCGCTGCTAGACCCTTAGCCTAATTGTTCTGAGCTTCATTTCACAGGCCAACAGTGGCCACAGCAGGCTCTCACTTCTTTGTCTTCCTGCAGGGAAATTCACAGACTTTCCACAAAGATCTTAAAGGAGGACTAAGAGCCTGCCATCAGAGTAGTGTTCACGACACGCTTATGTCTATGGGATGTCTGTTGATCCTGGGACTTAGAAGTAGCTCTGGTGATGACCTATAAGTGAAGTTCAGGATGCATTTTAAATGAGCACTTCTGCTAAAACATGTTCAACTTACAGTGTTATAGCAGCAAGACATTTGTGCAGGAGGGAAAGTGATTTAAACATCAAGTTGAAGACAGCAGCGATAAGACATGTTTTGGTCTTGGGATAAGTAGGTCAACTGCTCCCATGCACAGAGGGTTGGCCCTGAAGTACCTGAAAGGTGTTTATCATTTTGTGTTTTCACCCTCATTCATTAATGCTACTGCACTTTGGTTTATTAATAAGGCCCTCATTTTGAAATTTATTCAGGTTAGGTCAGGGCGACCCACAGGGTTGGCTACTTAAAATCATACAGGACGTTTGGAGCATTCACTAGCCTGTTCTTACCCACCTTATTAAATATACACACATATACTCATCTGTCCATTTCCTGATGTTTATCCATTTTTGAAACTATATGGCCAGTCAGGCTACAATGTGCACAGCAGCCCCAGACAGGAAGCACTGGGTTATTTCACATTCATCCATACAAATGCTTAAAACCAGGATAATTTCAAGATATTAATTTATCTGGTAGTGTGTTTATCAACTGTAAAAAATGAGGAATGTCATATTCAAAACAGTTTCAGTACTTGTGTGTATACGTGTGGGCGCATAGTCACAATCGTACAGCACGGTGCTCTCCTCTGTGGCAGACTTATAAAAGACAAATAGTTAAGGCAGATAGGACAGCATCTGTAGAGAAGACAAGACATTAAAGAACAGACATGGCTAAAGGCCGACAGCTGTGTGCTTATCTAAGGGTTCATCTAGTGAGTGTGGATTGTCGGTTTGGACCCATGAGATCCAAGAGTCAAAGGGGCTCATTTAAAAATAGAAGGGATATCCAAAATGGAGCTTCACTATGGATAGGTTTTGTTTTTCAGTATGCCTGACACGTACTTCTGTAAAATGAAAATAAATTCACCACACGCCTTTATGCTGTTTTTGCTGCTGTAAGGATGGTCTGCCTCATTACATATGTCTCTTTATATATGTACTCATGTCTGTCTTTATATACGTGAATAAATAAATGATACGTAATTGAATGAATGAAATACAGAATACAAAACAATTCAGCACCAAAATCCATCGCTGTAGGAAAACAGGAAGTTTGAAGGTGGAATTACGTTGACTGCGCCATTGTCCATTCAGCTCAGTAGCATCATGTCTGCTACCTGACAGACAGTAAAGAATTGTCTTTTGGTGTTAATTTGTTCTTCTCAATTTGCAATGTCCTTCTGCATGACATTCCTGCATTACATTCTGATGAGTAGTTGTGCTGGCCACTCCCTGAACTCCCCTTCTCCAACTCCTTTCATCACTTTGATGATCAGGGTCTAAAAGGCTCACATAGCCACTGGGGTACCCAGAATAGGACACTAGGTCACATGACTAAATTGCAATTGGCCCACGGCAGTCCTGCTCCCGGGTTACATTTTTCTCTCCTCACCGTGGTCCTTTATGATCCATCCTTCAACTCGGCACTCTCTTCAGGTTGAGGGGGCGCTTCGGAAGAGGGTGACTGCACCCCCTCTGTTCCATCTGCTGGTACAAAAACAACAGTAAGAAAGGGATGTCAGAGAAAAGCAAATGTCCAGCCATGCATGAAACATTTCTGTATTGACTGTATTGTAAGAGCAGCTTGTGGACAGCAAGGCAGTTTATTTCAAATCCTTTTTTAAAATGGGACACACTTCTAATTTTTATCAAGTAACAGTTTTTTTTTTAATGCAAACTTTGTGTTTCATAAAATGACTTTCTTTATGCTTACGGTCTTATTATTCAGTTTCTAAAGCAAGTTAACTATTAAAAATAACAGTAGCCTTCTTTTAACTTGAACTGAATTCAATTTAATTCTCTGCCTGCCTATTTCATCTCCATGAATGAGTGGGTAGACCAAAACAAGATGCAGAAAATGACAGCATAACACAAAGATTTGTAAGTCAGTTTCTGCAAAACTAACATAGCTAAATAAATGTGTGCCACCTTCTGGAGAAAAGTAATACTGCAGACCTAGACAAATGAATTCAGAGTTGTCTATGCTAACGTCTGTGGCAGGGCCACTTTGAAAAGCAACTTGACCTGCAAGTGACAGCTCGGCCAGTTTGAGCGGCAGGTCTGCGGGGCTGACTCCTGCAGGTGATCCCAGGATGTCGGGGAGTGCATTACGACGGCCAGAGCGACTGGAAGAGGCAAAGTCCAGCACTGGCTCCACTTCTGTCATTGCGCACCTACAGTGTGGTTAGGATCCTGATCTCTGCAGAAGCAAAAAAGACAAACAAACAAACAAAAGAGGTGATGTTTGGGTGCAAAGGCAGAAAACTTGAAGAAACAAAATAGATTTCACTGTAGCTGTGACCTAACTAAATGAACACTGAACAGAATTAGGCTAAACTCATCCTGCCCATTTGCAGAATCAATTTAATCCATTACAGGCTTTAAGGAAACTGTAGTCTGGCCTGGGAGCATTGGGCATGAGGCAGGCTAAACCAGATCAGCCTGGGCAAATGCCCACCTATGCCTAGAGTCACATAAAAAGTAAATGCTTTATTGGCATGACACCATCGGTTCGTTGGAATTTGATTTAGTGAAGCTCATTCAAATAAAACATCTGTACAAAATAATAACATGACATGGCAACAGTAATCTCCATTTTCCAACAGCCCATGACCTAACAATTTAAATAAACACACTTAAGACATTTGTTAAGTTATTGTAGACAACTCTTAACATCAAGATGTTAAAATAGTGCATCCACAACCAGTACTATGATGAAATCTGATTGTCCTGGTCCTGCTTGTCATAAGCCTTACCCAGCATAGGACTGAACAGAGGGTGGGTGGAGTGGGGCTGGTCAGAAAGGATTTCTGTTTTAGTCAGAAAATGAAGAAAGGGCATCCACAGTATGGAGGTGACAACCGGTGATGTCAGAAATTATGCAAACCACTCTCTCTATTTGTTTTGTGTCCTTTGACAAAATGACTGTCATGTCCAACTGTAGTGGAAAAAGTCAAAACACTTTCAATAATAGAACCGTACCATGACAATACAAACATCTTCAATTGTCTCAGAAAAAAATGGCTTCTGCTGAGTGTTCTTCACAGTCACAGTCATGTTGAAGGGCCACGTTAGGGGGCTGAAAGAGGATTAACACCCAGGTGCTTGAAATTCTCCAGGATTCCCACAACAATCCTAAAGTCATTTTTGCCTTAATTAAAGTCACCCAAAATTATTGTGCTTTCTTGATAGTTACACCATCACCCAGTACTTTTACCTCATCTATAAACACAGAGAATTTGGATGGTGAACCTCTAATATTGTCAAAGTGCTTTCATGTAAAAAAAGTAAATGAGTAGCAAGGGTCAATGATGTTCTGTATGAGAGACCTACAGAGGATGTCCTCCAACTTCACCATCTGCTTCCCATGAAAGAAAATTTGACACCAATAAAAGGACTGATTAATACCCATGTTCATCTGTCGGTTTAAATAGCTGGAGAGGAGGGATGACTGTGATAAAGACAGATCTGTAGTCATGCTTGATGATTCTGTATGCCTGCAATGGCTACACATGGCATTGACAGCCTCAGTTGAACAGACTGGGCCCAAAACGTATATACACACATTGGATTGGTGCTTCTAGCATTTCAGTATAAATTGCTTTATAAAGTGACCACCAAGAAATTCACTACATATAAAAACTCAAACTTTAAAAGAGGGATCATGATACCTGCTATCAGATTGTAAAAATGAGTGCTCATTTCTCAAATTGCTGCTGACTTATTTTCAAAAAGTATCCAAAAGTTGCCTCATATCCTGAAATGACCAGCACTAACATTTTAAGATGTTTAAATTGGCGTGACATCAGGCCATCATGAAGTCCACTAATGGGCCACTTTTAGTGGAGGCTGGTAGTGGATTCATTAGTTGATAACAAAGGTGAAAGGGAAAACAAAAAAAGAGCCAAAGTTGTAGCTTTTGCATGTTGTGTACTATATTTGTCACTCCTCATGAGTAAAGGAAACCAGACGAGGTGGAAGCATGACATGCATGTTTCCAGGACATTTTTATTTTTTTAATTAAGAATATTAAGGCCAACTGCAGAGTAATTCAGAACATGAGTGAGGTGGCCGTTCTCTGTCAGTAAGCAAACAAGTAAAGGACACTCCTTACCAAGAGTCAGTCCTCTCTGGTGGTGCTAAGTCATCTCCTTTGTTTCCTGTCCAATGTGCCTCATTAATATGCTGGGCTAAGCTACCCCAACATGATGACTCGCACAGTGTTGTAGATGTGAAATTTCCACAGAGTTCTGGAGCCACTGACAGCAGTTACACACTTGTCACAGTGGGCACGGGCATCCCCAATAATGGCACTTAGTTTTTTTGAGCTGTAAGCTGAGGTTTATTGTAAGGATATTCACTTCATGATGGTGATTTGCATATACTCAGGAAAGATAGTGGGATGTCAAGGGTTTTTACAGGTTTTTAGGTGGGGTTTCTATACTTTCCTGGTTAATATTTCTGTTACATGGTTGGAAGAGTCCTGCACTCATCTGCAATAAATTCAAAGAAACTGCTTTTGGAGATACAACAACCTGCCACCAGTTGGATCCTGTAGTCACATAATCAAATCAAAAGATATACTGTATATTGTATGCTGTAAAAAAAAAAAAATATATATATATATATACATTACATTACATTTGGCCAGCGCGGTGGTGCTTCACAGGTCCTCCCTGCGTGGAGTTTAGATGTTCTCCCCATGTCTGCGTGGGTTTCCTCCAGATACTCCGGTTTCCTCCCACAATCCAAAGACATGCAGGTTAGGTGGATTGGCGATCCTAAATTGTCCCCAGTGTGTGCTTGGTGTGTGTGTGTGCCCTGCGGTGGGCTGGCGCCCTGCCCAGGGTTTGTTTCCTGCCTTGCGCCCTGTGTTGGCTGGGATTGGCTCCAGCAGACCACCGTGACCCTGTAGTTGGGATATAGCAGGTTGGATAATAGATGGATATATTACAATTTTCAAACAGAAACTTCTTTACTGCAGTTTCTCTTGATTCAGTTTTTGGAAATAAAAACTGCTACCATCTGTGATCAAATCTGCCTTTTCCTCCCAGGTTTGCTGCATTACAAATTAAGCAGCTCAGACCAGCCTCAAATATTTCTTAGACTTTAGTGTCACTGAGAATGCTATTGGTGCCACATTTGATCTCCCTAAATTTTAATTAGTTGTAAGGTTTTCTAACTTTTTTCCAGACCCCAACATATTGTTTGTTTTCTGAAAAGAAGCATCATTTGTCATGAAATGCTAATCTGTTTGATCTTGCTCCCATGTCTCATGTTATGGCTGTTCAGAATATCCATTCATCCACCTTCTAGCCATTTTATGGACCTTGCATACAGTATTTGAAATGTTTTCTGGTCAACATGCACTGCAGTGCTACAGTTTACCAGCAGAGGGAGTTATCACACCACAAGAACATTAACTGTCTTTTTATAAGGTGCCCGTTGACAAGGATTTTGTGAAAGGCCTCCTGACTGTACTGCAGACAACTGGTGTGGACAGACACAATACGGTATCTTTTCCTTTTTGACAATTTGTTATATTCTGTCAAAAAACATTAAACACCATGGGAACACGATCCTTCTAAGGCTAATCAGGCCCATATTTTCACTTTTACAGCATGTCACCAAAAGATAATAAAAAATTGAAATTACATATCCTCCTCAGATCTGTTTAAAGGATAAGTTTAGTATTAAGTTGAAGTTATTTCTTCACCAACATAGCATATATGCATTTGCAACACAAAATTGTGTTCTAAAGTTAAGCATTTTTTATAAGTTTTCAAAAATATGATGCTCATATTAGCACATAACAATGTGGCATGAGGCACCACCAGAAACTAGAAGCTTAAAAACTTACAGAATACAGTATATCCAAGACAGTTACGAATGCATGCACATTGTAAAGCAGTTTACAGTATATGTGTAATGTGTTGACAAGAAAACACCACTATTAAGGGATTCAGCCATTTTAAAATGGTGCATAGCTTCCACTGTAAAGCACCAGTGCAAGCAAGGTTTTTTTTTTAAATTTATAGAAAATGGCTAACTTTAGAAAACAGTTTGTATGGCAAATACATATAAAACATATTTGTGAAGAAACAACTTTGATTTGAAAAATACTAAATGTATCCCTTAATTAAATTAAGGCTTAGAGAAGGCCAGGACCTTTCCTAACAACAGTGTGCTCTAGTTGTAATGCAGGAAACCTGCTGCGGACTGGGTGCCAGCCAGGTAATGGGGCACACTCACTTACTCATTCATTTTTTCATCTTCCAGACCAGTTCTTTCCAAAACAGTGTGGCAATGGGCCAGACTCTTTCCCAGCAGTATCTGGTGCTACACTGGTACCAACCCAGGACAGGATGCCAGTCGATTTTAAGGTACATGCATACATGCACACATTGACTTAAGGCTGCCAGTCAACCTGACATACAAGTCTGTGGGATGAGGAGAAAACTAAAGTGCCCAGAAAAAAATTATAGCCACAAGGGAGGAATAAATATGTAAACTTCAAAGCAATAGTAGTCACTGAGTCAATGTGCCTCCCACTCTGAAAAGTCCTCCTAAAATAATTATAAATAATAACAGAAAATGGTTATTTCCATTATTATCCATCCCCTTTCTTTGGTTCATCTGAATGGTCTCTTGTACAGCCGGTTTCTTTCAGACATCACTTAGCACATGAATGAAGGCCTCATATGTATACTAGAGATATTTTCCACGTGTCTGAGTACAGTACAGTACAGTACAGCACAGCTGACTCTGACAAACCTTCTAATGGCTTAACAGAAATTTTAACAAAAACTACAACATGGAGACAGAGAAGCATTTGAGGCAAAACTAGAAGTTAAAGTGGAGTACAAGGAGATTAAGGGCAGAAGAAAACCTGCAAGCCAGTGAACATCCAGCAAAGCACATTCAGGTCACCAAACAGGCCGTCCTCCAAAGCAACTACTAGGACCACAAGGACACTTCAGAGAGGCCACAAAGAGGACTAATTCAGCTCAGTTAGCAAACATATTATCAGCGTTATTGCTCACAGAGATCTTTCATTGTCTTTATCAGCATCAACCTATCTTTTAAACTCCAATACATTCCTTTAACAAAAACAGGACACAAGTCACATATCCTTCGCATAAGACTAATAACCGCCTGTGGAGATATTTTATAGGTATAATATTACTTAACAAGTGCCTGTAAAGATACAGATTTGGTTAAAACTGATAGTAAAATAAAGTACTGTAGTATGAAACTATTTATACATGAAACCCAGTTCATTACTTACTGCTCCACAATTAACTATATTTTGCTGGTGATAAGATCTAAAGTTAATAGAGCAGAATACAAAACCTGAATAGAGACATGTATACACATTGACACACATTGAGCTTATATTATTTCACAGATAATACCAACTGCAGCAGCATCATTACTTTGAACTAAATCTGCCTAAGACTCACATTATTTTTAAAATTAGCACGTCAGATGAGTAAAAAAATAACTGAACACTTTCACAAATGCATTACTCACTAACTTCGCATTATATAATAGGATTCTAGTGTTACCCTTAATTTCCGTCCAGATTTTGTAGATTGAGGAAATGAGGGAACACATTGTGGCTGCCAATGTCAACAGTGAACCACTTTCTACAAAGCGTCTGGGATGAGTTAGACTATAGGCTTGGTGTGTGCCACATACTTAGCATTCGTAACAGTAAGAGAAAACTGAGAGTTTGTTTACAGATTTTACACTACATGTTCCCATAATTCTAAATTACTGAGTAATACATATTCAATTCATTTTGATTCACTCTGTATACTGAGCAACACTGGATTTCCCAAACATTATGACTGGAAGCCAGTGCTACTGTATATATGTACTGTATTTACTATATTGTCATAATTTTTTTGGATAGTTTACAGTGATGATGCTGCTGTTCCTTACATCTGTAGCGGAAAATTGCAGTTCACCAATGCTACCAATATCACTTGAGGGAGTGCAAAAATAGCACTGTCCAGATGTGCAAAGCTAGTAGAGGCTTATCCTAAGAGCTTAATGGCTGTAATTTCTGTCAGAAATCTAATCTTCTGTGCTGCTTTGTCTTGCAGAGAATCGCAGTGCTGACAGGCTGATCAGACTTTCCTTTCCCCACAACAGTGTACAGCGTCAGCCAGGCACAACCAGGCCACTTGAGGTATCTCATTCCTGTAGCACTTCTTGGGTTTGCCTCTAGTCTCCTCCCAATGAGCTGTGCCCAGTACAATGCCCATGAGAGCTGCTCAAGAGATATTCCCATTAAATGTCCAAACAACCTCAAGTACAGCCTATAATTATGGAGTAGAATCAGTTCTTATCCATTACAATTCTGGATCAAAGAAATTGAGGCTGGCAGCCCAAATGAGGAAGCTAATTTCATTAACAACATTGCTCATTTGGTGACTAGACTACACAAAGCTCATGACCACACTTTAAGGTTAGTAGAGTGCCCTGTGAACTGGGGGCTTTGTCTGAGGACTTCAACAGCACCTTCAAGCACGTCTCACATGGTGCTATTGCATCAATCCAGTAGTCAATCCTATTGGCTGTTCTTTTCCAGGAAAAAAGATTATTCAAAGGTTTGGAGCTGCTGATTCTCACTGACTGGGGCAAACATGAGATCATAGTTAGAGATGCCTACAATGACATCATGATTTGCAAATGGCAGTTATCTTTTTTTACGGTTTACCCATTGGATACTCTTCTTGATATCCTGCCTTTGAAATTCAAGAACAGGAGGGGAGACATGACACACCTTTGACGAAGTCCTACATTTACCTTTAACACAACAAAGTTAACAATAAAAATGTGGACACTACTCTTAATTTCCAAACAGAGGAACAGAGTCCTGCAGCTTCAATCAGAGACCTCTTTAAATGCAGATATACAGTCAACCCTCTGCTTGGTACTGTTATAATCTGATTCATAATCTTTTAATCTTTTCATAATTTTTTATATGTTTCCAAGAGTTCTTTTGCTAATTTCTTATAGCTATATTTATGTTTTTGAGTCAGAGAATTTGATTCTTACCTTATTGTTAGCTAGGATGTTCTTTCAATTAATTCGCAAATTGTTTGCATCTTTCGAATGGAGTTTTGTTTGCCCTTGGGTGTTGGCTATTTTGTGGCTTTACTGCTATGATGTGGTAACCTGTTGTTTGAGGGTGCAGTTTCAAAGGTTGTGACACATGACTTACCAGAACAATGGTTTAAAGGTTGGTGTAATTCACTTCCTAGTATCTGACTTTGGGGATATAACAAAAGTTCTTGTGAGTTTTGTTAACATTCAGGGTTTGTTGTCTTCATTAGTTAGACCTTAGGTTTCTGGCATAACAACATTGACTGTGAGTACTGTTACTGGGTTTGGTGAAAGATCAAACAGAGTTTTTGAATATGAAATTCTAGCTAGTTTTTCAAGATTTCTTTGTTTGGTCACCTTCATTTACTCAAACTTGCCTTTCCTTGTATTCAGCAATAACAATCCCAAGTCACATTTACAGAGCTTTAACAACTTCCATCAAATCCCTCTGCACAAAGGCAAAGTGGTGGTCTTCTGGTCTTTGCCCAGATCAGAATCCACAATGTTGTACTTCAGTCTACTTTGGGGTTTTGCTTGGAGACATCTGCTAGTAATTGTAACACACGTTCTAATTTCACTTTTTGAAAATTCAACTCACATCACAGTCCACCAAAACATACAGACTACAATATCTCACATGTAACACCAATGAGCCATATTGGCTGTTTCGAGTAGCCACAACAATGTCAGGTGGGTCTTCACTTCATTAGAATATTGAGGAGCTTCTTTGCCATCCCAGTGACATCATTCACAGAGGCCAACTATGCTTTTGCCAGGCTCAATCACTTCCCTTCCTTACACGTTTGTTTTTGAGGAAACCCAAATGTCAGTCACTAATGTTCCTCCAACTGGTAGCTGCTATAGTCTTGTCCTGCAGATCCACTGAGCCTCCTAACATTATATGGGAAACCTGGTTCTTTAACACAGTGGGTTTTATGACTATTTATGCACCACAGGGGATCCATGAGTTGCTCCCATGGTAGACACCATCACTTTGCAGTCAGTCTGACCTTAAAATCCCAGATATGCTGTCTGAGGTGTCTTTATGTGGGGCATGAGCTCTGAGCAGGACTGCTGAGTTATCATTTTGGGCACTGGACCTAAATACTCTTAACTGTGTTGGTGTGTGAGCAAAGGTGGATTAATGCAGTGTTCTCAGTGGCGCACACACCAAGTAAGGATTCTGCGGTGATCACGGTACATTTTTCCTTTAAGAAAAAAGCAGAGAGGGAGAAATCCTGTCAGACCTGCAAGTCTGAATGACATAGCCCAAAATCAGGGACTTTAGATGAGATTAGACTGGCATTTGACAAAGCTAGAGAATCCATTTCCTGGAAATGATGTAGGGTTTTGTAATTCAGTATGTCTTGTATAAAAATGCAGCTCAAAGCTGACTGATACTCACTGGCAGAAAATATGTGAAGGAGGACAACCATCATTTTTCCTGGAAATTATTTTCAATGACTTAATATCTTCATAATCTATTTGCTCCTAAAAAAAATTTACTGACATTTTTAAACAGCATGGTATGAAGGAGTAGATTGGCAAGATGCAGATATTAGATGGAGTCAGTTTAGTGGACTGCAATGAATTTATACTGAACAAAACTTTGATAGCCATGATACGGTAGACTTTGATGCTTTGTCCATAGCAAGAACACTGTCCACAGAAAAACAAAATAAACATTTCACAAATTATACATTATAATATGTAAGCAAAATGTGATTTTTATGACACCTTTCTGTACTGAACACCACTTTCAAGTGTATTACAAGTCCATAAATGTAGTACAATCCATCCATTTACCAAATGCATTAAATGGCGATGGTCCATTGAAAGGTGCATTCATTTACACACCGTAGTCACCTTAAAATGGGAAACTGAGAGTAGCCCAATAGCCCAGCACGCATGTCTTCGGTTTGTGGGAGTACCTGAAGAAAAACCCACATGATCACAGAAAACTTGTAATCTCAATATAGAAAATGACCATGAACCATCCAGCCATCCATCCATCTTCCCAACTCACTGTCTCTTATATTGCAATTGTGGAAACAGTATTCAAATCCACCTAGTCGTTGTCCATGTGCTGTTTGCATATTTTGCCCATGAATACTCACGCCTGTTTTCCTCCCATCTCCACAAATACTTGCATGTTAAGTTAACTGGTGACTTTAAAGTGTGAGTGAACTGGCATGCAACTCACTTTCACCCTGTCTAATGTTGTTTCCTGCTGCGCATTTAGAGTGCAAGGACAGACACCCTACCCGCCCATACCCACACATGACAATCAATTGTATTTAGCATGTGTAAGAAGGTATTTATGCTTACACATACATTTTTATCAAATGTATTTTGAAACTGAACAAGAAACAGGAAAAAGAGCAAAAAGAATTCCCAAGAGGATCCAAGATGAAACATGCCCAATTAGTACTAGAGAAATAAAAATCTAAAAGGAGAGATTAGAAATTAAGATCAAAATCATGACATTAATCACTGGTCGTAAATGTAAAGTTTAGAGAGAGACGTAGGCTGCTTATGTGAGCTACTCAGGATTGCATACTGAATCACCATCTTGAAGTTTAAAGTCAATTGTGCACTTTCTCTGCAGCATTGAATAGCACAGCTCAAAAAGGGCACTAGCCTAAAAATACCACAGACATTACAAAGTGCACCAATGTAATAAACATGCCTTAATTAGTAAAATACTGAATGCTAAGCAACATGAGTTTCATCTACCAGTGTTAGAAAAAGGTTAAAAACTTGTTTCCCTTTCACTAGAGGTGGACTGGATGCCGTATTTCCTTGGTTAAGGAGCTGGATGCTAAACTATAAATTGGCTGGTGTTACATAATTTAACTTGTCACTTATCTTACTGTAAAAAATGAAAACAACTACACCTTACCTGTAATGGCCTTTGGGATGATGTTCACTGTGGAAATGTGCATAATAAAGTAACGTTTGAAAGCAAGCAGTGCGTCTTATCAACCATGGCTCACAACAAATACCAACATGCTGTAACACTGCTGGCCACAGACATGTGCATTTCAGAGACTGAGGCTGCCAAGTCACGTGAGCTTCTAATACTAAAGATTGAACTACCTAGTGCCTGCTGAACGTGTTACCTGAGAGGATAAAGAACAGAAAGCCGTGTTCAATTAGAGAGATAATGGAATAAAAAAAAAATGGTACTACTGTGTAGCCTTACTTAAAGGAACTCCTCAATCAGGCACATGGGAGCTGACAGAACACATGGGTCTATCAATTTTATTTTATTTTGTGCTGTTTGGGTTTCGATAACGAAAATAAAGTTTTGTGTTTCCTCTTCTGCCTGACCTTTTAGCTAAGGTGTGCCTCAGTCAACAGACACACCTTGTTACACAGAGCTAGCTGAGTAAGATTATGGCCACAACTCATTGGACACCAGACAGGATTTAGGTGAGGCATGGCAAATTGTGTTAGCCTTCTGGATGTAAAGCACGCTCTTATGTGCTGTGCCAGTCTGGGACTTGCCTTGTCTGCCAGAAGAGGGGGAAATAGCACTATAAGAATGAGGCGAAAAGGCAAAGCAGTTTGAATCAGCCTGTTCTACACATTAGCAGCTAGAATTATTGTCTATTTCCACTCCACGAAAAGGCAGGTAACACATATGTCACTGTTACCAGTTGTGTCAGTGTAATCCTAAGAATATGTGAAGTGAGTAAAGAAGACAACAGGAGAGCAGTACATAAGCATATCTGGTCAAAACAGACAGATATACACTCACCTAAAGGATTATTAGGAACACCTGTTCAATTTCTCATTAATGCAATTATCTAATCAACCAATCACATGGCAGTTGCGTCAATGCATTTAGGGGTGTGGTCCTGGTCAAGACAATCTCCTGAACTCCAAACTGAATGTCAGAATGGGAAAGAAAGGTGATTTAAGCAATTTTGAGCGTGGCATGGTTGTTGGTGCCAGACGGGCCGGTCTGAGTATTTCACAATCTGCTCAGTTCCTGGGATTTTCACGCACAACCATTTCTAGGGTTTACAAAGAATGGTGTGAAAAGGGAAAAACATCCAGTATGCGGCAGTCCTGTGGGCGAAAATGCCTTGTTGATACTAGAGGTCAGAGGAGAATGGGCCGACTGATTCAAGCTGATAGAAGAGCAACTTTGACTGAAATAACCACTCGTTACAACCGAGGTATGCAGCAAAGCATTTGTGAAGCCACAACATGCATAACCTTGAGGTGGATGGGCTACAACAGCAGAAGACCCCACCGGGTACCACTCATCTCCACTTCAAATAGGAAAAAGAGGCTACAATTTGCACGAGCTCACCAAAATTGGACAGTTGAAGACTGGAAAAATGTTGCCTGGTCTGATGAGTCTCGATTTCTGTTGAGACATTCAAATGGTAGAGTCAGAAATTGGCGTAAACAGAATGAGAACATGGATCCATCATGCCTTGTTACCACTGTGCAGGCTGGTGGTGGTGGTGTAATGGTGTGGGGGATGTTTTCTTCGCACACTTAGGCCCCTTAGTGCCAATTGGGCATCGTTTAAATGCTACGGGCTACCTGAGCATTGTTTCTGACCATGTCCATCCATTCATGACCACCATGTACCCATCCTTTGATGGCTACTTCCAGCAGGATAATGCACCATGTCACAAAGCTCGAATCATTTCAAATTGGTTTCTTGAACATGACAATGAGTTCACTGTACTAAAATGGCCCCCACAGTCACCAGATCTCAACCCAATAGAGCATCTTTGGGATGTGGTGGAACGGGAGCTTCGTGCCCTGGATGTGCATCCCACAAATCTCCATCAACTGCAAGATGCTATCCTATCAATATGGGCCAACATTTCTAAAGAATGCTTTCAGCACCTTGTTGAATCAATGCCACGTAGAATTAAGGCAGTTCTGAAGGCGAAAGGGGGTCAAACACCGTATTAGTAAGGTGTTCCTAATAATCCTTTAGGTGAGTGTATAGATGATATGAAAGGCACTATATAACAGATAGATATATCTTTTTGTCCCAAAGGAGAGACTTGGCATTTTACAGAAGCTCAAGTGCAAAAAGAAAAAACTTAGAGAACACAGAGCTTATATAAAAGGCTGCAACCTGTGCAGCACTTGGGAGTTAAGTTAAAATGCAGCAAATGAAAATGAAAGAGTTACAAAATATACAAAAGATACAAGTGGTGGTGCAGTGCTCAGGAGACTAATAGCTATCTCTGTGGTCAATCGTCATATATTCAGCATTATGATTTTGTCAGCCAGTGTCATTGCTCTCCCTATAATTTTTCTAGGCTGCCTCCACAGACCGGGCATCAAGAAAGCAATTTCCAATGCTGACTTGTAAAATCCATTTGTTACTGTATCTGCAGTGACATCTAACCTCTTTACTGTTATCCTCTGGCTAGCATTTTATTTATTTACAGTTAACATGAAAACAAGAAACATTTATTCAGAATAAGAGGAGCTTGACCTTGTTCCACCTTGAGATGCAACACACTTATGCTCCTGACGGAGTCATCCTTTGTCACCATGAGAGATTTGTGGGAAACCACTTTGGACTGGCAATAAATCAGCTCATAAGCATGCTCCGTCATTGCAGCCATGATAGCCAATTTTTGAAAGTGTGCATGACACACAGTAGACACACCACAGAAGAGGGAGGTTGAACAGAGGTAGGTGTAACTTGACAGTGAAACTCAGATGTGACAACCACTTACATGGTGTTACTGCATGATGCATGATGTATCCATCCATTTTCACATGAGCTTTCAAGGTCAGAAGTTTACATTTATTAACATTAAATTTCATCTGTCACATTATCTGCCATTCCACCTATTTTAGTGTCCTCAGCAAATGTAACAAGCTTATTATCTACATTCTTAGCATGTTTATTAAGGTGTATTACAAAGAGGAGTGCCTTGAGTCAGACAACCTTTAACATTACCTCATTTACCAAAAGTTCCTCTCAGCCTAAACCTTTGCTTGTGTCGACTTAGTAAATGTTTCACCCATCTACCCTTTATGCCTTGAACATCTGCTCTCTTTAGTGTGATCACTAGATTTTCATGTGATGCCTTATTAAAAGCTTTTTGAAAATCAGGATAGATGATATGTATGTACCCCTGGCAAAAAACGTTTGTGCCCCACCTCACTGAATTCTAGTGTATTAGTAAAACACGTTTCCTTTTGTCTAAAGCCATGTTGACTGATAGCAAACAAGCAAGGAAGATTTTTTTAAGGGAGACTGGGACAAAAGACAAAGTCAGAGACATAAAAAGGGGGTCAAAACCGAGAAGACTGATACACTGATACAAAATTTCTTGATCAAAAATGATGCACACAAAAAGTGGTTTAGAAAAAGGTTTCTTTTAAACAAAAGACCAATGATCAAAAAGGCTTTTGAAATCCTTTTGAAATTGCCCTGCTACCTTATTACAACCTCTGATGACATGCCCCCGGAAACAAGGTGCTGTCCTAAGGACATGTAATCACTAACTTTCTTGACATAAATGTTATCAGTGCATGATGATTTATTTAATTTCAGAATATTTAATCTTTGTAGTTCTTCTCTCTTAGTACCTTCTTAATAGTCCCTGCAGCTGCACATGAAAACATCAGAAAAATATGAATTTACAGCATTTGTTATTTCAGTTTCTATGCATTATATTCGCCCTGATGGTTCCTAATACTCTTCACTCCATTTTTGACAATCCTTATACATCTAAAATATTAGATGAACATTTTCAGGACAACGTTGGCACTTTCCACAATATCCTTCTCGAACAGCCTCTAACCACTTCCAACATCCTTTTAAATAAGATCAGAAGAGCTGGGAATACTGACTGTCCAACACTACATGAATGTTTCATGGTGTGGCTGGCCACGTCAAGCAGCAAAAAGGCAACAAGGCACTGATAATAAACATGAAAAGTAAAAAAATGTGTGTGGTGCCGGAAAAGCAAATTAACAGACAAAATTACTGAGAGAAGTTAAAAGAATGGATGCAGATGATGTATAAGACAGCTGATAAAACAGTGCATAGTTTACTTTTACGATAATGCCAACTGCAAATCACAGAAGTACAAATATACAGCACATGCCAAGTAAAAGATAAAAGATAAAAGAAAAACTGAAATCCCAGCATGATATAACATTACTCCTATGAACCCTTTGTTTTAAAATGTTCTACAGAAACTTCCTTAGGTATTAAAAGAGTACTGTGGCATAGTGGGTCCACGGCACAGCAATAGGTGACCAATGTTAAGTAAATATTCGCCCCCCAAGAAGGTGCAGGCACCATTCGGGAGTGGGTGTGCGTGAGTGCATTTTGCACTGCGGTTAGTTAGGCAGCTGGTTGGCCGAGCCACAATCACATGTGGAGGTGGGCAGATCAGTCAGTTGCATCAATGATGTTGTGGAGGGAATGGCTCCTCGCACCTGCGCTCTGTTAAACAGGCAGTATAAATGGGAGCCTGTACAGGGCAGAGGGGAAAGAAGCCCCAGAGGAAACAGACAGAAGAATGGAGGTTAAAGAGTAGAAAGAAGCAGGCAGGGAAGGCAGAGAGAGCCCGGCATGAGTAAGCGAGACAGAGGAAGCAGGGAGCCGTGAGGAGAGCCCTCAGGTGAGTATGTGGCCAACACTCAGGGGCTGCTGAAGTGAATCACTATAGCTGAGCTATTGAGGGAGTCAGAGTGATGCAGTACTGGATGGTGCGACTTGCTGCATAAGCCCGGGATGGCAGTAGAACATGGCGAGGTTCAGATGGGGAGCCCTATTTAAGCTATGAATAGTAGGAACCAAGCCTGGGTTCAGATTATGAGCCCTGCTGGGGGCCATGGAACAGCAGGGACCCAAACATGTGGAAGAAGGTTGGCTGTGCCTGTTGGTTTGATGTCTCTCCTGCGTGCGGGACCTGAGCTCAGTAAGCTGGGGAGATGTCCACTTTAAAGAGAAGCACTAGGGCTTAATTGTAAAGACTCCTGTCTAGGATTTTAACCTTGTTTTAAAGGACTGCTTATTGAACTGTTTTAAACTTCACTTGTGCGCCGTTTTTATGGATTATTTACTGTGGATGGAGCACTACACTGTTTAATTTGGACACTTTGTTTTGTTTGTTTTAAATAAAAGCACTTGTCACTTTTTCTCCTACCTCTTGCTGCTGCATATGTGTCCTCATTTGCTTGGCTCATCCCTCGCGTACGTAATCGCTGTGGTGGGTTCAAGAGGCTCCCATAGGGACCTGGTAGTGTGGGGTCAACCCGCATGATCTCATATGAACAGGGGTAGCCAAGAGCAAGCCTGCCATTATTAGTGTTAAGCTGCTGAAGGCATTCTAAAAGTGGTCAGATTATGTGGGATATGAAGAAGCACACATCTATTTACTGTACAAGTCCTGCACATCCAGTTATATTTTTCTTTTGGAAACATGTTTACGTTGAAATCTGTTTTCTTTATTTAAAGTAAAATAAAGCATTAAGGGAAACAGTGATAGTGTACATACCCCATTGAGAGCTGGTATTTGTGTTAAAGTGCAGATCTTGCAGTCGTGCAACACCAGACAGCTCACCTCAGTAGCATTTTGGCTTGCAGACTTGTCTGGCCACCTGCTTTAAGGGACCCTGCCAGGTTCTCTACCGAGCAGCATGTTATGTCTGCCAGACTGCCTGAAGGTTACTGTTTGAAGGGCAGAGAAGAGATAAGATGCTCTTGACGGGCTCAGTCATTTGCGTGTGTTCTCTCTTCTGCCTTTTTCCCCATGACCAGCTGTGTATTTTGACGTCCAGCCCTTTATCCTGCACTCCACAAGTATGTCACTGTGGGGGGTATAAACATCACCGTACCAGCAGACTGTGGCCATCTGGATGTATTAAATGCATGCCGTCAGTGGGTAAAAGCTGCTGTTTTTCTTACTAATGCACAGCTGAACCATAATTATAGGATAGGTTCTTGTAAGAGAAAATGAGAAGTAATACCACTGTGTATTTCTTTCCTAAAAAAGCTGTTCTGGAAGCCACATTATTGTACACCTTTAAATAACACAATTAAATATTTCATACAAAATAATGACCTCTACCTCATGTAATAAAAAGGTATGCCTGCTGTTGCCCCCATGCCCTAGTTGTACAGATGAAAGCCTGTGTAACCATAATGTCTGTACAAAGATCATCATATCATTGAGACTTCAAAATACATTCTGAAAAGGGTCACCAGGTCAACTACCGGTAAATACTGCCTGGGAAAAAATGAGCACCTAAAGTGATGAAGTTAGAAATGTGATGTTCCAGGTGTTAAACCTGAACCAGTTGAGTTTTGGAAGCCTGCTTGGAAATGCAGAGCTTGGTGATTGTGCGTCTGTGTGTTTTTCTGCTCATTACTTTAAGTAGGCAATACAAACTGAAGTCCATTGTAGATTTTTTGTTCTTTATTTTTTAGTTATTGTTTGTTTTTTTTTTTTTTGCTTTCAATAAATGTACAGTGCACTGCCAGTTATATGCATATTTTACACTGAATCTCTTAAACAAGAAGAAACGTCACTGTTGCCTCACCTAGCAGGAGCTAATGCTTGGACCTTCCTTGAGATAGTTGTATATCTCACTTCCTCTCTTTCACTGCCATTCTATCACGTATAGGCCTTCAATAATTGACAGGGTTTTCAGGCCTCTCATCAGTGTTTTTTCAACAATCCTACGATGTCTCATTGAAGCTTGACAGAGGAACCAGCTTCCTGGTACCATCCCTTCCACCCCTCTGGTCTGCCCTTCCTCACTTCTGTCAGCCGGGTTGCACCAATATTCACTCCTCTGAAGCCACAGGCACCTGGATACTGTTTTTGCCTGCATTGAGATGTCTGCAACCAAGTTCCTTTAATTTGGACCTTTGATCCTAAGGATTGCTCTCCTGAGTGACAGTCCTGAAAAACCCCTACAGAAGACCTCCACTAGGAGGTTCCAGACTCTCCATCTCCTCTGCTGGTATGTCTGGATGAGGGACTGGTATTTGCCAAGCTTACACTCACTAGCACCCTCTCTCCTTTCCTCTTTACTTGCCTTCTCCCCTGACTCAAGAAAGCAGATGAAGTGGGGGCCTCTGGCCTGGAGTTTGCTGGGCCGTCACCTGCTCTCCTTCTCTGAACCCTCAGCCTGCTGGGCCAATAAATAGTCAAGGTGTCATCTCTACCATGCGTCCACCAGACTTGCTTGGCGATATTTCTTGTAACTGTCCTTGCTATAACACAGCTTGACAAGGACAAAATCAGTCTCACAGAAACGTTACAGTACTAGACAGGACTGTAGTAATCACCATAGCATTGTCTTCTTTAATGCTGAAGCTTCATGCTGCAGGTGGTCGCAAGTCTCCTATGCTAAAAGGATAGGAAGAAATACTTAAAATAAGAAGAGGAAAAGTACAAGACTTACCAGGCAACGCAGCAAACCAGAAATCTCATCCTCTGTACTGCTTGCTTCTTTTGCTGCACATGCATACAAATATTCATACACACATGCATCAACATACAGCCAGATGTATGGGGAGATACAAACATTCAAATGCTTCAGATGAACCACACTTAAATTATTTTTGTAAGTTAACATATGCAAAACTAAAAATGTCAAAGTTAAACATATTGGGCACAAACATAAAAGCAAGTCTGAAGGAAATGCGAATCCAACATTTTTAATTTAAAAATAATTTTCTAACACTGAAAAATGCTTATTAGTGAGAAGAATCCAACTTTGCAAGCCAAATTGAAATGTTTTACAATATTTTACAAAAGGGCTCAAATACTGATCCAAATACAATCCAATAGCCTGTAAAACTAGCCTGTGAGCTAAATGTGCAAATCTCAGTCCACTGTCTGAAAAAAATGAGCAAGACAGACTCTTGCAAGTTTGTCCATCTCCGTACCAGCAATGTAGCTAGTGTTATTTTATTCATTTTTAGCTTTTATTTTTTAATCTCTAATTGATGCCATGTTGAACTTGGCACAAACAAGTGCCCGAGATAGTTCCTCTGTGTAATGCCCATCACACTGGGTGTGTTTTCATGTGCACAGTGTGCTAGGAGCTAGTGATAACATGTAGCAAGACAGCATGTGATTATGAGAGGGTAGATATTTTGTGGCAGCCAAAGCCACTTGATTGTCATATACTGAGACTATTGTAAGCTTGATAAAGACAAATGTATCAATATTAAGGTAAACGTGTTTGGCCCAAATCATCATATAAATGAAATGAAAAAAAGTTCTCAAAAACATTCAGTTTTAGATTTATTTTTCTTCTTGAATGGTCATTCAATGGTAGCACAATAACAAGCAATGCAAGTAAGAATTTCATTGTACACCGTACATGTGACATTAATGACCCTATAAACCTACAAACTTTGACCAGCAGTGACTGAGTTAGATTTAACTTTGGAGTTGACAGATCAAAAATTTTGATGTTGATTTGTCTTAGTAATGGAACTAGTGCAAGTGGGACTTAACATGATTCCACCCTAAGGCCTGTATTACCATTTATAACCATGGGTTCAACAGTTCTCCAGAAATGCAGTCATTTAAGCCAGGCCTGTCGAACTCTAGGCTTGGAGGGCCGCAGTGGCTGCAGGTTTTCATTCTAACCGTTTTCCTAATCAGTGACCAGTTTTCACTGCTAATTAAGCTCTTTTCCCATTATTTTCATTAAGGATTCAGTCCTCTGAATTTATTCCTTTCCTCATTAAATGACAGTCAAACAGAAATGAGATGTGAAACGAGCCAACAGATGACCAGCTAAACTGGGATTTCAAACTCTGACCAATCTCTTAATGAGAAGCTGATTCTTGCTGTTAATTAAACCCCATTATTTAATTCCATGGCCTGTTGCTGCTCTTGTTCTGCCACAGCAGACATTTCCAGAACTGTTACTGAGATCTCCACCTTTCTTTATTTTCAGACATTGTGTGATGGGCGCAGGTGAGCTGATCATGGAGCGCCTCATTTTGTGTCTCATTATTGTTTGGCTGCTAATTAAGGAAAAAGAACAACTAAGGGGCCCGAGTCAAGTTAATTAAAACTAAGGCAAAAGACGCTAATTAGTAACAAAAACTGGTCACTAATGAAGACGACAAAATAAAAACCTGCAGCCACTGCAGCCCTCCAGGACTGGAGTTCAACACCCATGATTTAAACCATTTTCAACTGCTCCAGATCATTTCAACTAGACATGCTTAAACTGTCAGATGTATATCTCATCCTAGAGGTGATCCATAGGTTTCTTTGTATTTTCTACTTTACAATATCTAACAATATATAAAATATACAATGAGTACAGTAAGTTAATGCCTATGTTGCTATTATCAGTGTTACCCAGATGAAATGTGGCCCTTATTACATCTACAGTAAAATCAAGGTAATAGCAGATTCTGAAAATGGCAATTATGTGTATTGTATATACAGTAAATAACAAAAATGTAATATAAAATTCTCAAATAGCCTTAATTCAGTTCAGAGTCACCTATCCAGCAGCATCAGACACAAGGCAGGACTAATCCTGAATAAAGCTCCAGTCCATCAAGTTCTGCCTGCAAACGCAGGGCCAACATGCACATGCATAAGGAAGTGACGAGAAGGCAGAACATCCAGGGAGTAAAATCATGCAGACACTAGGAAAGCATACAAACTCCATGGAGACGACAACTAAGCGGCACTTACTACTGGGTCTCTTTACAATCCATGCAAATAATAAGATAATATAGTAACTGAATAAAAAACAGCTTTTGTCAATATCCTCATTATGTGTATTTTTAATTCTAAATAAAGTTTGGTAAATTGACATTTATGTAAAGATGGCTCATGCTTTGGGGTTAGTGTTACCAAGGTAAGCTCTGGCTCAATGAAAATCTAAAATTAGTAATTAAAAGTAAAATATACAGTATATGGGATACAGTCAAAAATAAATTCAGTTTTGCATATTTGGATTCAAAGACAGTGACTGTGGTCATTTGAATAACCCTGAAGGTTGTTAGAGATAACTTAGCATTGATTACTCGAATCTATCATAAATAAAACACTAATAACGTAACAGAAAATTGGCCATTTGATGCTGGAGGGTCACAATAGAGGATATAGTGCACACAATAGATAAGATCATGGCCATTGTATGCAATGGAGTTAAAGGAAATCAAGAAGAACTGAATACTGAGGGAAGATAGAAGGATTGAAGGCATAATAGTCTCACAATCCAGTGCTGAGCATTTTGGACCATAAGAATGTTCCCTGGTACCACACGGACAGTTAGTGCAGGAGATTGATTGTATACTTTTCAAGGGACACATTTCAGTTAGAGGCCTTAACCTGAAAATCTTGTCAAACTGAACAGAAATACAGTATATTCTGGGAAAGCTGGAAGGGGGGAGGAGAGTGGCAGCTTTTTATTAAACTTTTATCAGAAACAGTTCTCTTAGTTCAGTTGCTGCTTGTTGCAAAAGTGAGTTTTTTTTTAGTTCAGCTGGAAATTGACACTTTTTGATCTGCTAACAACTTTCATTGAGGTTTGTCTCTAAGATGCTAGACACTTGGGAGAAAGATTTCTCTCTGGCAAGAAATATGCCCTTTCTTTTTTGATTAAGGATACATAATCTATAAGTAGGGAGACACAGTAGCACAGTTGTAGCGATGTTCACCTTGCAATGGACTCTTGCCCTGTCCAGGGTTTGCTTTTTCCTTGTGCCCTATTCTAGCTGAGATAGACTCTAGGCCCCTCGACCACCCTGGTCTGGTTGGATTAAGTGAGTTGGAATATGACATGACAAATCGGTCTTTAGGGAAATGGACTACCTGGAATATCTTATTGATATGAAGATTACATTAATCCACACAAGTTGTATAATTGTTTTTATTGATTATGTTTGCTTCTATTGGTTTCATTTGAAATAAATGAAAGTTTTAAATCAATATCTCTGTCTGATTGGTACTAGTGAGCCAAGAAGTTAAGACTGATCATTGCTTGTTTAACAGAGAATCCCTTGAGGGCTAAAGGGGACACCTTTGAGAAGTCCTTTATCTGTGGTAAAATGGCTTGAAGTAAAGGAGTGAAAGTAAAGATGGCCCCAGTCAACAAGCAGCCTGCCATTAGACGCCCCTTGGGTTGAATATGTGGGATGTAATATGGACAGTTAGAAAGTTAAGAAGTTATAGGTAACAGCTATATAGCTGTTTTGGACATCTCCTCCTATTGTCTCATATAAGAAATACTGAAGAGGATAGATAGATAGATAATAAGTTTATTTGTACCAACAATATTGTACCAATTTTAACTTTGTACAGCTTATTTAACAAATAAATACAGGGTGATTCTAATGGACTGCGGTGCCCTGCCCGGGGTTTGTTTTATGCCTTGCACCCTGTGTTGGCTGGGATTGGCTCCAGCAGACCCCCGTGACCCTGTAGTTAGGATATAGCGGGTTGGATAATGGATGGATGAATTCTAATGGGTGGGGCCCTGAGTTATGATGTATGACTGTCTTAAAAATGAAGCAATTCAACCTAAGTAAAGATCACGGTAGTACTGGATAAACGTACAAACGAATGAGGTATGGTGCTCTTTTTTGACTTGTTTGTGAATGAACTGGATGACCGTGAGAGCAGTGGAGGTTATTTCCAGCAAGATGGGGCAACCTGTCACATGTTGCAGCATGGCACAAATTGATTGTTTGTTAGCAAACAGATTATTTCCAAGGGACTATGGTCATCTCGTTCCTCGGGCCCAGTACCTCCGGATTTCTTCCTTTAGGGAATGCTGAAAGGAAAAGTGTACAAGAACAAGCCTCATACACTTGAACAATTACAGTGAAACAGGAAACTGCTGCCAACACCCGTACAATACTTGCAGATACCTTTTCCAATATGGAGCACCATGTCGATCTGTGTTTGCAAGAAGAAGGCAATCATTTCCAACACCGAATGTGATTGGATCATTTACACATCTATCAAGGTATGCACTGTATTTGTTTGGTTTCTATCGCTTCATTATTACGTGAGTAACACATCATAACTTGGTGTCCTGCCCATTAGAATCTTCTTGTATAACAAATAACAGCAGCTCACACAAGTATTACTAAAAAGAAGGAAAAACTTCTGACTTTACTAACGATAAAAAATCAGTTACCCTCACATTGAGGCATTATAAATTTGTTGTCTAAAAGTTCTTACTACCAGTGTGTTCAGCAATGTTCATAACAGCCCTCAGTTTTGCCTTCATCTGCTTCTACCTCCGACAGGTCCAGAGTGCATCCCATAACTTTTTTTTACCTTCTTATCTTTTTAATTAGTTTTTCATTCTGGTGGTGTGCACCTGATAACATGATAAAACACTGTTTTTAATTTGTTTCACTTGTGTGTTTACTGAAAGCACTTGATAAGGAAAAATGTTTGAAGTCAGGCTAGTATAACGAAAGAACCATCCTAAAGTTTCATGCAAAATCTTTCTTAAAAAGGATCATGAAGTTAATTTATTTAACTGCAGTTGGTATGGAAGGACTAATAAATCAGACAGACATTTTTTGGAGGTTTTTAGTGGTTCACATTTCTGATATTAGTAATGTGAGCTGCACTTCTCAAAATAAACAGAAATACAAAGAATGCAGAGCAATGCAAAAAGAAAAAGAAATCTGTCTGAAACAATGTCCCATAAGTACTATTGTAGCTCAAGCCTGCCGGCAAAGGCATATACAGATTGAAATACCGCAAAGGGCAACACCTGCTACTACTGAAAAGTACCCCCTGAGGAGTTGCTTTGGCATGCTGTCTCAGTAAGGTAGCCCAGCAGCACATACTGGTGATTGTTGTAATTAAATATGCTAAGAGTCTTCATACAATGTCAATTAATTCCTGTTCTTACCCCCAGAATTGCTCAGTTTTGCATTCCCAGTTGACTTCATTCATCATGTAGAAAATCAAGCAGTCATTCCTGTATGATTTATATGAAAGGCAGAAGTGCATGAAAATATTGAAATCTAGTGATATGACACAGCTATTTGACATAAAGTGCTCCTGATTGCAAACTTGTCATTTAAAAAGAAAAGACCGCCAATGTGAAGCTTAAATAAAAGGTGAATGGGCAGACTACATAGATTTTCATATCTAGTTCATGGAATGAAATCCAAAGGAAGAAATATATGAAAATGATAAATAATCACAGGTCATTTAAAAGGCACACATACTGTACATCTATGATGTATATGCGGGTGTGTATTATATACTGCATATGCATATTACAGGTGGCGCAGTGGTAGCGCTGCTGTCTCACAGTTAGGAGACCCAGATTCGTTTCCCGGGTCCTCCCTGCGTGGAGTTTGCATGTTCTCCCCATGTCTGCATGGGTTTCCTACCACAGTCCAAAGACATGCAGGTTAGGAGCACTGGCGATCCTAAATTGTCCTTGGTGTGTGCGCCCTGCGGGTTGTTTCCTGCCTTGTGCCCTGTGTTGGCTGGGATTGGCTCCAGCAGACCCCCATGACCCTGTAGTTAGGATATAGCGGGTTGGATAATGGATGGATATGCATATTATAGATAGATGAATAGATAAATCTGAAAGGCAATATATAACAGATAGATGGATGGCACATTGGACTAAAGGACTTGGGCCAGAAGTCATAAAAAAACAGGTAAAAACAAACAAGACCTCTAGTTAGACTCCCTCTTTTACAGTATATCCAGTGACACCGCCATTACTTAACTGAATAACTGACACTGAGGACCGACTGGTGCAAAATGCAGAGAAAGTGACGAGGGCTTTACGCAGAGCTCAGGCCAACTCCTGACAACTCAGTTCAGTAATGAATAAAACATACTTTATTCAGCAGTCTTTTGTTAATGACCCATATTTTATTGCTGAGTGTAGTCCAGTGTCATCTAATCAAAGTAGCCAACTTTGCTAATTCAGATCATCACGTCAGAACATGAAAAGAATTTTCATGAGAACAGGCCATTCAGCCCAAAAAAGATTTCTAATTCTGTTCACCTAATTTTTGCAAAATAAATTAAATAGATTTTTGAGAGTTCCTGAAGAAACACTCTCTACCACAGTACTTGGCACCTGTATTTTTTTCTATATGTCTGTGGTTCTCTGTTGAAGAAAAACGTCTATGAAATTTGTGTTAAATTTGCCTGTAACAAGTTTCCAAAAGTGTCACTGTGTTCTTGTTGAATTTAAATTAATAACTTGCATCCACTGTATTAATTCATTTTGAAAACTTCCATGTCGTCATCCCTTAATCTCTGTTTGCTTATACTGAAAAAGTTCTGTTTCTTCTACCTCAATTTTTAGCATTTCTTCTTGTGTGTTTTGCTCCCGTTTTTAGATGAATACTTTTTGTATACATTTCACAGTTCAGAGAGGGTAGTTGAAGCAGGCAGTTCAGCTTATGGAAAGTACAATTTTGTGTCATGGCGCCATACATTTGACTTAGGTTGCCTGGCAATAGTCTACCTTGCAAACATAAGAACCAATGAGATGGTGTTTAAATAATATCCTGAGGCCAAATTTCAAATAGTCTTTTACTTTGTCTTTTAGATTCATTGTGAGTCTGAACTGTTAACACTCTTGTTTTTCTGTTCCTTGTTTTGACTTGCTTTTTTTTACTCTGTTTCTGCCTTAAGAGTATTGTTAGTGTGCAACATGCTAACTAATTGAACATTCAGCCTGCATCCCTTAATTTGTTCTTGTCTGCACCATAAAACCGTGTGTGTCTACAAATCAGGATTCTGACCTTGCTCTGTTTCTGATCTTGGCTGTAAAAGTCACTGAAACAAATCCGACCCTAAACACTGCCTTTGTTATTGGTCAGTTTCAAAGGGATCTAGTCCAGAGCGCTGAAAAGGTGATGTGTAATAACGGGAGGGACAGAGCTGGTAAGACAAACAGGCATGTGCATTAGCAGATTTGCAACATATCTCCATGTCCTTTCAATAATATATGAACAAAGTCCAAAATCTGAAAGTTCATTCTTTTTAAATAATCCTGCATCTAGGATAGATAGATAGATAGATAGATAGATAGATAGATAGATAGGAGGAAAAGCTTATAGCTATTAGGACATTCAAACTCTAGAATTAAGTACAGTACCTACTAATTAATATTAGAGATGACTCTTTGGTATCAGCATTTAAATCAAAGCTCAGGACTCATTAGTATACCAAAGCATACTGATATCAGAGCTGGTATTGGGTCAGTATATTTCTTACATGGCTTGTTAATTGATCACAGAAATGATTTTGATTAACCGTTACTTCCATGCTAATTCTTTCTTTTGTTTGCTATGTTGTGGATGTGTCAACACAAATTTAGAAAATGTGGTTTTCAACTGTAATTGTCATTGATCGCCTGAGAAGTGATTCAAAATACAGCTGACCTAGGACAACTGAAACCCAGACTCAAGGAAATGCCCCATACACTATAAGAGTTTATTTGTATGTAATACATGATATTTTTGTTTATTTTCTTCAAAACTCTTTTATTAATATGTTGCAAGTTTATTAAGCAAACTATATGTGAAATTGCTGTATAGCACAAGGCTGCTAACAGAAGTGTACTCAATAAAAAAACAAATGAAACTGAACTGCACTAAAAGTTCACCAGATGTGATGTGTTTCTGAGATCTTTTATAAGGAAGGGCAATTTGGCTAAGATCCCAGCACCATGGACAGTTTGCAGCTATGAGGAGATAAACTGTAATGAAGCTAGTATAAATGGGAGAAATGTTAATGATGTCATGATGTTGAAGATGCTGGAAGTGTGTGCACACATTTAAAGGCAGACATAGACATTATCTTATTGGTAAAATTTAAGTGAACAGAAATAAAACTAAATTTGAAATTGAAGAGGCCGGCCATTCTAACTTTTACTGCTTACCTCGGCCTAACATCAACAATAGTTTATTGTAAACTACTGTACCTTGTATACTAAGAATTAACAAAAATAGCTGGTCTCCAAGTACATTTCATCACATCCTGGAAGAACCCTCTTCTGGGATCAAAAAGTAGATTCAATCTGAACTATTGCCTGCACTTTTTCTCACTGCTTGGGAAAATGAAGGTGTTACTTTCTCTAAGTCAATAGTCTTCATGACTCTGTATTCTATTTTCAGGTGCTTTTGGTCAGTGGAACCACTTGTATAGCCCAGCTGCCTGTAAAAACATTTTTACATCACATATACCATACGTAACTGAGGCATAAAAACCACAGAGTGCCTTAAGATCAGAATATTATTTTCAGTGTTTTGAGACGCAGCTGCTAAGTGCAGTAGGCTATGTGTACTTTCTGAAAGTGTTTTACTAAGTCTTTAGCTGGAAATGTGCTATTTACAGCTATTTTAAACACTGCCTGTCAAAGCGTCAGGGAAATCCTATTTAAATGCGCCATTACCTCACTGCATGGTGCCGAAATGTCACAATATTCCATGTTGCTGTTGTCTTCGTATTTATTTATTTCATTATTTTGTCAGGGAGCACTTGACAATGCACAATTAACATTCACTAGGTTTTTTGCCGAGTCCATATAGCACTGCTTTAGCATAGCTGTCCAAGGAAATTGTTATTTCTTATTAGTATAAAATGTTGATACAGAAAGCAACAAGGTTAAGGTCAGATCAACAAAAACCTATATATTATTTTTTCATATGTAAAGGATATACAACCCATTTCTAAAAACCTATCCATTCATCCATTTTTAGAACTTGGTTAATCTAAGCAAACTGTGTGCTTGCTGATTTATCAGAGCGTTCACACAATCAAACACACACATACTGGGGACAATTTAGAGTGGCCCATTAGTTTAACTGACTTGTATGTCTGTCTGAGATGTGGAAAGAAGACCAAAGCACCTAGAGAAAAACCTACACAGTCCTGGGGAAAGAAAGTCTAAACTCCACAGAGCCACTGACTGTGCTGGAACCTATTTATTTATTTCTATTTATTTATTTATTTATGAAGCACTTTAAAAACAACATCAAGGCTAACCAAAGTGCTGTACAATAAAAACCTAACATATCAGACACACAATAACCAAAGGGTAAAAGAAACAGAAACACATAAACACATAAGAGCTGAAGAGATTCATAATAAAAAGTATACAGATAGCCAACATATCATACTGGGTTAAACGTCAGGGAGTAAAAGTGTGTTTTTAAATAAGATTTAAAGACAGCTAGTGAAGGGGCTTGCCTAACATGCAACGGCAAATCGTTCCAGAGTTTTGGGGCTGCAACTGAAAAAGCTGGATCACCTCTGAGTTTGCATCGTGCCTTGGGAACACGTAAAAGAGCATCTGTTCTGCTGACCTGAGAGAGCAAGACGGTACGTAAGGGTGCAGCAGTTCTGACGAATAAAATGGGGCACAACCATTAAAGGATTTAAAAACAAATACAAGGATCTTAAAATGGATTCGAAAACAAACTGGAAGCCAGTGAAGGGAAGCCAAAATCGGGGTAACATGTTCATGCTTTCTTGTGCCAGTTAAAAATCGAGCAGCAGTGTTTTGCACCAGCTGTAGGAAAGCAGTGGAGGCCTGGCTAATTCCAAAAAGAAGCACATTGCAGTAATCTAGACGAGATGTTATAAAAGCGTGTATCACTGTTTCAAGGTTGCGTTTAGACAAAACAGGCTTGAGAAAAAGTGGCACTAGAGACAATACCACTGTACATCCAGTTTCCAAAACTAAAAGTAATCCAAACAAAAAAAAGCATATAACAAAATCATTTACATGAAACTTAGCAAGAATAGCTGTGTACAGCAGAGGCACTGTGATTATTTAGACCAGTGCATTTTTTAGCATTCTTATCTGCTGCACCACCAATCACTCACAGTCAGAATATATCCTGTGGGAGAAAGTGAGTGTGCCTTTAACTGACAAGGATTTGTCAATTCAGACTTCCTTTGATGGGAGTTAAGGATGTCATGATGGCATAGTGTCTGTAAACCCCAAGTTTCTTTTCAAGCAGAGTCAGTGAGGAACCTTCTAACCATCTACAAAGTGCACGTTGCTGTACAGGTAACACACAAATGAATTAGAAGTGGACCATACAATTATAAAACACCTTTAGATTCAACTGTTATTTTTTGTATTTGTTTAAGGGCTGGCTTTCATTTGATGAATTTAAAAACCACATGTCATGTGCAGAATTGTTTTTGATGGGTAAATAATGTCTATAATAACAAATCATATCTAACTACTGAACTAACTGACTGATTAAGGCAAATTGAATGAGGTGCTTATAGGCCATTAGTGAAATGGGGGAAACAATACTTACTAAGTGGCTGAAGTTCTCTTGGTGTTTACAGCCCAACAGGACAAAGAACCAACATGGTGAAAAGGACAACAGTGTGCATTTACAAGAAGAAGAATATAGGGCATAATAGATTAATAGAAAAAAAAGACAGAAAGTCGACATATCAAAAAGTATTGGGTGTCCTAGAATAATCAAATAGAGTAACATGGGGACCACCTGGAGAATACTTACAGTATGTTGCTTGCAAAGAGAAAACTTTTAACAGTCCTGGTAGTCAGCCCTGAATCAAGGCATAACTACCTACAGAATGTAATGATGGAGGTCTGTTACGGCCTTTCTATAATTCTGATTTGACAAGTATGAGTTAACCCATCCAAAGACAGTTCAAGGGAACCTAAAGTAATATTCAAGACTATGTGCTAAGTTAGTGTGGTCATAAGAAACGTTTTGCTAAAATCGTACAAGATAGTAACGGTAGTATTCTTTACATCAGAGCACATTAGGAGGTCATTGACAACATGGCTTAATGCTCTTTCAGTACTATGAATGGTGTAAAAGTCCAATGGATAGTCTTCACATAGGGTATAGCAATAAAGGTGAAACTGAAGCTCCAAGGATACTACATTTTCAAGTAATTTAGGAAGAAATTATAAAATCTTGGTATACAATTTTTAAGAGCATTTGGGTGTATATCTATAGTGGCCTGATAATAAGTTGTTTTTAGTGTATGAGGAATAGTTCCTGCCAAAAAAGATTAATTAATAATGTTAACAATGGGTGCTACATGTACAGTAATTGAGCTTTTCACTAAATTAGCTGGAACTGGCTCTAAAGGACAAGTGGCTGGTATAAGTTTGGAAGTCAAAATTGGAATGTTCTGTTTTGTTAACAAACTGAAATTACTAAGGATGTGTGCACAATGAAAGACAGTGTTTGAAAGAGCAATATTATGCTTCAGAGATTACTTTTAAATTTGCAATTGTATGTTTATTCTGTTATTATAATGAATAAAAAATAATGACACTCATACTAGCAAGGATCTCCATTTGGATTCATAATTATTAGTTCAATATGCTGGGGATGTTTACAATTTTATTATAATTTCTATTTCATAATCTAAACAGCTCTCCAGCTCATTCTACTAAGAGAGGCACTCCATGTAATAAAAATAACATGAATTGACCTAGTAGCACTCATTTATTCTGGATAATAGCACTAAGAAATGGCCTATTTCCAGTTGGTTTTGGATAATAAAAAAGAATGTTACATTTGCCAATATTTGTACATTGATTTCATTAAATATAAGTAATGAATATTTGTATAATACCCACACAAGGAAATAATTGCTGTTTATGCTGCTTATCTAAATGTGATTCTTGGTACTATTTTGCATAGTGCAAAACCCACATCTTCTTGTACTTTCTGCAATTTACTTTCTTGTTGCAGGTCATTTTGAACACTGTCATCATCTTTATCATCAGCCCAGCTGCAGTTAAGTGTTTATCCTTATTCATAGAATCAGTTCATATCTGACTATACGTCTTTCAGAAAAAATGAGCACCGCAGTAAACCACGCCAATCTAAGTAACCAAAGCAATTCTCAAAAGCCTGTGACAATTCTGTTATTTGAACTCACAACTTAAAATCCAATTAGTGATTAGGTCATCACTTCAGCCTTGCCAAGGACATTCCTAGGGGTGGCAAAATTTCACAGGTAACTTGGTTCCACTTCATTCCTGCTTTTATTCGAAAAGTAATTAGTCTTCCTGAACAAAAGTCTATTTCTTTGTTTCTGGTCATATCTTCTGTGCAGATCACCTAGTTAAACTACATGCATGTCTCTTGATATGCCAAACTAACAAGTCATAAACTGAACATGATTCTGGCTCCTGTTTGGTTTTGCATTCACTCTATTTATGTTTATTAGAAAGGCACCTCTGGTCTTATCATTTCAGTTCAGGCACAAGATTCATTATTTTGGCACAGCTTACACTTTTTAGTGCTGCTGAGAAAGTTCACATTAGCTTCTTATATGGATTTTTTTATTAATTATATATTTTTTTTTTATTTGCCATTACCAATTCTTTCCCATTTTCGTTTCCTTCTAGACATCCAGGGTAATCATTGAGATTCCCTGGAATGCACTTAATTGCAATAACAGATCTATCAGCAGCCTTGTATTCAACTGAAATTGTTGTTGTTTGTCTGCATTTAAAACCAGAGCTGACCCAGGACAGCTGGTATTTGGATTTACAAACTACCTCATATAAAATAATATATTTTTTTCCCTGCTGTGGGCTGGCACCCTGCCTGGGGTTTGTTTCCTGCCTTGCACCCTGTGTTGCCTGGGAGTGGCTCCAGCAGACCCCTGTGACTCTGTAGTTAGGATATAGTGGGTTGGATAATGGATGGATGGATATTTTTTTCCATTTATGTTTTCAACCTTTTTTGTGTTTATGCTGCATGACTTTTAGCCATGCTATAATTATAATTATTGCATAGTATTCTGGATTTTAAGTGAAAGTGTGCTTAAGAAATAATGTAGGTTTTGGTTAGGGCTCTGCTTTCCTTCTGCATTACAAAACAAGCTGTGAAGCCAGCTCTAGAATTTCTCTGGCATGACACAGTGTGAGGGCAAGCTGGGACATTTTCCATTATAAAAAATAAATATGCAATGGCTAAATAAAAGAAAAACAATGTTTTTCCAATATTTAGTAATAAAAACTTATCTTATTTATTTTGCCAATGAACTTCACTGAGTGAGTTATAAAATGAAGAGAAGAATAAGCACAGTAGACCATAAAAAGAATGAAAAAAGATGACTTTAAGTTGTGACATTTGTCACTTGTGTTTTGATATTACATTTGTTTTGAGTGATATACAGTCATTTTTTATTACATTTTTTTAATTCAATTGATGCTTTTGCATTGTCTCATAAAACATTCCACTCAGTAGCTTCTTTTAGTATAAACTGAACTGTTTTGTAAACAAAATTCCTATAGTTCTAGGAATGACTGTATAAAATAATAACATGATTACAATTATGAAAAATATTTTGAAACTGTCATCTGTTATCCAACTGATAGTATAATTAAAAAGGAGAACTGTACCTAAATTGCTCAAGTAATGTAAAGTTCTAATATCCACAGTGTAATTTGTGTTGACATTGAACACAACAGCATTATTTATTCCATGCAAGAGGAGCTTCTTCATCATTAATGCAAATGGCTCAACCTTTATGATCTCTGCTACTATTACAAACAGTCAGTTCACACCAGTCTGTTTTGACACATTTCACAACTTCATCGCAAATGCATGAAAGTGGAAATGTTCATAGATATGAGAAGCTGTTTCCTCTAGTATTGTGCTTTTAAATATTAACACACACTGTAAGTATACATTGTGGCAGATTTTACCAAATTTACAAACCAAAGTAAGTTGCATTACAAAATAAAGTGAATTGTGTTTCTCTACATGGATATGTCAGCAAAATCGCTAGTTCATTAGAAAATAAATGATAAAACAGTTTATCTAGTTAACAGGTGGAGCAGTTCTGTCATACTGGGTAGTCCCATGGTTTTTCTAGAACTCTGTCTCTGGTCTTAGGTTTGCTTCTGTTCACTTATTTATTTTCTTGTCATTTGCAAATTTTAGTTTTATTATTGTTGTTTAAATATTTTGCATATATTACTTTCTTTTAATTATTTGTTTTTCATTAAGAATTTTCTGTTAATTGTTTTGTAAATTGCTTTCATTGGCTTTGAAATTGCTCTTTATTGCTTTTGCCTTTCTCACTTTATGTTGATCCTAGGGGTGCTGGGCCTCCAAATACTGCAGGTAACAAAGATGCAGTCTGAGTCCCAGGCAAACTGCTGGGACATTGAATGAGCTTATCTGTGTCTTTGGCTACCAATTCTTTGTAAATTCATGGCTTATGTTAGTTTTGCCATTTGCATTTTTTGCCCGTTGGATTTGGCTTTTCTAAAGCTGACTTTCAGTTTGGTCGCTTTTGCCATTTCTGGCTATAGTATTCTTTTTTGGCCTTTTGCAATCCTTAGTTAGCATTTTTGTATTTACACATTTAGTAAAAAAAAATATATATATATATATATACACTGCTCACAAAAATTAAAGGAACACTTTAAAGAAACACATTAGATACATCAGATCTCAATATGAAGTTGGATATCTATACAAATAACGACAGAGCAATGTCTTAGGAACAAAAGGATGCCAAGTCTTTTAATGGAAAAAAATTTTTTTTGCCTACAGAGGGCTCAATTGTGTAGACACCCTAAAATCAGAGTGAAATGAAGATGTGGCAGGCTAGTCCATTTTTTCAAAAACTTAATTTCTGCTACTCAAAATGCTTTTCAGTATCTTGTGTGGCCCCCACGAGCTTGTATGCATGCTTGACAACGTCGGGCATGCTCCTAATGAGACGACGGATGGTGTCTTGTGGCATTTCCTCCCAGATCTGTATGAGGGCATCCCTGAGCTGTTGTACAGTCTGAGGAGCAACCTGGCGGCCCTAATGGACCGAAACATAATGTCCCACAGATGTTCTATTGGGTTTAAGTCAGGGGATCGTGAAGGCCATTCAATTGTTTCAATTCCTTCATCCTCCAGGTACTGCCTGCAAACTCTTGCCACATGAGGCGGGCATTGTCGTGCATTAGGAGGAAACCAGGACCTACTGCACCAGCGTAGGGTCTGACAATGGGTCCAAGGATTTCATCCTGATACCTAATGGCAGTCAAGGTGTCTTTGTCTAGCTTGTAGAAGTCTGTGCGTCCCTCCATGGATATGCCTCCCCAGACCATCACTGACCCACCACCAAACTGGTCATGCCGAATGATGTTACAGACAGCATAACATTCTCCATGGCTTCTGCAGACCCTTCAACGTCTGTCACATGTGCTCAGGGTGAACCTGCTCTCATCTGTGAAAACACAGGGTGCCCTTGGTGGACCTGACAATTCTGGTATTCTATGGTAAATGCCGACGAGCTCCACTGCGCTGGGTTGTGAGCACAGGGCCCACTAGAGGACGTTGGGCCCTCAGACCACCCTCAAGAAGTCTGTTTCTGATTGTTTGGTCAGAGACATTCACACCAGTGGCCTGCTGGAGGTCATTTTGTAGAGCTCTGGAAATGTTCATCCTGTTTGTCCTTGTCCAAAGGAGCAGATACCAGTCCTGCTGATGGGTTAAGGACCTTCTATGGTCCTGTCCAGCTGTCCTAGAGTAACTGCCTGTCTCCTGGAATCTCCTCCATGCCCTTGAGACTGTGCTGGGAGACACTGCAAACCTTCTGGCAATGACACACATTGATGTGCCATCCTGGAGAAGTTGGATTTCCTGTGCAACCTCTGTAGGGTCCAGGTTTCGCCTCATGCTACCAGTAGTTACACTGACCATAGCGAAATGCAAAACTAGTGAAAAAAACAGTCAGAAAAGATGAGGAGGGAAAAATGTCAGTGGCCTCCACCTGTTAAACCATTCCTGTTTTGGGGGTCATCTCATTGTTGCCCCTCTAATGCACCTGTTGTTAATTTCATTAACAGCAAAGCAGCTGAAACTGATTAACAACCCCCTCTGCTACTTAACTGACCAGATAAATATCCCAGAAGTTTCATTGACTTGATGCTATACTCTGATTAAAAGTGTTCCTTTAATTTTTTGAGCAGTATATATATATATATATATATATATATATATATATATATATATATATATATATATATATATATAAATCTTTAACAACACAGAATTTTTCCCAGATCTCTGATGATCCTTAATCTGAACTGTAACACAGGATAAAAATCACCCAATACCTCCTACAAAGACATTAAAATAGCCCAAGCCCATTTGATCAAAACAAGCAGCTTTGAACTTGAAGATGGAAGACAAAGCTGCAAAATTAAATTATAGATTATATTTTGTACAAGTGGCACAGGAATATGAAAACTGCAATGAAAATAATGTTTTAGGCAGCCTGTTAGTTTTAATTTTTTTCAACCAGTCATAAGCAAATGTTATTTTTGCAATGAAATTCCTAATCATTCACTAATTCATTGTGAAATTATATGCCCATCTATTCTTTTTACATTTTGCACATGACCTTATTTAGTCCTTAATGAAAAGCTAATGAAAAGGTTCATCTGTCACACAGAGATTTTCTTCTGAATAGCCCAGTGGGGATTGTTATTTGTGGATACAGAGTGTGCAAAGCGCATCATCAAAATGTTTTCTTTTGTTTTGAAGCAGATGATGCTCAGAAGGTTTAATGACTCCGGACAGAAAAAACACTGACGATGCCCAGGTTGTCCAAATTCTTTTTTACTACACAAGAGTACATATATAAAATACGTTATAACAATATAAAGAGCTATTTCCAAGCAATTTTAAAATATAATGAAATATACCAAAAAGTAATCCCGCATCAAGAGATTGCTGGTGTATCCAAGTGTTTCAGTTTCTCCTTGCTGAAAAATCTTTAAAAATATATCTCATTACTTAGTCTCAGCATGCCACTGTCTCTGAACCCATCTAATTTTCAAAGCATGGCTTGATAAATGTAAATATAATCCCTATCACACCTTTTAATATCTGGCTGCTGTGCCACTCTGAAACCCGTCTGTTTAAAAGAAGGAGACTTGCAGTTCACAGTGTCAGAAATAAAATGTATACTTACAGCAACACTAAGAACTGACTGGGGAGGATTTTGAGATTAGCACTACAGAAACCATGATAATGAAGCAATGCACCATTATCCATCAATTATTAATACAGCATAATTCAGGTTAGGAGGCTGAGCCTATAACCAGTAAGACTGAGCACAAAGGTAAAAATATTTCTGAACAAAACACCAATCCACCACAAGGCAGTCACACTGATGCTCTCACCAATGAGGTCAGTTTAAAGTCTTTAATTAGCCTAACATTCATGTCTTTGGGACATGGAGAGAAAACAGGAGTACAAATTGAAAAGCACACACAGCCACAAAGAAAATGGGTAAACTCTACATGGACATTGCTGAAACCTTAGGCTAGGGCAGCAAATCTCTCACTCTGCATTTTGTTAAAGACCTTGAGCCATTCAGATTTTCTCCATAAATGCTGTTTACATCTTAAATTTTATTAAGGAACAGGCCATATCGCAAATCTTGTGTAAATGAAAATTTATGTTGCCATTACTTTATTTATATTTAGTCATTTAAAATCATTTCTGTTTTACTTTTTATTTACTTTGTGTTGCAATATTTATTATCATGGATCCAATCCCAATTTAAATCCCATGCATGATTGCTGTCTATTTGGAGTTTGCACATTCTCACTGTGTTTATGTGGGTTATCTTACCTCAGGCGTTGTCTGTTAGATTAGTTGGCCATTCCAAGTTACTTCTATGTGTGTGTGTTTGTGTGTGTGTGTGTGTAAATGGGCCAGTCAATGGAGCAAGACACTGTCCATTCTGTCAAGATATGACTCTTAACTGGATTAGGTTTGACAGTGTTCTGTACAATACCAATACATAACATTGTCAAACCTAATCCAGTTATTTCTGTAATATACAAAACATTTCAAAGTCCCTCCCTTTCAAAGATCCCAGAGTACAGCAGGAAAAGGATCTCTTACTCAACATTTCAGAAAAAGGAGTGGAAGGCAGCAGTGCAAAAAATTCACTTTAGCTCCGTATGCGCAAAGCATTCAATTATTCAACTTAAAATCACCTGTTGAGCACATCTGTCTCATTTAAAATTGTCTAAAATGTTTCCAGGGCAAGAGCCAACCTGTGAATGTTGCAATCGAGCTCCAGCCTCATTGGGCCATATGTTTGTTTGGCGTGCACCACATTAACATAATTTTGGACCAAAATCTTTAAATGCCTTTCAGACAGCCTTGGAGTCACAATCTCTCCTAATCCACTAACAGCTGTGTTTGGTGGGCTCCCTGACGAGCTTAACATGGAGAAGGACAAACAAACTGTAACTGTCTTTACTTCACTATTAGCACATATGTAGACTTATCTTGCTCAACTGGAAGAATCTTAATTCACCTCTGTTAAGTCAGTGCGTAACTGATGTCATATATTATTTGAAATTGGAAAAAATCTAATTCTCACTTAGAGGATCGTTTTTAAAACCTAGCAGGATCTAATCAATAACATTTTACAATAAGCATTTAAATTGAGGAAGTGGATTCTCTTCCCTTATTTATTTTAATTATTTTTATTTATCTATTTATGTGTTTATTTACTTATTTTTACTACTATTATTACTCTTTTTGGTCTAACTCTCTTTCTCATGGGTGGTGATTGATTTGAATTGAACTTATCTTGTAAAATTTGACTTTTTAGTATGGAATGTTATTTGCTTTTAATGAATTCAGTAAAATGTTGAAAAAAATAAGAGACATTACAATTAAAAACTGAATGGTGCTTTGAATTAAACAATAATCTGTTTATTGTCTTAGGTTTGTAAGGTTAGTACAGAATAACCTGTAAAATGGCCACTATGCTATACTTGAACATAAGCTGTTTGAAAGTGGAACATCAGACCACTTAAAGTATGTAAAACTGAAAACTGCCAAATTAACCCAAGTAAGATCAATTACAATAAACAGGAATAACAAGCACAAAGTAAGTTACAGTGCTTATAAAAAGTATCCACTACATTTTACTTATATTTTTATACAACTGTGTTGTGCCAGCTTGGGTTTATGAGTATTTTGTTGTTATCTTGCCGTTTTGCATATTTTTTGGGGGTTTACTGTTGTTTTTTATTATTCTGTAATTATGTAATGAGTGTCCATTCCTTGTCTTATGTGAGTAGAACCCCAAGAGGATAGTTCACCCTGACATCACACCTGAGGGACCACCCTCTGCCTTCTGATGCATCAGACTTAGGATCACATCAGGATTCTTTATTGTAAGTATTGTTATCATTTGATTTTTCTGGCTTTGTGGTTTTTATTGCTTTGCCTTTGGCTTCTGAATATTAGATTACAGATTGAACTTGTTAGCCTTGGGTTGCAACTTTAAGCAAACCTTTTTAGGCAATTTTCGTGTGTTTTTCTCTTTTTTCCTTCCTTTTGTTTTCTTGTAACAAACTCTTGATTTATAAAGATTCTTCAGTTCAGGTCTGAGGTTGATGGTAATCCCCACTCTTGAAGGGCATTTCATATATTTTGTAACTATTTGAAGTGTTTTCAACTTTCATAGGTTCCCATTTCTGGGCCTGTTAGGCTAAACGTCTGCCTGTAGAAGTCTGAGCTGCCTGCCTGGGACAAGACCTTATCTGAGCAGGTTAGTGAAGGCACTGGCTTGCTTTGTGGGACTTTTTGAAAATTCATTCTCTTTTCACTGTACTTGAGATTTATTCTCATAACAACAAAAATACTGAAACACAGATTTAATCTGGCTTTTTTGACTTTGATGAACCGAAAAAATATATTTAATGTCAAATCAAAAAACTGGTTTCTGTAAAGTGGTCTAAATTAATTGCAAATATAAAAAAAATACTGATCACATAAGTATTCACCCCTTCAAGGCAATGTTTAGTAGATGTACCTTTGCCAGCCATGGCAGCCTTGGGACTGTGTGCATAGGTCTCTATCAGACATTTATTTCCAATATGTTTTGAAAAAGTGACAAATCTTTGTTAGGTTACATGGGTTTTGTGAGTGAACAACCTTTTTAACTTGCAGTCACAAATTCTTAAGTTAAATTGACATCTAGAAACTGACTACTCTAGAACATTAACATTGATGTTTTGAAGTCATTCCTGTATGGGTTTGGTTTTATGCTTGGCATTATTTTCTTGCTTGAAATCTAATTTTCTCCCAAGGCATAGTTTTCTTGCAAATTGCAGCAGGTTTTCCTCCAGGATTCTCCTGTGTTTTTCTGCATTAATTTTCCTCTCTTCCCTCACAGGCCTTCAAGGTCCTGCTGCAGAGGAGCATCTCCTCAGCATAATGCCCCCGATGGTGGGGATGGTGTCCATCCATCTATTATCCAACCTGCTATATCCTAACTACAGGGTCACGGGGGTCTACTGGAGCCAATCCCAGCCAACACAGGGTGCAAGGAAACAAACTCCGGGCAGGGCACCAGCCCACTGCTGGGCACACACACCCCCACACGCCAAGCACACACTAGGGACAATTTAGAATCGCCAATGCACCTAACCTGCATGTCTTTGGACTGTGGGAGGAAACCGGAGTACCCAGAGGAAACCCACGCAGACACGGGGTGTACATGCAAACTCCACGCAGGGAGGACCCGGAAAGCTAACCCAGGTCTGCTAACTGCAAGGTGGCAGCGCTACCACTGGGACACCGTGCCACCCTGGGAAATGGTGTGTTGTTAATAATGTGCAGTGTAACGTGATGTTTAGTCTCCCACATACCTTCTGCTGATGTGTTGTGAATTTTTTCTCTTTGCTACTCTCCCAGAAAGTTGTGACTGATGAAGCACCCAGGCAACAGTAGTTCTGGTGCTGGGCGATATGACGATATATATCGTGGGGACGATAGAAAAGTGTCTATCGTCCTATTTCTCTTCTATCGTTTCTATCCTAATTTTATCAATTACTAAAGAAAATATTGCATTAAATAGGCTATGACAAATGAATGATAATGTCTTGTCGCTATGCAATGCATACTCTACCCTTTATATCAGTGATAATCAAGAATAAAAATGAACTTTTTCGCAAAGAAACTCCATCTTGTGGTTTTGTGACAGTTCAGTTAAATGTCACTTCAAAATAAAGTTGCAAAAAAAAGTATGCAATGATATTTTTGTCAAACTTTTCAGAGAATAACTGGAAACGTACTTTATTGTGGGTGGTATATCGTGATATATATCGTTATTGTGATATAAAATAATCCATATCGTGATATATGATTTTTCCATATCGCCCAGCACTAAGTAGTTGTATGCACAGTCTCTACAATATTACTCACTGTAGCTTGTAACTCCGTCAGAGTTCTCATAGCTCTCTTGGCAGCCTATCTCATTTGTCTTCTTATTGCACAATCACTCGGTTTAGAACAAGGCAGGCCTGCTGCCAGAAATATTTGGGCCCCAGACAACTGGGTACGTGTGGGCCCCTCTGCCTTCCCCCGGGTCCCCACATGCCAAAATCTTCAAATACGTATACAAAATGATTGAAATGTAGTTTATCCGACAGCGACAATGCTGCATTTATGAATACCATACATGATGAGTTAAGTCTTCTCGCACATCAAAGTTTGACTGCGAGAAGGAAAGCCAGTGCTAACGGAAGCTCGTAGCGGAATTGAAACAATACATTAATGAGATAATCCTATGTATTATCTAATGTGTAACAGTACAATTATACCAATGCAATTAATAGGAGTAACATCTGAACATTTTAATATATACTAATGGTTAGGGTTATCTACATGGTGTACAATCAGTATTGTAACTTGCTGTATCAAACTTCAAAGTTTTCAAAAAATCCGGGTGATCCAGAATCTTTAGTGATACACACAAAACCAACGCACACTCATCACTGCTTTAAAAGCAACAATAAACACCCAAGCGAATGAATTATCAAACTACGGAGACAGACTTCTGCTACACCATACACATCAACATCCACGATAGTGCACAACAATATCGCTGTTGTCTGAGACAGAACAGCGCCTGTGTGAGTGAAACGGAAGTATTCAATTACAGCGGCGAAGTCGATCCATTATCCACGTACCCTGTACAACAAACATACTACTCAATGTCAAGCTCAAGGACGTCAGCGTCAGCTCTCCTTTGTCTTTGAGAAGCATGCCGCTGCCGGCCCCCTTTGACAAGCGTGCTTCACACGACACGAGCACGATATCTACTTGTGTGGAGTGTGCGGCTATTAAAACACTCACTTGTATTGTTGTAAGCTAAACGATTTAACTTTTCTATTACATGTAACTTGAATAATTGTCCGAATATATATCTACGCGCACAGCATCAGCATAAAAATAAGCAAGCGTGAAGGGGCCCCCTTCCATTAGGGCCCCGGACCAGAGTCCCGTTTGTCCCCCCCTGGTGGTGGGCCTGAACAAGGCCTTCTTTAGGCACATTTACAGCAGTGCCTTAGTCATTCCATTTTTTAATAATTGATATAACTGGACTACAAGGGATATTCAGTGACTTTTTTCTTTTCTTGATTCCCTGACTTGTGCCTTTCAGTCACCTTTTCACCGAGATGCTTTGAGTGTTTTTTTTTGTCTTTATTGAATCGGTTAGGCTTATATACTGACCCAACACAAGTTGGACATTACAAATTAAGGGCAGTGTTACTACAATTACTGAAACCTCTTGACTACAAGCAGGTGATTTCCACTGTGCTAATTATGGGACTTCCAAAAACCAACTTGCTGCCACTGTGATGATTTAAGTTTATCACATTAAAGAGGGTGAATAATTATGGACCAATTATGTGGGTATATGAAACTATTAACCTGTATTCTACATTTTAAGAGTATACTAAACACCATTTCTATGTATAGCACATTTTCATACATGAAAGTAGCTCAAAGTGCTTTATAATAATAGCTAAACAAAGATGCAAAAAGAAAGTAAAAACTGAAGAACAGATATTTAAAACAGTAGAGAATCGTAATGTCCAACACAGGCAGTTTGCAGTAACTAAATTCCAGTAACTCTCCCTTTCTCTGTGCACACAGTTCATATCTCCTAAATATATTTAAGCTTCTGCTTCCATACTCTGTCTTCATATAATAAAAATAATAATCCTAGCACAAATTGTCCTATTTAGTTCTTTATTAGATAATCAACCATGTACCATCTCTGTATTGTATATTCTATTTAACTAATCTGCTTGAAAGAAAATGAGCCTAAAGAGATCTATGTAGGATAGGCTTCTTTGCTGTTGCACTCTGAAAAGGAATTCTTTACTTTTTTATTCACCTTCTTCCTTGATATCTGCCTTTTCTTCATTTATGCCTTAGCCTTTAAACTTTATTCCAGGGGTACTCAATTACTGTTTTGGAGGTCTGCAGTGGCTGCAGGATTTCATTCCAACCAGTAGTGAGAAGCCATGCCTAACAGGTAATGAAATTTTGTATTAAGTGAATGTCATTAAATAGTATATTTTTGTTTTCTGAGAACTATATCCATATATTTTGTGGTCCTTCCCTTATCATTTACTTATTTCAGAACATTTAATTAACACAGATACTTCATGATACATGTACACAAGTTTAAATTTAACCACGTTAGCCAGGGAGCTGGTGGTTCTTTGCCATTTGTACTTCATTATTAACTGATGGCTGATTAAGAAAACAGACAACAACTAAAACCGAAGTACAGCAGCTTAAAACAAAAATAGGCAATTAAAGGTCTGAATTATAACAAGAAAGTTAACTTAAACTATGCCAAAAAATATTGCTTAATTAGTAATTGAGAAATTGGTCAAAGCCAGGCCACTGTGGACCTGTTGAGTACCCCTGCTTTATTGTGTATAATTTCCATTACTTTTAATTAATGCAGTTTGTATTGTTAATTTATGTTTCATTGTTTATTATTAAGCATGCAACACAACATAAAAAACTTGATTAACTAACCTAGCAACTGCATTTTTATTATACAGCTTGTGGTATGTCACAAGTTTAAGGACTAAAGTAGCACAGGCACAGCAACAGTATAATCTGCATTGTGGTCATTACTACAGCATAGTTTTTGAGTTATCTTCGTGTTACTTTAAAATCTGTGAGTGTTTGACAGACACCATCTGAATGCGAGTACCCGGGCAAAATGGCAAAGTTAATAAACTAATAAACATTGTGAATGATGCTTGGAAATAAACAGTAAACATTGTTTCTGTTTTCTTTTGATATGTGGGGAGATTATGGTGATAACTGTAAAAAAAAGACTCTGTGCCACCTTCAAACTCTTACTTTTTGCAATTACTGTTTGATTAGGAAATGTTCATCCCATAAACCCAATGGTGTAGTGACATAGTGACAGTGACTAAAACCTAAAACAAAATAATCGTTTCCTGAAACCAAGTGCCTCCAGAGCAGCTAACTAGAATCATACAATGACTAACTAGTTTAAGAGACAGACTGCTTGTTTTCATGTTGTGACATTTTATTGTGGAAGCCCATCAGATATGAAATCCACTTAAAAAATAATTACAGGCCGTGAGGAGCCAGGGTCAATCCTGACACCATTATGTGCAAGGTAAGGAACTACCCTGGACAGGGTGTAATTATGGAAGTTGACTTTGAAATTGCCTGATAAGGGCTGTTCGGTCCCTGTACAACCGGTGTCAGAGCTTGGTCCGCATTGCCGGCAGTAAGTCGAGCCCATTTCCAGTGAGAGTTGGACTCCGCCAGGGCTGCCCTTTGTCACTGATTCTGTTCATAACTTTTATGGACAGAATTTCTAGGCGCAACCAGGGTGTTGAAGGGGTCCGGTTTGGTGGACTCAGGATTGGGTCACTGCTTTTTGCAGATGATGTTGTCCTGATTGCTTCATCAGGCCGTGATCTTCAGCTCTCTCTGGATCGGTTCGCAGCTGAGTGTGAAGTGGCTGGGATGAGAATCAGCACCTCCAAATCCGAGACCATGGTCCTCATCCGGAAAAGGGTGGAGTGCCCTCTCAGGGTTGGGGGAGAGATCCTGCCCCAAGTGGAGGAGTTCAAGTATCTCGGGGTCTTGTTCACGAGTGAGGGAAGAATGGAGCGTGAGATCGACAGGTGGATCGGTGCGGCATCCGCAGTGATGCGGGCTCTGCATCGGTCTGTCGTGGTGAAAAAGGAGCTGAGCCGTAAGGCAAAGCTCTCAATTTACCAGTCGATCTACACTCCTACCCTCACCTATGGTCATGAGCTATGGGTAGTGACCGAAAGAACGAGATCTTGAATAAAAGCGGCTGAAATGAGTTTCCTCTGTAGGGTGTCCGGGCTTTCCCTTAAAGATAGGGTGAGAAGCTCAGTCATCCGGGAGGGGCTCAGAGTAGAGCCGCTGCTCCTCCGCATCGAGAGGAGTCAGATGAGGTGGCTCAGGCATCTGATCAGGAAGCCTCCTGGACGCCTCCCTGGTGAGGTGTTCCGGGCACGTCCAACCGGGAGGAGGCCCCGGGGAAGACCCAGGACACGCTGGAGGGACTATGTCTCCCGGCTGGCCTGGGAACGTCTTGGGATTCTCCCGGAAGAGCTGGAAGAAGTGGCCGGGGAGAGGGAAGTCTGGGCCTCTCTGCTTAAGCTGCTGCCCCCGCGACCCGACCTCGGATAAGCAGAAGAAGATGGATGGATGGATTGATGGATGGATGGACTTTGAAATTGGTTCTTAACAATCAATGTTTGGCATCAATGAAGTACTCTCTATGTATTTCTGTCCTGGATTTTAAGTAATGGTGATTTTATGTACTGAATGTTTAAGTTGCCGTTTTTTATACTGTTTCTTGCATTCTATTCATTTTCTAAACCTGCTTTTTGCAGTTTCTTGGTTGCATAGCCTACACCTTTGGCACTGACAAAAGGTAGGAACTCGCTTCAGACAAGTGGCCTGTCCATCGTAAGACATTTTTATCTTTAATTGAAGAATTTAATTATTTTTAATAAACTGAGTGGAAAATCTGCAAAAAATTATATTGTGGTAAGAGACACATTTAGAAAAACAAAAAACAAAATAGAATATAATGGCTTTGTAATGAAAAAAAAACACTGATTGGGTGTTCACTTTGCCAACTGCTATGCGTTTACTCCTGTGGTTGTTCAATTCACACATATACATCATCTACTTTATTTGTAAAGAAAAACAAGTCCAGTGCCTACAAGGCTGAAAATTAAATGTTTTAGTCAAATGCTCCAGAGGATAAAAAAATTTCACTTATATAACTGGAGTCAAACACAGAATGTGGGAGTGTTAAGTTTTGAGGTAGACTGTAACCCATCAACACCCAGATTCTGTACCATGAAAACATTTACAGCCTTGATTAAAAGAAACAAATGGATTTAGGAATGAAATAGTTCACCTAAAGCAGCTGTGTTTACCTAAAGCAGTGTATTCTTAAGCTGGAAAGTAAATAAAAAAGAGTAAAATATTGGCTCTGGAAAAAGTTGCACTTTTCTGGCTTCAAAATGGACCCAGTCTTAGACAGATACAGAAAAGCGGGGAAAGATAATTATGGATCAGACTGACAGTTACAATGACAAATGAGTTGTAAAACACCACATCAGAGGTAGTAAATGCAGAAAAATACAGACAATTGTCATTCAAACATGCTGAAACATTCTGAATTTCTTTCACATAAAATATTGGGTTCAGTTCTGAAATTCAGTCCTATCTCAATCATGAACTCAAGGAAAAAGGCGTTTTCACGTGTGATTTTCCTGAGGTTAGAAACAGTCTTGCCAAGTTTTTAATTCTAACTAGGGAAAGAAAATCAGAGGATGTCAGAAGATTTTTATTGTCTATTAATCCATGATTTGGACAGGTCATCAACAGCTGTGTCTACAATATCTAAAACTGCTGCAATAATTTCACATTTTATCAAGGATGACAACTTCTCAGATCCATTTGGAGTTTTTTTTTGTTTTTTCTGTCCACCCTGGCCATCGGACCTTACTTATTCTATGTTAATTAATGTTGACTTATGTTTATTTTTTATTGTGTCTTCTATTTTTCTATTCATTTTGTAAAGCACTTTGAGCTACATTTTTTTGTATGAATATGTGCTATATAAATAAATGTTGGTTGATTGATTGAGGTTTTTCCACTCATGTTTAAGACACCCGTTTTTTTTAGCAATACTTCACAATTACTTGTTTTATGCCTCTCAAAAACTGCTATTGTACCTCTGATAATGCTCCTGATATATCTAAACTCAAATCAGTATGCTTAACTAATACAGGTTACCACTGGAAACTAAATCATTACTAGTGGGCAGATATTTTTGAATTTATTTCTACAAAAACTGACATTTTCATTGAGACCAAAATATCAGCAGATATATCTGTGGGAACACTCAGGGTAACACTTAAAGGCATATTTGAGAATATAAATCAATTTATGTTTAATTTAAAAATACTCTGGAAACTACAGGGGCATCAGGACTAACTACTGAGTTTCCTAAAACAGATCTGGAATATGCAAGAACACAAAATGATTACTCTAGGAAAAAAAACCTTCATTGTGTAAAGAAGGTAATTGTTTGCAGACAACAGAAACAGACCATCTTATAAGTCATGCCATTCTTATAATAGGCATGCAGAAAAGCATAAGAAGATTTTAGGTCAACAATTACACAAAATTATGTTTGGAGCTAATTTGCAGAGTCTAATAATGAAATTGTAAATAAAGAATTAATAAACATATTTAAGGACTGTTGTAAATGTGATACAGATTGTAGTTTAACAAACTTGATCAAGTAGAACTGGCACAGTACAGGACACTGTTCATGAAGAAGCTGGAGAAACCACTTGGGCTCTCTGAAATCCAGGATGCTTTATAGTATCCACAAGGTGGAGAAGCTGTATGCCCAGACTTCTAGTCATAGGAATTTAATAAAAAATGTTTTAGTTAAATTAACTCTGTAGATCCATACTAATAAAAGGCAAAGCCCTCACTGACTGACTGACTCACTCACTCACTCACTGACTCATCACTGACTCATCACTAATTCTCCAACTTCCCGTGTAGGTAGAAGACTGAAATTTGGCAGGCTCATTCCTTACAGCTTACTTACAAAAGTTAAGCAGGTTTCATTTCGAAATTCTACACGTAACGGCCATAACGGTCGATAACGGTTGACAACGTCCGCCATGTTGAACTTTCTTAATTATGGCCCCATCTTCACGAAATTTGGTAGGCGGCTTCCCTGCACTAACCAAAACCGATGTACGTACTTGTTTCGATGGTATGACGCCACTGTCGGCCGGCATATTGAACTTTCCAACGTCATTAATTTTCCAACTTCCTGTGTAGGTATAAGGCTGATCCCATTTTCACGAAATTTGGTAGGTGGCTTCCCTGCGCTAACCAAAACCGATGTATGTTCTTATTTTGGTGGTATGACGCCACTGTCGGCCGACATATTGAAGTTTCCAGTGTCACTAATTTCCCAACTTCCCGTGTATGTAGAAGGCTGAAATTTGGCAGGCTTATTCCTTACAGTTTACTTACAAAAGTTAAGCAGGTTTCATTTCGAAATTCTACGCGTAACGGTCATAACGGTCAACAATGTCCTCCATGTTGAACTTTCTTATTTATGGCCCCATCTTCACGAAATTTGGTAGGCGGCTTCCCTGCGCTAACCAAAACCAATGTACTTACTTTTTTTGGTGGTATGATGCCACTTTTAGCCACCATATTGAACTTTTCAACGTCACTAATTCTCCAACTTCCCGTGTAGGTAGAAGGCTGAAATTTGGTACTTATTTCAGTGGTATGATGCCACTTTCGGCCGCCATATTGAACTTTTCAACAGTCTTTGTTACTTATGGGCCCATCTTCAAGAAATTTGATACGCGGGTTCCCAATGCTAACTGAATCCTACTTACGTATATATACTGCTCAAAAGAATTAAAGGAACACTTTTTAATCAGAGTATAGCATAAAGTCAATGAAACTTATGGGATATTAATCTGGTCAGTTAAGTAGCAGAGGGGGTTGTTAATCAGTTTCAGCTGCTGTGGTGTTAATGAAATTAACAACAGATGCACTAGAGGGGCAACAATGAGATGACCCCCAAAACAGGAATGGTTTAACAGGTGCAGGCCACTGACATTTTTCCCTCCTCATCTTTTCTGACTGTTTCTTCACTAGTTTTGCATTTGGCTACAGTCAGTGTCATTACTGGTAGCATGAGGCGATACCTGGACCATACAGAGGTTGCACAGGTAGTCCAACTTCTCCAGGATGGCACATCAATACGTGTCATTGCCAGAAGGTTTGCTGTGTCTCCCTGCACAGTCTTAAGGCCATGGAGGAGATTCTAGGAGACAAGCAGTTACTCTAGGAGAGCTGGAGAGGGCCATAGAAGGTCCATAACCCATCAGCAGGACCAGTATCTGCTCCTTTGGGCAAGGAGGAACAGGATGAGCACTGCCAGAGCCCTACAAAATGACCTCCAGTAGGCCACTGGTGTGAATGTCTCTGACCAAACAACCAGAAAGACTTCATGAGGGTGACCCAAGGGCCCCATGTCCTCTAATGGGCCCTGAGCTCACTGCCCAGCAGCATGCAGCTCAATTGGCATTCGCCATAGAATACCAGAATTGGCAGATGCACCACTGGTGCCCTGTGCTTTTTACAGATAAGAGCAGGTTCACCCTGAGCACGTGACAGAAGTGAAAGGGTCTGGAGAAGCCATGAAGAACATTATGCTGCCTGTAACATCATTCAGCATGAGCAGTTTGGTGGTGGGTTAATGATTGTCTGGGGAGGCATATCCATGGAGGGTCACACAGACCGCTACAGGCTTGACAAAGGCACCATGGCTGCCATTAGGTATCAGGATGAAATCCTTGGACCCATTGTCAGACCCTATGCTGGTACAGTGGCTCCTGGTGCACGACAATTCCTGGCCTCATGTGGTGAGAGTATGCAGGCAGTTCCTGGAGGATGAAGGAATTGATACCATTGACTGGCCACCACACTTTCCTGACCTAAATCCAATAGAACACCTCTGGGACATTATGTTTTGGTCCATCCAATGCCACCAGGTTGCACCTCAGACTGTCCAGGAGCTCAGTGATGCCCTGGTCCAGATCTGGGAGGAGATCCCTCACAACACCATCTGTCATCTCATTAGAAGCATGCACCGATGTTGTCAGGCATGTATACAAGAACACAGGGGCCATACAAAGTGCTGCGTAGAATTTTGAGTTGCTGCAATTAAATTTTGGCAAAATGGACTAGCCTGCCACATAATTTTTTCACTCTGATTTTTGAAGCGTCTTTGAATTCAGGGCTCTGTAGGTTGATCACTTTCATTTCCATCAAACGATGTGGCATCCTTTCGTTCCTAACACATTATCCAGTCTATATCAGTATAGATATCCAGGAGGATTTCTTTTTCCCATTGAGATCTGATGTGTTTTCAAAGTGTTCCTTTAATTTTTTTGAGCAGTTTATATACGTCCATAGCCTGCAGCTTGGTCACCGTGTGAGGCGGCATTGGGTCCCCCATCCAAACGCCTCCCACGTTGTTGGCTGCCTGCCTAAATAAGGCCGTCCGTCGCTCCAGTGTCTATATTCCCTTCCTTGCTTCGCCACGGGATTCACGTCTCCCTGCTGATAACTACAGCCTTTTTATTTAATCCACGGCTTCTCCTCTGTTTTATTGTCCATTTATTACGATTATAGTTATTGTGTAGGTATTTTAGACTTACTTTACATTGTTCAGGTACCCATTTCCTTTATCATTCCAACCGTATCCGCATTAACATGTTTATCGAGGTGATCACCATCGATCAAAGAACTGTCACTTACCGAATGGTTTCCATGCCCGGAGATGGCACCTACCTTTTCAATTCTCTTTGTTACATATTGCACGGCCATATCAGGCTCACTCTTGATATCTGGAGGAACATTGTGTCTTATGTATAGAATGACTGGGACAGGTTCAAGGTGTGGACTGATGACGGTACAGGAGATAATTATACTACACAGGAGCACAATAAGAGTGAAATGCTTAAGCCCTTCATCTATGCATCTGCATGTGAGTTGATGGCTGCCGCTGAATTGTTCGGTTGTCTCTTTCAAGTGTACCGAAATGGCCAAATATTTTACACCTTTGGACAACCGCCAATGCCTCTTCAACATCTTAGTTTCACAGATGACAATTTCAGTAGTGGACACTTTGATGTTTATGAATGTTTAAACTCTCAAAAGCTGGATGTGAAGTTTTCGATGAAACTGGTTATATACCAGTTCCATAAGGTTGAAGTAATGCTCCACTAATAAGTTATATATATTTATATGTTGTTTACCCCATGTAGTTTCTAGTGATGGCTGAGAAAAAGTTTTAATCTCCTGTTTTATTGTAGAATGGAGATGATGACCAAAGCTGGACAACACCAAAAAATAGCGAAACGTTTACTGCATTCCATGTTACTATATGTGTTTCTTCAATTAAATACACTAAATGAAACATAAAAAAATGTTGACAGGATAAAGCATCAGAGTTCTTTGGTAGTGCCCAGCTAGGAAATGTCTGGATGACTTTAACTACTAAATTGAGCAGGACTTTGTACTTTCTGCTGAACATGAACAATTGATATGTGCTTTCCTCTGTGAGTGCAGAACTCACCTAAACATCCTCCCTCGTCTCTCTATTATATAAAAAGTCCTGGGACGAGACGTGACTTTTTAGCCTGGGACGAGACGTGACTTTTTCAGAGAGATGCTTTCAAGTCCCACAAGACGAGACTTTGTGCCAAGAGATTTAACCACGCCTGGGGCCGGAAATAAAAGACAAAGAGTTGATGACAAAGTAGAACGTCGTAAAGAATGCAAAAACGTCTGCATGATACACATGCAGAGCAGGTTTGAAATAATGAAATTACTAAAATTTGAAAGTCTCAGAAAAATGATAGTAAAGATCGCATTAGCACAAACAAACAGAACTTATTTCTCGGCGAAATAACGTAACAATGAAAAGATATCGAATATATTGGTCGGGTTTAAACTTTAAGGAAGAAACTTGTAGATCATGTTGCCATCAGGAAAAAAAAAGTACTGTTTCTTCCCAGTGAAGAGGCCTATTCGCGAGAATTAAAAGATTTGTTGTTTGGTGAAAGTGAAATCCACATACGCAAGCAGAAGAGATGCGAAGTGGCTGGTGCGTAGCACAGGTCAGGGGGTTGATGAGCGAAGCCCCCTAGTGTAGATATATTTATATATATAATATTCACATTGGATTCAGAAAGTATTCAGACCCCTTCACTTCCTACACTCTTTATTCTGTTGTATTGTACATTTAATTTTAAATAAATAAATACGCCATTTTTCTCATCAGTCTACACTCAATAACCCATAACAACAAAGTGAAAACATGTCTTCAAAAAGTATTACAAATTTACTAAAAATCAAAAACTGAAATCTCTCATTCATATCAGTATTCAGACCCTTAATTCACTACTTAAATGTCTGCATAAAGTGAAGGGGTCTGAACTCTTTCAGACTCCACTGTAAAAAAAAAAAATATATATATATATACACACACACATATACACACAATCTGTACATATAAAGTAATGGTTATTTACTATTACAATGTATTATCATCAGTGTTCTAATCATTTCTGTTTCGAAGTAAAAGTGCATAGAGTAGAAGAGCACATATTTTAAATGCTTGTCTTAGCAGCACTCATACCAAAGCAGACATATCTGGCTATCAATTAGGATGCCCTGATTTTTTTTTGCAAAAAAGAGGACCAGGGAGGGATATAATTAAAACTTAACACATGCTTTTAGGTAAAACAGATCTTTATTATTTTTTTAATGAAGCAATTCAATCAATTCAACTCATCTTAGTTTATATAATCAACTAATTAGCAAACATTTTATGAACTTGCAAGGTTGCTATTTCTCTTCCTTAATAGCAAAAAATGAAAAACACAGAAACATCCTATATTAATATTAATGTCTTCTAGCACAACAGACGTCTTAACATCTGAATCAGAAATGAAGACAGCTACAAGCATCATAATTTAGGAGAAGTCCTCATTGGTTATAAAAATGATCAACTTTAATGGAATATATTGAAACATAATGAAACAAACCTCATCAAAATGGTCTGTGAATTCTTTCTTGAAAGCAGTTTTGAACTTTTCAGAATGAACATGAGCTTTAACCTGTACTGATCTCTCATTCAGCTTTCTACTCTGTATGTCCTACTTTAAAAATGTAGATGTTATTTATTTTTTTATCAGCTTTGGGCACCTGTTTTAATGATAAGTTAGTGTTGAATAGTAATGTGGCTCATTTAGACCGCTATTTTAGGTCTCAAAAAGAGGGCCTTGCCAGGAAAAAAGAGGACTGCTTGTCACTTTTATCTATCCATCTCTCTATGTATCTTTTTATTATTTTGGAAAACAGTATTAGAAAAGAACTCTGATAGCAGTGTAAAAAAGAAAAAAAAGTAATAAACAGATTTATTCACATGTATGATTTTTTTCCCACCGTAGATTTTTTTGTTTTAAGAATCCACTTAGGTCACGTGCCAAATTCAATTACCTTTTAGATGGGAAAGTGGGAATGCAATCAGAAGCAGAATGGAACCTTGTATTGAGAGCTGGAAAAAGCAGACAGGAGTAGGTGGAAACAGGATGGAAATTTGTCAAGAGTGGTGAGGGGAGGGATGAAGATAAGGAACCAGACCGAAAAGTCTGTACCATGCTGAACTCTAATGTAGATTATGTGGTCAAGAAAAAGAATCACCTACAAGGTTTTCATAAGAAAACAGCAAAGCTGTCTGGGATTTAGAAAAAAAAATGTTGTCATGGTTACTCCATGTGAGATTAAAAAAAAAATCATAATCAAACACAGACAGGTGTGTAGATCATGGAGCATGAGCAGGAAGCTCAAATGCTTCCTTGTGTGCTAAGAAATGATCAATTCATTTGTGACTTGGACTTGTGGTGCATATAGTGACAGCATCAGAATAAAAAATAGAAATCAGTCCTGGATGAGCACATTAGCACATCCTGACCTGGTGGCATTACACACAAAAATGACTGTAATATGTATGATTTAGAAGGAAAATTCATTCCCCAAAAAAACCTAAGCAAGCATTGGGAAACAGTGCAGTGGCCTGGCCAGAAAGTGGAGATCCGAGCTGAGTAGTTTTTCTTCTTCATCTAACAATTCTATTGGAAAATGCTTTAACAGTATCTTACTCACTATGGCACAAATAAATTATTTTTCTAACAAAACTATCAGTAATAGTTATTAACAGCTGTTATTTTCCCCAGCAGCTAAAGTGTGAGCAGATAATAGTCCTATTGTTACAACCATACAGTATAAACACCTCCAAATTTTAAATTTTTTAAATTTATTTTTTCAAATAACTAAAAAATGTTCATACAACGGATTCACAAGCTATTCAGATGCCTTCATTTCTTCACATTTTGTTATGTTGCAGCCTAGTGCTAAAATCATTTGAATTAATTTTCCCCACATCATCAAGCAACACTCAATAGCTCAATGAAGAAGTGAAAACAAGATTTTAGAAATCTTGGCAAATTTAATCAAAATAAATACTGAAATATCACATTGATAACAGTATTCATACCCTCTGCTATGACACTTGAAATCTGTTTGGAGTTTGGTCAAACTAGTTGATTGACATGATTAGGAAAAAAAGGCACAAACTTGTCTATAGGAGGTCTCACAGCTGACAATGTGTTTCAGAGTAAAAACCAAGCCATATGGTCGAAGGAATTGCCTGCAGAGCTTAAGAGACAAGATTGTGTCAAGACATAGATCCAAGCTATACAAAATTCCTGTCAGTGAAGGTTGCCAAGAGTACAGCTGCCTTCATATGTCCTAAGACATTTGGAAGAGACACCCTGTCACACTAAGCAATCATGGGAGAAAGACCACGGTAAGAGACGTGACCATGAACCCAACCCATGTCTGGAGGAAACCAGGCACCATTCATCACTTGTGTGGCGTCAGCATTATGTTATAGCAGTGATGGCGAACCATTTAGAAACCAAGTGCCCAAACTGCAATCCAAAACCCACTTATTTATCGCAAAGTGCCAACATGGCAATTTAACCTGAATACCACCTAAAACTGAACACCAGCATAACCAAGGAGCTGGTGGTGGATTTTAGGAGGCCCAGGCCCCTCATGGACCCCGTGATCATCAGAGGTGAGTGTGTGCAGAGGGTACAGACCTATAAATGCTGGGAGTGCAGCTGGATGATAAATTGGACGGAACTGCCAATACTGATGCTCTGTCTGTCTGTCTATCTACTGAGCTTTTAATTTAGAAAAGCCACTCATACATTAACATATTTTGTCTTAAAAGAAAAACATAATAACAGAGCTTTCAATGATACAAACAACTTTTTGTTGAAAGGTAAAAGTTTGCATTCTGTATGCTTTTGAACAATTAATGTGCTTTTTGCTGTTGTATGCATGCTGATAATTTGTCTAACCTTGGCTCATACTTTGTAAGTTTGAGAGAAACACATGCAGCACTCAGGTCATCTGTTAGTCTGTTTCTGGTGTCAGATTTGATTTAATTCAAAGCTGAAAACAGCTGCGCACAAGCATAAGATGTTCCAAACAAAGTAAGGAAAGCAATCTCAAGTGCCTTGATTGACTTAAGATTATTTGGCAGAGAATTCCACACTTTAAGGATTTCATTTTCATAACTAACTGTGCTGTTCTTTGTCATCCCTTCGATCCTCTCAAGTGTTTACCGCAGGTCTTCCCTATTAAGCTCCGCCCCCCAAAGCTTCCATTATATATTACGGGGTCGTAGATCAGGTGTGGCGATTATCAACTCCCAGCAATAATTACAGATGCGGACGACTCCTCACCTGTGCGCTTAAGCGAGGACTGCCCGCATCACAAAGCTCCGGAAACCACTCCGCCACTCTACCATAACCCCTTTAAGCTGAGTCGGCAATTATCTTTTAAAACTTGCCTTTTCAATTTTGAGCTGTGGACCCGCTATACCACATCCCCTCCAACCCCACCACGGGAATCACAGACTCAAAAGGCTGCAGTCCGTGCCGCACCCTCAAGCAGCATGTGTGCCGCCCGCCTTACCCCAGACAGGAGAGGAAGGAAGCGCTCCCATTGGGCTGCTGGGCAGAGGGGCGGGTGATGTGAGAAACGTCCTACGGCGCACGTGAAGAGGGGGAGCGGTGAGGGGAGCAGCCCGGCTCCGCATTCCTCTGGCTTTATAGTAACGAACTCTGTGCTCAGGCGACGGCGCTTGTGCCCACTGAGAGGGCTCTGAGTGCCCCCTTTGGCACGCGTGCCATAGGTTCGCCACCACTGTGCTATAGGGTTTCAGGGACAGCTGAATGCATCAAATTATATAGATATCCTTAATGAAATCCTCTAGAAAGACCACTTTGGACTTTAGACTGTCCCAAAGGTTCACCTTCCAACAGGGCAATGGCCCTAATAACAAAGCAAAGACAACACGGTTCAGGGAGAACTCTGGGAATGTCCTCAAGTTGCCCAGCCAGAGCCTGGACTTGAACCCAATTGATTATATCAGGAGAGACCTGAAAATAGCTGTTCACCAACAGTCTCCATTCAGAATTAGCTGTGCCACAATGTAAGCCATGTATTCCCTAGTAAAAGGCAAACACCCCCAGTCTGAGAGCATCTGCAGAGAAGAAGGGCAGAAAATCCCTAAATACCTAAGAAGACTCCAGGATGCAATAGCTGCATAGGGTGCTTCAATGAAATACTGATTAAAGGGTCTGAAAACATGTGTCAATAGGATGTTTCAGATTTTTTTTTTAATTTGCAAACTTTTCTAAAATCCCATTTTTGCTTTCTTACTACTCTCAAGTAATAAATGTTGTTTGACAAGTGAAAATTAATTGAATTCAATATTTAGACCATATATAGTCATCTTTGCTCGACTTGACAACCTGAGGTAACACAAGTGAATTTGAGTCAAGTGAAGCAGGTAGAAAAATGAAGTTTTTAGTTAGTTTTAATGTAAATGTGATTCACAATTATTTATAAAAAAAATATCAAGGAAAACATGGCACTGGCCTGATGTTTGACTTATAAAGAATGATACATTATTTTCAGATGGCCCAAAACACATTATTATGTATATCTGAATATACACACATACACCAAATGTCTAAGGATTGACAAAATTTATTCATGCCTCACTGATAAAGAGAAGAATGACAATTTGCAGTGTCACAATGTACAATCCACAAAATAACAAAACGTTACATTGAAAGTTATTGTATCATTAACTGATTTAGCTAATAAAAGCTGCTTTACCTCTAAATAAAACTGAAAGGCCAAAGTATTCCTATATATTGCTTTCTTATTTTAAGTTGTTATGATGGAACTACACTCAGCAATAACTTTTCAGAATTTAAAAACATTTTGAGTTGAAATTACATAAGCAGAAACCAAGGGTTGCTTTTTCACAGGGAAGTATTTACAGTAGTCCCACTCTCATTTAAAGCTGTGTGTTAAAGCAAGAGAGTGCAATGTGTTATAATGTTAGGTGAGAATCAGGAGCTAGGAGACAAACTGTAACTTCACTCTGAACCAAGTTAAAGGTTTGCATTATCACATGGAAAACAAATCCCTATGAAAATCTAAAAACATCCACATGAACCAATAGTGTAAAACCTGTGATTACAAATAAAAATAAAAAATAAAAAAGCCAGAAGTCTACGTGACCATCATTATCAGGTCCTTCCATGAAAACCCTAAATACAAAGAGGACTGTTTCACTTATGTTAGGTAGATTGCCCAGAGGGGACTGGGCGGTCTCGTGGTCTGGAACCCCTACAGATTTTATTTTTTTTCTCCAGCTTTGGAGTTTTTTTTGTTTTTTCTGTCCACCCTGGCCATCGGACCTTACTTATTCTATGTTAATTAATGTTGACTTATGTTTATTTTTTATTGTGTCTTCTATTTTTCTATTCATTTTGTAAAGCACTTTGAGCTACATTTTCTTGTATGAATATGTGCTATATAAATAAATGTTGATTGATTGATTGATAGATAAACTATATTATTATTTTTCTTGAAATAAATATGGTTTAGTTACTTTGAACCAATATCTAATGGCCAGAAAACCAATAGACAGGACAAGAAAGGAGAGATTTTGTAGTATCTATACTAATAAAAGGCAAAGTCCTCACTGACTGACTCACTCACTGACTCATCACTAATTCTCCAAGTTCCCGTGTGGGTAGAAGGCTGAAATTTGGCAGGCTCATTCCTTACAGCTTACTTACAAAACTTGGGAAGGTTTCATTTCGAAATTCTACGCGTAATGGTCATAACTGGAAGCTATTTTTCTCCATATACTGTAATGGAGTTGAGCTGGATGGCCGTGGGGGGGCGGAGTTTCGTGTGACGTCATCACGCCTCCCACGTAATCACGTGAACTGACTATCAACGCAGTGCGTAGAAAACCAGGAAGAGCTCAAAAAAGAGCTGAAGAAAACATGCATTATATAATTGAGAAGGCAGCGAAACAATAAGAAGCGAGCGACTGACATAGACAACCATATTCATGAGTGCTGCTACTTCGGAAACAAAGCACGGTGTAAACCTAAAGTTTAAATTAAGTTCATAGACAGGCTGCCGCTGGTGTTTGTAATTTAGTGCCTGCCCATATAAGGCCGTCCGTCAGCGGCAATCCAATAGAAACACTACCTAAATGAAGGACTGTGCTTATGCAGAGAAAGATGAGATGGTCAGGGTGGTATTTGGGACAAACTCAGCAAAACTGCGAGAGAAACTTTTAAGTGCCGGGTCTTAGCTGACATTACATACAGCCGTGGACATCACACGAGATGGCACCAGCACAGCCGGGAACCTTCGATGCAAGAACACCAAGCGGCTCACGTGAACTGACGCAGTGCACAGACAAAAAGCAACAGTTCCAAAGAGTGCTGAACAAAAACCAAATTACACAATTGAGAAGGCAGCAAAAAATATGAAGCGTCTGATACATACAAGCATATTCATAAGTGCAGCTACTGCGGAAACAAAGCACACGGTGGAAAAAGTGAATGTCCCACTAAAGGAAGACAGTGTAAAAAAAAAAACCCGTGCATGCAGTGTGTCACATCTCAGATAAAGAGGAAGACGAGCTGTTTATTGATTTATCGATGAATGAAACTTGTTATCTTTACAACGATTGATAAACACGGAATGTAACTTGAACACAACACATCCTACAAATACGACCCTGATTGAAAGAAATAATGATAATCAAATCCTTGATGACAGCAACACTCCATAACACTCACAAAGCAATTACTGTATATTGACAATCATGTTACCTTATTTTTAAAATGTTCCCTTTTCTTTTTCATAACTTCTTTAACACACTACTTCTCCGCTACGAATATATATATATACCCTGATCTACATACTCTCAAATAGACAAGCCACACGCCATGGCACAATTGTAGAGGCTTCGCCTCCAGCGCCGACATCCGAGGTTTGATTCCTGCGAGGGGATGTACTGAGTATTTATGCGCGCTTCCCGATTCATTTTAATCTCGCATCTCCTTGGTTTGGGATGTATGAAAAAATATGCGGTTAATGCAGAATCATGTTACGTTATTTTTAAAATCTTTCCTTTTCTTAGCACAAGCACAGCTGAGAAGCTTCGATGCATGTACTCCATAACAAAAAATAACGCATTTAATCACACTTTCAATTCCAAGCAAAGGGGAACTTTTGTCAATGCATGATTTCCTGGTACATCGATTACACTGATGCACACATCACAGCTACAAAAATGTTAGAGTCGCAATGAAGCACGTTCATACGACAGATCGGAGGAAAAATTCATTTCAAAAAACTACCCGAGCAAAGCCTTGATAAAAGCATGGTTTTGTGCACATTGAAAAGCAAGCAAAATTAGATGCATTACAGAAAGCGGACTTTGTGGCTCTTACTGGGGATCATTGGACTTCCGTGACCGTTAGTAATTCTAATTACATCTAATTACAAAATGTTCAATGATCACACTGTTTTAGCCTAATGTACAAAATAATTTTGGCTGAGGTTACTCAGAGTTTAAAGATTAAGTTGGTCAAATTACCTTTTATGTTTCTGACTTATTTTTTTAAGAAGAAAAACTGCACTTTATGTTGAAATTTTGGTTATTATTATTTAAAGACAATACCATTCTGAAAATGTACTTAAGGTACTTAAACTACCACTTTATTTTTAAGTCTGCCCAATTTTAACCAGGGATGATATTTTTGTTTCTGTTTTAAATTCAAATGTAGTTTAAAAGAATTTTTTTTTTCAGAAATTAAAAGAGCTTGAGTTTACAATATTCATGTCCATGTCTATTATTTGATTCTGTCGCCCACTAAAACCCTTTTAAATTAAAAAAAACATTTGCGATTTGGGGCAAATTTACGTGCGATTACATACGATTAATCAAGATTAATTATTACACAGCCTCTAATTAATTGGATTAATTTTTTTAATCGAGTCCCACCCCTAATATATATATGTAGATATATATGTAGATTTGTATATATATGTGTGTATATATATTTATATGTATATATATATATGTGTATATATATGTTTATATATGTGTGTGTGTGTTGTGTGTATATATATATATATATATATATATATATATATATATATATATATATATATATATATATGTCAGCAACACTTGTGACAATGACAAAACAATTACATTGTCAATCATGTTACGTTATTATTAAAAGTTTCCTTTTCTTTTTACTTCTCCGCTGCCAAACGCGGGTATTTTGCTATATATATATATATAGATAGATAGATATGACAACAACACTCATATCAATGACAAAACAATTACATTAACAATCATCTTACGTTATTTTTAAAATATTTTCTTTTCTTTTTCATAACTTCTTTAACACACTACTTCTCCGCTGCGAAGCGCGGGTATTCTGCTAGTCTTCACTAAACATCTGAAATATTGGCCTTAAATTAAGTAAAGCAAATAGTTATTTTAGTACCAGAAATCTTGTATTTCTCTATATATTTTATGTTGGTTTTAGGTTTTTAAAAAATTGTATTTATTTTTTTATTTAAAAGTTTAAATGGAAAAGACAACTGAGCAATGCTGATGAAACAGTGAGTACAGGTGAGGTGCTGTGCAGGAGTGTGTGGGGAGAAAAATCTATACTGAGAGCTTTTAATAGTCAGGAATAATATATTATTCATGCATTGTCAAACTGCATGGCCCAATGCAAAATTGTCTAGTTGCTCTTGTTTTTATAAGACATATTGAAGCCATATGATACCTCTGAATTGTTCAAGTGTGAGTGTGTGTATGTGTTTGCAAAGGTGTGTGTCCTGCAAGGGATTAACATCCCATATAAAGCTTGTTTCTGCCTTATTTTTCGCAGTGCTGCTATGATAGCCTTTGAACCCTAACCCTATCCCTAACCCAAGTCCACAGCTGAACTGAGCAAGTAAGAAAACAGAAGATATCTATCTATCTATCTATCTATCTATCTATCTATCTATCTATCTATCTAATCCAATACAGTATTCTTTTGTAGACACAAACACACACGCATATATATATATATATACACAGCCAACGACTACAGATAAAAATAAATAATTTAGTCAGCAGAAGAATAACTGGTTGAGGAGAAACCGCTCACAGTAAAACCCAGAGGGATATCACTCCAGTTTTCTGCCAGGCTGTTTTATCTGTCAGCTCTAGTCTTTCTTCACAGTCTCCTATGCCTTATTAAATACACTAAATTGTGTGGTAATTTTTGGAGAAAATGTATGTAAGCTTTTAGCACTCATTAAAACCAAAGAGACAATGCATTTCTTAGAAATACTTTTCCCGATACCTAGTAATGGATGCATTTTATCTGCAAAGAAAGCCTGTTGTGAAGGAGACCTAGGATGCTTGATATTGGTTGATAATAACTGTGATTTCATTTGCAAGCCTAGTCTGAGCTTGGGGTCTTCATTGTTTAATGCTCTGTTTGTGATCCTGAAAAACCATCTGCTCCCTCTGGCTTTTTAAATGCCATCCTTTTATTTACAAGTTTCAATCGCCCTTCCTTTTCACTCTAATAGTACAGTCATTAAAAAGGTTTATAGTACTCTACTAAGTTAATAAGATGGCCTAAAAATATGGAGTTTGAGAATATTATGTTTTATGTTAACTTAATAACAAAAGCAAAACAGGACCCATGGATCAATGGATTTGCAATTTAGTAACAAACTGTGTAGTATTTGGGATTCAAAACACAGTCATGGGATTAACAGATTTGGCAGTCCTTGTTAGTGAGTGTATAGTCTGCATGCATTGTTTAACAGGCATCCCTGTTTTCATCCATCTTCTAAAGGCTTGTGTTAGGTTACCCGATGACTGAATTAGTCTGATGTTAGTGAATTAGGCACGTTAATGATTGATCATTGATGATATGCTTCTATCCTTGTAAACTTGAGCAGCAGCCCTTCTCAAATGCTTTTTGGACAAGTTGGGAACTCGGACGAAGTCGCAGGGAGAATGATGAGCATTTAAAGGCTGACTTACGTCTGCAACATCTGAGATTGTAAGAGGCACTGAGTAGGGTATATTAAATATTCTCACAGTCAGTTGCTAGCACTGCTATCACTGCTGCCTAAGGAGATCTGTTACACCTTATTGGACAAGCAGCTCATATGAAGATGGAACGGATGAAGAGACTGAAAGAGGATAAAAGTAAAGGTTTTAAAGCATGCCTGTCTCCATATGACGAGGACTGTTAACTTGCTTTTAAATGAATCGGATTAAATGTCACATTTCATGATGACTGATGGCATAATCAATTACTGTGGCAAATTTTTTATTGCCGAGAACCACCTAAAAATTCTTAGTCCAGATGCTATTTTAATGGTGGATGGATTTCACCTGGGCGTGGAAAAAAGGCAGGAGAGGGACTGGGCATTTATGTGAATGAACAATGGTGTAAAAGTGTGCACATTACAATTAAAACTAAAATACATAATATAGTCCTTGAAATACTGACTGTTGGAAATTTGTCTGTATTACTGCCTAGGGAGATAAGTTGCATCATCCTGGTTAATGGTTATATTCCTTCTTCTGCAAATAGGGACTTAGCAACAGAAATCACTCACTCTTTTAACAACACCATTGATGAATCATTCTACCCTGGAATGGCAGTTACCTCAACTCGGGGAACTCTGGAAGGAGCAATGACAGACTTCTATCAGTATGTGTCATGTTCCACTCGTGGGCACAGCAAATTTCTTCAAATGTTAAACTGTGGCCTAATTAGGCAGATCTGAGCACAATCTGATCCATCTAATACCCACCTATAAGCCTGTTATTAGACAGAAATAGCTCTCTTCTCATTATTCAAGGTGAAAGATCTTCTGTGTGTTTTGGGATTTACTGTTTGTTATGGTATTTACATTTTTCATAAGCTTCTGAATACAGTAGTTTTAATTTCCCCTTAGGTACAAATAAAGTATTAGGTATCTACGTATCCATCCATTTTTCTATGTTTCCTGTGTTCCCTGTGATGAACTGTTGCCACAACACTGTCCTTACAACCTTGGGCCCCGTATGACCTTGTAATGAAATATGTGGCTTAAGGAAACTGATGGATAGAAATAGAAACTATATCTAGAATTTTCAAAACCATCACGCTCCACAGGATGTGGTGCTTAAACTAGGGTTCTAAAACTGGGTATATTTTAAGGAACACCACTTAAACAGAAAAACAGACAAACCAGTGTAGCAAGAGCCACAAAGCAAATGTTATTTAAATAAGATGATGAAGGTAATTTGTCAACCCATTTAATGAAACATGAAAAGAAAAATCAAAGCTTAATTAAAAAGTTAATTTCAGCTAGTAGGCAAAATAACCGGCTGAGTGAAAAACAAGTGAATATAGATTTTCAAAAACTTTCGTTGGGGTTCTCTGAAAATCTCATAGTAGCAAGTATAAACACAGCAACACCCCATATAAAGAAAGTCAATAGTGCATTAAAATTAAAAAAGGACATACAGGGAAAATGTGAGAAAGTGTTTGACTACTTAAAACCTAGTTGTCATTAATTATGTTTTGGTGTCAGCTAAGCATACTGTACAGCTGACATGTGTATAGACAGTGTGCAGTTTGGATGCCATAACAGACTAGTTCCTGACAGGCATGAGAGGGATAAACAGTTTCTTTAAATCAGGTACCAGTCACATGAGAAACCATAGAGGAATAACAAAAGAATCAGAGCAGAAACAAAGTGTTCATTTCTTTTTCCCACTTTATCAGGCCACTAATCAAACTTGCAAAGTTAACATGCGCCTTGCTACTCTCTCTTTTGAATTTGGGTTATACAAATGCCCTCTGTATGCAAGATTTTCACCTGTGGTGATAAAAAGACCTACACATTTCATGATTTCTCTAGAAATTATTATAAAAAATATTCTCAGGCTTTAAAGCTCATGGCAAACTATAGGTTATAAATGAACAGAATATTCCAAATATTTTTAATAATAAAGAATGAATCAAAAACTAACAACAATACTTTAATAAAAATACATTTAAGTAGATTCTACCAAATATCCAATTAGCTTATAGAGAATATTCTCAAATAAAAAATCTATCCATCCATTTTCTTAAACCTTTTTCCTGTGTATGGCAAGAACAATGCCTGGACAAGGCATCAACCCATTGCAGTAAATAATAAAATACTTTTGCTAAATGATTTTTGGGAAAGAAATCGATAGAGAAGCTAAATGGGACTAAACCAGTGTACTAAAATGTATTTGGAAGTTATAATGGGATGATTTAGACTGTTTCTGTCTGATGACATTGTAAATATTTATTTGTTTTTGATCCTTTTCATATGAAGACTAAGGGGAAGAGCACAATTATCCATCTTCACCTTCAGATGAATTTAAGTATGCAGGACAGATGGTTACAGGGAATTAGGCACTCCTGCCCTGCAGCGGCAGCAAGAAGTAATATGGCAAAGATGATAAAGGTACATAGAGAAGGAGATGGCAGTACTGCCACAATTAAGGCTGCATGCTGCAGTTTACAAAATTCATAATTGAATTTGACATACCTTACTCAAACATTTGATGTTTTAGATACACTACACTTCTATCCACAATGAAACCAAACAATAAACTTTCTAGTATAAAATATGCTAGCCAAACCATCCAAAAGTAAATATAGTATTTCCTGTATATATGTGTATGTGTCTATAGATGTGCATGTAAACCACAATGATGACAAATGTAAATAATGCTATCTAAAGAGATGATAAAGGTCTCTAGAATTCTGTAAATGTAAAATAACCAAATTAATACCTTATGAAACAGTTTCATATTCTGCTACATTTCACAACAGAAATGACCAAAGCCTATCATTTGTCATCATTCCAAGCTCCACACTGTGTCTTAATTGCTTACTAGTGGCTAATATGGGGTTGCATCTCCAGAACAAATTTAGCCATGTGAAATTCACATTATCATCTTCCAACACATGCTGCCATCCCTTTATCCACACTGTCAAATTATGCATTACTGCAGTAAACAGACACGGGCTTGTTTACTTTGAAATGGCAGACAACTGAAGAGTGGACAAATTAAGTAGATTATAAAAATTCTAATGCACTATTCCTGAAATGTTTGTTAGGATGACAACAAAAAAATTAATTACTGTATTAAATTGTTTTTGGCATGAAGAAATTCTGTCAAAAATTTGGAAAAAGTATTTTCCTGGACGAACTGTGGATGTGCTTAATGTATTACTAAGATCTGTAATGAGATTGCTTTGTTATTCTGAGATGTACAGCATGATACTTTGCTCCACGTTTAGTGACGTTTAACAGGCTGACAGGCAATGTCATGATCTGTGACTGAAAAATATATAGGCAGACAAAGGAAAAGCAGTAAAGCATAGGAAATGTAATGAGGTGAGAAACTAAGAGAGCAACAGTAAGGACAGGAGTCTTCTAAGTAAGAAAGCTGATGAGAGGCAAACCTATTATATGAGAAATATTAATAGGCTGTTCAAAGCTGATGCTGAAAATGAGCTTACAATAAATAGAAGCAAAATGGCAATTTACAGCCAATAATTAAAAACTGCATGGAAGGCTCTACCTTGCTATTTCCCTCTTGAGTGCCCATATTTCTAAATCAGGCCCTAATAGGAAATGTTAACAAAATAACAATTTTTGCTTTGTGAAAATGAACCATGGCTTTATTTTTCAAATTATGTCTCAAGATCTGCCTGAAAAGACATAAGTCTGTATAGAGTGGACATTACTGTAAAGCTGTGGAGACTGCTTGAACAATCAAGATACGAGTAGCTATACTGTCCAGAATGTGACCCCATAACATAATGTAATTAATTATGATGATAATTTGTGTTTGTTGCATACATTGTGAATAAAAGATAAAAACCTGACTGGTTTTACTTAACTTGAATTGGAGATTGTTTTGACTGCATTGGCTGACCAAAGCAGTGACCGTTTTACTGACAATACCTGACAAACATTTATTTTTTCTTTTAGCCGTATTAGGCCTGCCAGAGGAGATTACAGGCAAACTTGATTAATTTCAGTGAGTAAGCAGCAGAGACGTCATTCTTAGTTTACATGGAGAACAGAAGTAGTCATCAAGAATGGCCTTTAAAGAATCCTATATTTAGAAATTGTTACTTGGAGAGTATCTAAAGTACTTTGCTTACATGCCTGTAGCCCATTAAAAAAATCCAAAACCCACTAATATATTGATTGGGTTGCAAGCACATCAATTAAGATATGTAAAAGGCTACAGGGCTATTACATTAAAGGTAGAGCTACAAGTTATGTGCAAGACCCTCAAGGTGCTGCAATGTGGAGTGGAAGAAGGACTGTGTCATGAACAAAACTGTTTAACCTTCTACACAAAGTGATGTATGATGTATATCAGTATGGAGAGTGGACAACTATTTAATTAACCAATTCTGTGCACTGTTTGGTTGAGAAAAGTGATGATTCAAATAGGACACTCAGGTTTTTCTAATATCCACCATTATGTAATTGTATTAAATTCTGTACTTCTTACAATATGTATTGTGAGAGATGGCCGGCAGTTTATCCCGACCAACACCCCCACGCTGCTAGATGGAGTCCTCCCTGCAACATGGAGGTGCCCTGAATTCCTGCAGGGCATCATGGACAATGGAGTTCAGCTTCACAGCCCTGCTGCATACTGTGGGGGTCGCCAGGGCACGCTGCAGGGAGGCACAAGTGTTTCTATTATAGCCCGAAAGTACTCCCTAGTCACAGGGACAGAAGAAATGAACTACTTCCAGGCTGAAGGAAAAGAAGAGTTTCCATCTGACCCGAAAGTGCTATGGGAACACATGGACTGAAGAACAGAAGCACTTCTGAGTTAAGGACTATAAAAGGACTATGGGAAACCCAGCAAGCTGAGCCAGAGTTGGGAGGGAGTGTGACAGAGCTGCTGGGTGGAGAGGAGGATTTATTGTATTGATTTATTGCTGATTATTGTATGATTATTGAGTATTGTGGAGTTGGAGTTGCTTTGTGCACATTATTGAAGAAATTAAATTTACTTCTTATATTTTACTTAGTGTCTGGATGTGTTGTCTGTGGGTTTGGAGGAGCGACAGCGCCCCCTACTGTCACAGTGGCATAGTCAGCAGCATTCTCTGGCCGTCTGTTTGGCAGAGAACCTGAAAGAAAAAAATTCTGTCCACAGAACCCAAAAGACAGCATCACGACACGCAGGAAAACGCCAAACCCATTCACCAGACTGTCATGGGGAAGAAAAAGACAAAGCAGAGTGGCAGCACAAGTGGAGGTCAAGCGCTTCACATTGCCCGCACTCAAGACGAGACTCCGAGCGGCTACGCATATCGGGAGAAACTTCCGAAGTATGTGCCGGGGATGAGATTGAAAACATTTTTAAAATAATGCATTTTGTCCCGTGCTTATACCTCATAGAAGATTGTCTGGAGGTTCTGCGGGAGGCAGGAGATAATCCCAAAGACGGTAGTACACTCACACCCAAGCATACGAGTGAGGAGGACTTCCGCAGTGTGCCAGCAAGGGACACGTGACCTACCCCGAGGGATTCTGGGAAGGAGAAGGTCCGTGTCCTGCTGCAGTCTACTTCGCCCAAGAAAGGATGGACTTGGACTTTCCAAAAGGGAAGGGGGAGGTGAGCAAGGCATCGCTCAGCCCACATAAAGGTAAGGGGGTCCAGGAAGTGACTGATCCGGTTGCCGATAAATTGAAACAGGCGGATCGCAGTCAGCCAAAGATGGCACCGTGGACCTCCGTAGAAAACTCCAAATCCCAGCCGCCTTTGCAAAACCCAACGGAGCACGTGCCAGAAGTGGGCATGCTCATTGGCTCAAGGACGGGAGGTAGGGCTGATGATGGCTCGAGCCAATTAATAATATGGACGTGTGGGAGCCGGAAAAACTACTCCAGCCTGTATATCAACAACAACAACAACATTTATTTATATAGCACATTTTCATACAAAAAAATGTAGCTCAAAGTGCTTTACATAATGAAGAATAGAAAAATAAGAGACACAGTAAGAAAATAAAATAAGTCAACATTAATTAACATAGAATAAGAGTAAGGTCCAATGGCCAGGGGGGACAGAAAAAACAAAACAAAAAACTCTAGTTTTTTGCAGATTGTAAATACGATTAAGAAGATCGTGGAGGTGCTGGGAGCAGTGGCCGAAGAGCCTTTTAAAAGGTTTGATGATTACCTGCAGCGATTTGGTCGGGAGCTGCCCGTAATGATTAATTCGGCAGTACCGGTAAGGGTTACCGGTACCGTAAATGACAGAGGGACGCAGAGTGAAATGGGCCTGCAATTAATCAATAGAGAGTGCCAAGTAACCTCGAGCCTTACAAAAGAGACTGGAATGATGACCGAGTGTCCGGTGGAAGGATCAATCGAACCGGAGCAGCTGAATAGTGCTGTCTCCTAGAGCGATGTGATCCTGAAGACACCTACACCAGTCATCTGTAAAATGAAAGGGGTACAAACAGCCAAGGGTCTCTCTTTTACATATAGAGAGACTCAGACTGTGGACAAGCCCCAGATTAAAAAGGAGATCCCAAAAGAGAAACAGGGATCTCCTGATAAAATAGAGCGTGGAGCTGTAAACTCATGTGTGGCGGTGGACCCCTCCTTAGCGGAAAAAGGGGCAGAGCAAGAATTTCCGAACTGTTTCCAGTCTCGCGGGGGAGATTAGCATGAGGACGGCTGCTGTGCTATGAATGCTGCTGGCCGGTCCATATATGGCGAAATTGTCCATGGAGAACCGGGGAAAAAGCAAGATATTTATATAATTTTCCCCCTCGGTTCTCCCATAATTATTTTTCAGGGCATAGCCAAGGTCCGGCCACAGCCAGAGGCTCCTCCTGGAGGAAGATGACCCTCACGGGGCTGGACGCTACACCCCAGTGTGCTTTGCTTTGGCGAATTGTGAGAGGACGCTAGTTTATCCCAGCCATCACCCCCACGCCGCTAGATGAAGTCCTCCCTGCAACATGTTGGAGGTGCCCTGAATTCCCGCAGAGCATCATGGACAATGGAGTTCGGCTTCACAGCCCTGCTGGATACCATGGGGGCCACCAGGGGACTCTGCGTGGAGGCACGAGTGTTACTATTATAACCCGGAAGTACTCCCTGGTCACAGGGACGGAAGAAATGAAGTACTTCTGGGCTGAAGGAAAAGAGGAGTTTCCATCTGACCCAGAAGTGCTATGAGAACACATGGACTGAAGGACAGAAGCACTTCCGGGTCAAGGTTTATAAAAGGACTTTGGGAAACCCAGCAAGCTGAGCTGGAGTTGTGAAGGAGTGTGACAGAGCTGCTGGGTGGAGAGGAGGATTTACTGTATTGATTTATTGCTGATTATTGTATGACTAGCAGAATACCCGGGCTTCGTAGCGGAGAAGTAGTGTGTTAAAGAAGTTATGAAAAAGAAAAGGAAATATTTTAAAAATAACGTAAGATGATTGTTAATGTAATTGTTTTGTCATTGATATGAGTGTTGTTGTCATATCTATCTATATATATATATATATATATATATATATACAAAATACCCGCGTTTGGCAGCGGAGAAGTAAAAAGAAAAGGAAACATTTTAATAATAACGTAACATGATTGACAATGTAATTGTTTTGTCATTGTCATGAGTGTTGCTGTATATATGTATACACACACAGACACACACACACACATATATAAACATATATATACACATCATATATATATATATATATACATATATTTACTGTGGTCCCGGCCGGGACGCCCAGGAGGACCAGAGGAGGGCTTGTGCCTCCTCCAGACCGCGAGGGGGTGTCCGTCCTGGTTATGTTGGGGCCTCGGTACAGGGCTTGGAAGCCCAGCCCTGTAGGGACCCGTGGCCACCGCCAGGCGGCGCCCAGGTGCCTGAGAAACCCTGGAGCCCAGCACTTCCGCCACACCAGAAAGTGCTGGGGGGAAGACGACAGGGGACACCCAGACAGCTTCCGGGTGCGCAGCTGGCACTTCCGCCACACTGGGGTGTGGCTAGGACTGATTGCTGGGAAGCAGCTGGAGCCCATCCGGGTTCCCATTTAAGGGGCCACCTCCCTCCAGTCAGAGGCGAGAGTCGGGTGGAAGAGGACAGAGCTGAGAGAGAGGACGGGAGGTGGCCAGGAGAAAGGCATTGGACTTGTGAGGCCTGGACAGTTGGGGGAATCGGTGCAAGAGGCACTGGGGTTTGTGCACGTGACTTTAATTGTAAATATTGTAAATAAACAAGTGTGTGGTGGAACCAACAATGTCTGTCTGCCTGTGTCCGGGTTCAAGTTCACAATACATATATATATATATATATATATATATATATATATATATATATATATATATATATATACACTGTCACACACGTGCGCATAGGAGGCAGCTAAAGGGCTTGCGTGAAGGCAGTTCGGAGGCATGCCGGGGTGTGGCAGAGTGCACTGACTCTTTTTCTCCCTTGCCTGTAGACCATTCCCGGGGGATTCCACCTGGCTCTCCTGACATCACTTCCGGGACCGAGCCAATGGAAGTCGACCACACCAGCTCCAGTCCCTCTGATGTCACGTCCGGCTATGATCCAATGGTGGAAGACTACGTGCTTGATCCTTATGACCTCACTTCCTGTCTTCCCCTTTAAAACCTGCCCCTTTCCCCTTTTTCCTCAGTCTTGTTGTGGACTCAGTTGTATGCACTTCAGTGCTGGTTATTTTGCTGAAACGACTTTTGCAGTCAGGATACCACATTACACGGGTGGCTGCCCCAAACCTTTATCTGTCCATGTTTCGTTCTTGTGACAACACACATACATATAAATATATATACATATATACACACACATATATATATATATATATATATATACACACACACATATATATACATATATATACACATATACATATCTACATATATACTGTATATACACATATATATACAAATCTACATATATATATTAGGGGTGGGACTCGATTAAAAAAATTAATCAAATTAATTAGAGGCTGTGTAATAATTAATCTTGATTAATCGTATGTAATCACACACGTAAATTTGCCCCAAATCGCAAATGTTTTTTTTTTAATTTAAAAGGGTTTTAGTGGGCGACAGAATCAACTTTTTCAAAAAATAAGGCAAAAAACATAAAAGGTAATTTGACCAACTTAATCTTTAAACTCTGAGTAACCTCAGCCAAAATTATTTTGTACATTAGGCTAAAACATCATTGATCATTGAACATTTTGTAATTAGATGTAATTACAATTACTAACGGTCACGGAAGTCCAATGATCCCCAGTAAGAGCCACAAAGTCCGCTTTCTGTAATGCATCTAATTTTGCTTGCTTTTCAGTGTGCACAAAACCATGCTTTTATCAAGGCTTCGCTCGAGTAGTTTTTTGAAATGAAATTTTCCTCCGATCAGTCGTAGGAACGCGCTTCATTGCGACTCTAACATTTTTGTAGCTGTGATGTGTGCATCAGTGTAATCGATGTACCAGGAAATCATGCATTGACAAAAGTTCCCCTTTGCTTGGAATTGAAAGTGTGATTAAATGCGTTATTTTTTGTTATGGAGTACATGCATCGAAGCTTCTCAGCTGTGCTTGTGCTAAGAAAAGGAAAGATTTTAAAAATAACGTAACATGATTCTGCGTTAACCGCATATTTTTTCATACGTCCCAAACCAAGGAGATGCGAGGTTAAAATGAATCAGTAAGCACGCGTACATACTCAGTTCATCCCCTCTCAGAAATCGAACCTCGGATGTGGCGCTAGAGGCGAAGCCTCTACAATTGCGCCATGGCGTGTGGCTTGTCACAGCAGAGAAGTAGTGTGTTAAAGAAGTTATGAAAAAGAAAAGGGAACATTTTAAAAATAACGTAACATGATTGTCAATATACAGTAATTGTTTTGTGAGTGTTATTGAGTGTTGCTGTCATCAAGGATTTGATTATCATTATTTCTTTCAATCAGGGTCGATTTGTATGATGTGTTGTGTTTAAGTTACATTCCGTGTTTGTCAATCGTTGTAAAGATAAGAGGTTTCATTCATCGATTCGTTTCTTACTGCATCAATAAACAGCTCGTCTTACTCTTTATCTGAGACTAGCAGAATACCCGCGCTTCGCAGCGGAGAAGTAGTGTGTTAAAGAAGTTATGAAAAAGAAAAGGAAATATTTTGAAAATAACGTAACATGATTGTCAATGTAATTGTTTTGTCACTATTATGAGTGATGAGTGTTGCTGTGAGATACTGTACATATACACATATATATATATACACAGACACATATATACATACATATATACACATACATCCACATATATATACATATATATATATATCTACATATACACACATACATATACATACACACACATATATACACACAAATACATATACATATAGATACACACAAAACTTTGTTCTTCAAAGTCACCAAAGCGCCGTGCGAACTCAGTGCGCAGTGCGCTTAGTTTATCAGCAAAGTGCGTATTTGGGAACACCGTTGTGCCGACTTGGTTCAACATTACTTGGCAACAGGGAAAGTGGGGCAAGTTGCACTGGTGCATTTGTGTCTCCCATAAAAGTAGCTTCACTTGAAATCACTTTGTGATTTTGCACGGGTAAAAACGTCTGCTGAAGTGTCAGATTCTTCTTTAACTCTTCTGCTTTCTGTATCTTCTGCATTGCATTCAGGTCTTTCAGGTTATCTTGATGTTTTGTCTCATAGTGCCGTCTTAGATAAAATTCTGTAATTACAGCCACATTAGCTCCACAAATGAGACACACGGGTTTACCGGCAATGTCAGTAAACATATACTCAGCCTCCCATCGGTTTTTAAAGGCTCTATGTTCAGAATCACCTTTTCTCTTCGGCATCGTGTGGGCTAGCTTCGCAATAACTTGCAGCATCATAAGCTAGACTTGATTAACGCGGTAAGTGTTCGGCAAGGCAGCTGAAGCACTGCATTATGGGATCTGTAGTTTATTGTGTTACCAGCGCTTCATAACTCTGGGCCATTAATAACAATAATACAGTATATAAAATGATCTTGCAGGCCGGATATAATTACACAACGGGCCGGATGTGGTCTGCGGGCCTTGAGTTTGACACATATGGACTAAATAGAACTTGAAAAGATATATTTTTTTCAAATGTGACAGCGCAATTCAGATCGAGTTGACGCGCACTACATTACATCGAACCCGCGTGTTATTGTGGTTTTGCCTGTGTGCTTCAGTAAGTTACCCTCCCCTCCCCGAAGCCTCTACTATTGCGCCACGGCGTATGGTTTGTCTATTTGAGCATAGCAGTGTAATTCAGTTTTTGTTCAGCACTCTTTGGAATTGTTGCTTTTTGTCTGCGCACTGCGTCAGTTCACGTAAGCCGCTGAATATGGTTTTATATGTCACTCGCTCGCTTCTAATTGTTTCGCTGCCTTCTTAATTATATAATGCATGTTTTCTTCAGCGCTTTTTGTAGCTCTTCCTGGTTTTCTACGTAATGCGTGATTACGTGAGAGGCGTGATGATGTCACGAAACTCCGCCCCCCACGACTTTTGAGCTCAACTCCATTACAGTAAATGGAGAAAAATAGCTTCTAGTTATGACCATTATACGTAGAATTTCGAAATGAAACCTGCCCAACTTTTGTAAGTAAGCTGATAGGAATGAGCCTGCCAAATATCAGCCTTCTACCTACACGGGAAGTTGGAGAAGTAGTGATGAGTAAGTCAGTGAGTCAGTGAGGGCTTTGCCTTTTATTAGTATAGATGTGACACACTGCATGCACGGGTTTTTTTTTTACACTGTCTTCCTTTAGCAGGACATTCACTTTTTCCACCGTGTGCTTTGTTTCCGCAGTAGCTGCACTTATGAATATGCTTGTATGTATCAGACGCTTCATATTTTTTTGCTGCCTTCTCAATTGTGTAATTCGGTTTTTGTTCAGCACTCTTTGGAACTGTTGCTTTTTGTCTGCGCACTGCGTCAGTTCACGTGAGCCGCTTGGTGTTCTTGCATCGAAGGTTCCCGGCTGTGCTGGTGCCATCTCGTGTGATGTCCACGGCTGTATGTAATGTCAGCTAAGACCCGGCACTTAAAAGTTTCTCACGCAGTTTCGCTGAGTTTGCGGCAAACACCACCCTGATCATCTCATCTTCCTCTGCATAAGCACAGTCCTTCACCCGTGAATATTTAGCGGCAGTGTTTCTATTGGATTGCCGCTGACGGACGGCCTTATATGGGCAGGCACTAAATTACAAACACCAGTGGCAGCCTGTCTATGAACTCAATTTAAACTTTAGGTTTACACCGTGCTTTGTTTCCGAAGTAGCAGCACTCATGAATATGGTTGTCTATGTCAGCCGCTCGCTTCTTATTGTTTTGCTGCCTTCTCAATTATATAATGCATGTTTTCTTCAGCGCTTTTTTGAGCTCTTCCTGGTTTTCTACGTAATGCGTTGACAGTCAGTTCACGTGATTACGTGGAAGGTGTGATGACGTCACACGAAACTACGCCCAGGGCCATCCAGCTCAACTCCGTTACAGTATATGGAGAAAAATAGCTTCCAGTTATGACCATTACGCGTAGAATTTCGAAATGAAACCTGCCCAACTTTTGTAAGTAAGCTGTAAGGAATGAGCCTGACAAATTTACGCCTTCTACCTACACGGGAACTTGGAGAATTAGTGATGAGTCAGTGAGTGAGTGAGTCAGTCAGTCAGTCAGTGAGGGCTTTGCCTTTTATTAGTATAGATTATTGAGTAATGTGGAGGTGCTTTGTGCACATTATTGAAGAAATTAAATTTACTTTTTATATTTTACCTGGTGCCTGGACGTGTTGTCTGCAGGTTTGGAGGAGCAACAGCGCCCCCTACTGTCACAGTATCAAACTTTGTATTTGTTCACTTTACACTTCATTTGTCACATAAAATATCTGTCCAAGTCTGTCCTTTTATGATTTGCTGACTGTGGCATAACTTTCATTTCATCTTTCTTAGTGTCAACTACAGTTTTACGAAATTTTATATATTGTAAAGAATGAAAAAGAGCATCAGCCCCTGCAGACAGCCTGGGAGACCCCACTGTGAACATCATTTAAATCTGAATTTTTTATCATAGTTTTTTGCTTTCTGTGTTTAACTTACTGTATGCTCCTCAAACAATACAATAATGCAACACCAGTTATGTGCTACAGCACAAATCCTGTCATAGTTCTTTAATGTTAATTTATGTCTGTATTATTCAATATGATCTCAAAATGAGCTCAATATTGGAATTTTTCTCTTTGCATTTCCTGTTCAAAATGTTTTAACAAAATTCTGTCTCCTCAGTTCATATTCTTAACAGATTTTTGGAAGATTTTTATTAAACCATCTTTATTAAACATTTATAGCAACAGCCACAATGGTATTCACAAAAGACAGTTCATTGAAATTAAGAGTCTTTGGAAGACATTCCAGTTGATGGCTTCAAAAAAATGTCTTAGAATATCTGCTAATTGAGGTAGCTATGTATTCTCCTTTTTGGGTCTATCTATGATGGATGTCAATCCCTGTCTTTATCTGTAAACGAGTATTCAAGGAGCATATTGCCACACACAGGCACATGGGAGGCAGCTAAAAGGCTTGAGTAAGGGACATTCCGAATCAGACTGGGATGTGGCAGAGTGCACAGACTCTTTTTCTCCCTTTCCCACAGATCATTCACGGGAGATCCCACCTGGCCCTCTTGAGATCACTTCTGGGTCCCAGCCTATGGAAGAAGACCTTGCCGGCTCCAGCCCATGTGATGTCACATCCAGGGTCGAGTCTATGGTTGAAGACCCTTATGAACTGGACCCCTTTGACCTCACTTCTTGTTTTCCCCTTTAAAAGCCTCCACCTTTTCCCTATTCCCTCAGTTCTGTTTTGGACTCGGTTTTGTGCACATCAGTGTTGTTTACAGTTTTGCAACATTGCAGCCAAAATACCAAATATACGGGTGGCTGCCCCAAACCTTGCTATGACTCAAGAGTGGAGTTTGTGACAATATGTTCAAAGGCATGGTGGGTTACAGTGTCAGTGCTGTAGTAATGATCTGCAATTACAGTGCATTCCCAGGCTGGCAATTTTCAGTTGTTGTATCTCTGCAGAGAAAAGAAAAAAAAACTCTCAAAAGATCCAAATGATTAAAACAATGCAGCACTAAAACTGTTAGACTTGAGTATGCATTTTGATGTACTGTATCTGGATGGTATGGAATAGCATAAGCAAACTTTCTGTGTATGTAATATGGCAAAGAATTGATATGTAAGTTTTTCAAACTTGGAAAATAACTGATAAATGATCAATTTTGTTTCTACATATTTCAGTGTGCTGGAAAAACATACAATTTTTTACTTTAGCATCAAGACTTGCGTAATTAATTCAGCATATTGATAATTCCAGATGTTCTGCTGCTACAAAAGTTTATCTACATTGAAGCACATTTCCGGAAAATACATAGCTGAGCAATCTCTGAAATTGGGGCTTGAACATATGAGTAGATCCATCCCTTCTTTAATTTACCAACAACCAGATACTGGAAGAAAATAATTACCTGCTAAAAGATTCTGCTGTCACAGTTGACTCTTATTCATTGTTTTCTTGTCTATAACAAAAAATCTCCCATGCAAAGCTAGTGTGGTTGCAGTAACACCCAATCATTGTCATAGAAGCTGAGTAAATCCACTCTTACAAAGTTGAACACATATAATATATGATACACTATTGGCAAGTAGAACAAACAGAGATGACTTCTCTCTTCCTTCTCATTCACTGATCAAGTGTCTTTCAGGTTGAGTCAGTAAATCTACCACCACTGCAGCTGAACAATTAGGAAAAAAGACTTGTAAAGCAAGCAGTTTAGCCCGATAGATAGATAGATAGATATATAGATAGACAGATAGATAGATATGTAAGGCAGTACATAATAGATAGATAGATAGATAGATAGATAGATAGATAGATAGATAGATAGATAGATAGATATAGATAGATAGATAGATAGATAGATAGATAGATAGATAGATAGATAGATAGATAGATAGATATTGAACCCAAGGGGAATTTAACTTGTTCCAGCAGCAAAGCAGTCCAAATGAGTAAAAACAAACTGCAAACCATTACATTTGTAAAGGAAGCAGAAGTGTGCACAGGATGTGACCAATGTACATTTTAATTTACGGTGTCCCTAAAACATACTGTTTAAGCTGTAAGCCTTAAGGTTGCACTGTGTGATTCAAAGCAACTCATTTGACCTGCGGGGGTTCTAAATGTAGTTATTTGTGAACTGTAGTATTATCCGCTTACTATCTAGACATTAATAAATACCAAGAAGAAAGAGACAGACATACTCTACTTGCTAATCTGTTGAAGAAATTAGGTTCAGAAAACAGATGTATGATAATGAAAAGAAGCACAGACTAGCACATCAATTTCTTAATCTTAGTTTAACAAAACCTCAATGCTCACAGAACCATCACCATATGTGGAGCAAATTGTATTTCAAAATAAATGCCGTTTGTAGGTATGTTGTAAAAGTCTATAGTTTAATTTCCAGAGACAGAATTGATATTTGCAAAATCTAAAAAACAATAAAAAGCTCATAAACATGAAAAGATGACTAGATCAAAATCCCATGATGCCACTTACTGTGAAGCATCTAGAAAAGAAAAATGAACCTATTAAATATTTCAGTGTTAACATGCCAAAACAAAAGCCACTGACAAGAAAAGCGAAACCTGCTCCTGCCTAAGTGCAGATTAAAAAAAGAACATGTTTTGTTACTAAGCACTACGATTGTGCAGTGTTCTTGTTACAGAAAAGAGCAGAAAATAGAAAGTAAGATTTTTTTTTTTTTGTGACTGGTGAGTCGTAAAGGGAGCTTTCACAACTCTTACGACATACAATTAGCTCCTTTACTAGCTCATTTAATAGTCTTCATAGAAAAAGAATATGAATTTAGCATCAGATTTCAAATGAACACATTGTCTTATATTAGTAATACTCAATAACCTTACGGTGAGCAATATTCACTTAAGTTGTTTAATTATGTCACCCTCACCAATGAGACAAACCCAACACACAGCTTTGACTACTCAAGTCACCTATAATACCACTTTAGTGAGAATGAAAATTCAAACTATAACGCATGTGATTGGATAGCATTAGAGATGCCCAAGACTGTCAAATATCTTTACTTAAATCATGTAAAATTTGAATTACTCGGGTCTTAAGAAGTAAACAAACCTTAAGGATCAAATATGTGCAGGAAGAATAACAAGCCAACTCTGTTCAAAGCAGACAAGAGTCCAGAACTAACTCACAAAGACTGATGAGTCTGCTTATAGGAAAATTACTAAGGAATGCCCCAACCTGGTGTGAAATTGCCCAAAAGTCTTAAAATATGAAAATAACTGGATTTTTCAAAACCAAAAAGGAAGACATTTGTAGCAAAAATGCAAATGCATCAAATGAAACAAAGCCAAAGTGAGTTCAGAAACCCCTTCTACCCCACTCCGCCCCTGGATTAGTTATACAGGGATATGCTGTGTCTTTCAGATGAGAGGACCTCCCCACTGTCCTACTTCCAGAAATAATTTCAGAGCAATCTTCCATTAAAAAAACTCCTACCCCTTTTTCTCCATTTTAACAACTTTTAGCTTCCCAGGCCATCAACTATGCCTCACTACCTATCAAGTAAAAAGCCAAGATATATTTGGAAAAAAGTACATTTTAATTTCAGCATTCTAACATTAATGCCAACAGCATGTGAATGCATCATATATCCAGAAAAATATTTGATACCATACTTTCAGTTTTCAGCGTACTAAAATTTCTGTTTGACTCAGAATAATTTGAAGAGACTAACCACATTGTCTAGGTAAAAGTGCCAGTGAACTAATGTGACTTAATACTTGCCACTGAAAAATAGTTCTCTTTTAGTGATATCACAGACGTATACCTTCAAAACAATGTTTAGTAATCAAAAAGTAAATACATCCCAACACAACAGCTGTTATAATCAGCAAGGGAGCAAATTCAAAACTCTTCTCTTTGTTATATAGAAAAGAAAAAAAAATATTCCAGGTGTTGTCACAGTAGGGGAAGAGAAAGCAACATCCTAGGAAATCAGGCACAATAGTGAACACAGTGGGGGAGCAGATTCATGCAAGGATACCACATTAAAGTTTATCCCTACTGCTTCACACTCATCCTTTGTACTGCCTTCCACCAACAGCAGATGCACAGCATGGCCCACAGTACCCAAACTGATTCCAGTTGTAGACTTTTATACTTATTTCTAGAAAGTCATTTGCTTGTGTGTTAAATTACCATAAGCCACACACATTTAAGGGATAAGATCAGTATTTTTCAAGTTGAAGTTTCTATATCTTTTCACAAACATGGTATATATACATTTGCCATGTGAAATTGTGTTCTAAAATTAAGCATTTTCTGTACATTCGAAACAATATCTTACCTGCACTGGCGCTTTAGAATGAAATCTATGGGGCACAGAGGAAAAGCTTAAAATCTTACAATACAATACAATACAATACAGTTTATTTTTGTATAGCCCAAAATCACACAGGAAGTGCCGCAATGGGCTTTAACAGGCCCTGCCTTTTGACAGCCCCCCAGCCTTGACTCTCTGAGAAGACAAGGAAAAACTCCCAATAAAAACCTTGCAGGGAAAAATGGAAGAAACCTCGGGAAACGCAGTTCAAAGAGACTTACAAAATAAGTCAATTTTTCAAACCAAGATAGTTGTGTGGTATTGATCCATTTCTTGTGATTACACATTGTAAAATAGCTTATACATGCCATTTTTTTAACAAATAAACACCACCATTGTAAGATTCACCAATTTCAAAATAAGACCAGCTGTATGTGACAGCTCAGCATGTAGTCTTCCTGTGCAACAACTTTTCACCCTTCCTCGGGGGGTGGTTGACTCTTGAAAGACCAAATCACAGTAAACTGTTCATGCCACATGATGGGTCTTGTTTTGATTTACACCCATATTTATGTGAGAACTCACACAAGCTAATCAAAAATGTCTTCTTACAATGACAAAAATAGTACCAGGAATATGCCATAAAATAAATATTTCTAGATCCTTTTTGTTGTTACAAACATGTCAGAAACACTGAAGTCACGTTTTTACATGTTGAAATTTTTGAAGCTTCACTGGTAGGTTTATAAGCTTTTATTTCCAGTGATGTTCTGTGTCCCATAGCCTCCACTGTAAAGTGTCAGCGTCGGCAAGATATTCTATTTAAATGTATAGAAAACAATTAACTTTAGGACACAATTTCACATGGCAGATGCATATATACCATGTTTGTGAAGAAACAACGTTGACTTGAAAAATACTAAAGTTATCTTTTACTATATACAGTATACACATGAATAATTATAAATCATGTATGCTTTCGTAAGCCAAACAGTCTTTCAAAAGTTGTTATTCAATTTGTACTGTAGTCATAACATCACTAAAATGTCTTTTCTTCATTGTAATGCACATACCCAGGAAATATATGATTGCTATTCTTTCATACATTTTTTGAATTTCCTTCAGTTATCTAGACAGCAAATGATGCAAGTCAGGAACTCGGCCAGGTTTGGATGGCAATTGATGTATCTCAGGACACTCATATACATTCATCCACTTATTTTGGGCAATTCAGAGCTACTAATCAAGCTAAACTACAGACCTTTCTGATATAGCAGAAAACAATAGCAGGCTGAGAAAAATCACAGACAGAGAACATGCAGTCGACACATTTTAATATACCTTAGATTTTAACAAGCCAGGTAAAAGTCATCCAAACAAACACACAGGCCTCTGAGGCTTTAGAAGAAAACACTGGGAGAAAGTACAAAATCCACCCAGAAAGCCATATTGGAATTTCTGGAACTGTGCATCAGAAGAACTAATCACTTGCCACTACTTTTCAGGTTTATTTTGTTGCAAGTGATAAATAAAATGGAATTCTGTCAGACTGTTCAAAATAACTAGAACAATTTTTCTTTCTTGTTTTTTTTTTAATTTTTGGCACTTCTAACCAACAATGTGTATCAGCTACTTATGGCAATAAATATGGCTGCAGGAAGTTTACTTAGGCATACCTAACATACTGTAGGGTGCACTAGCACAATGGGCTTTTAGCACTCATAATTTGGAAAACCTGAGCCCAAAACTATTTCATAAAACTATAATGCCAAACCATTCCTGGAAAATTTTGGCTTATAATAGACTGTGATTATTACATACTTGCAGAGAAATAAGAAATAATAATGTTCCTTTTTTTAACAAAAAGCCAGAGTTAACACATAGAAAATGTATTTTAAGAAATGTATTTCACAATAAAACAAAAAAAAATGTCACTGAAGAAAACTCTGCTGTTGGTTTAACAGTTTGGAAGACTCCAATATCACAGTGCTGTTATTCATTGACCTTCACAGAAAGTAACCCAGCTGAACTATAAGCCAATGGAAGAATACAGAGAAATGGTAAAGCACCGAGGACGTCCAAACCTTTAAAACTGAGTGAGTTCTCAAAAGGTAAATAATCACTAGACTGAATGGTCTGAGAATCAATTTTCACTTTAATAAAATGAAACGCAGAGTTTTCTAATTTGAACTCTACTGAAAAGAAAAATGCACCAAGGAACAATTTTAGAAACTGCAAAGATAAAAAAAAGAAGAATTGGAAATAAAAAGAAAAAAAGAAAATTCAGAATGGGAAAATCATTTTCTTTAATAAAAGGTGATATTTAGAATATTTTTGATTACTGTACAAAATAAGTCTACCCTTAAAGGAACTGAAAAACAGTAACACTATGGGACACACGGTTGAAGAAAGTGATTAAAAACTTTTGCATGTACACCATCCGTTATTTTTTTTGTAACTTCCTGTAACTTTTCTGAATCTACTTATCCAGTTCAAACCAGGAAGATACCAGCTCTGGGTGCAACATTAGTTTATCACATATAACTTACAAAATAACATATTTTTAGTTCAATCAAATTCATGGTTTTTGGGGGCCACAGTCTCTCCAAGAAGCACCAAGTGTAAGGCATGAACCAGCTCTGGTTGGAATGCCCATCACATACAACTACTGAAAAGTAAAAATAAATGAAAAATATAAAAAATTTAATTAAAAAACTAAATAAATTTTAACAAAGAAAGAAACTAGTAGAATCAAGAAAGTCAGAACAATAAAAGAAAAGGCAAATGCAGCTTAAAAATAAAAACCTTGTGTAGAACAGGGTTTTTATAAATGTTTTATGGAAAACTCATTGCTCTGGAGATATTCCTTGTAATAGGGAGGATGGATATTTGCTAAATTTTGACCATGCAAATGGCAGAATACAAATTCTAGCAATAAAGAAATGATAAATCTTTACTTTATCCCATACACTCTATTGTCAAAGTAATGTGGAACAGGAAAATATGACAACAGTATTCTAAACAAGAGCCAAAACAGATTACAGATGGCATATCCTGCCTAATAAACTTGTGAAACTTTTTGGTACAAGTACTGTACTAATGAATTTATAAAACACCAGTAACAGCGCACTGCATGATAACGTGCAGTTAATACACTTGACTTGAGGCATTCCTATTTTTCATCCTCTTCCTCTGTACGTTTAGCATTCATTTGCTCAGAGGTTGATGCGCTTGCTGCTTCCTGAGCAGCTCTTCTTTTCTCCACCCTAGCAGCCAGCTTCTTCTATTCTTTCATCTGCATCTTTTTGCGTTAAAACTGATTAAGTCAGTGTTTGTATTGCAATTAATTAGTACGTTTTCTTTAATTTAATTTTTGACTTAAGCTGGCACTTAAGTCTTCAATCTGCCTCAAGAATGATTTAATATGTGAAGAGGTAGGGGAAGCGATTGCAAAGGTGGTATGGATGAGAACGGTGCCCATACTCATGCACAAAAATGGCCACTCTGCTGGCGGCTGCCGAGAGTTGATTCTACAATAAAACAAAAAAGAGGAATAACCTTGGAAGTCAATCATCACCCCAAAAGCGGATAGTAGACGTCACGTAGTATATGTGTACCAAATTTCAGGTCAATAGGTTTGTGAACAACAGGTGATTTAAAATCCAGGACAGGCAAACGAAGAGCCACGGTAGCGTATTATATATAAATACATATGTGCTTGTGACTTACAGAATGCCTGTAAAGCTGTTCCACAATGAAAATCAGTTATCAGTCTGAATGGTATAGCTGTCTGCGAATGAGCTGTACACCGACTCTGCATATGTCATGCATTCCATTTGTCCTTGCTCCATGTTTCAGTCTCTGTATGGAGTTTGATTATTTTTACTTCTCCTGCTTACTGTTGTCGGCTGATGGCAATCACGCAAACATTAGCCAAAACTAGATTTGAGTTAATTTTTTTTTGCTGCTTTTTGTATTAATTTTACAATTAGATTATAACCTGGTTTCTAGCTGGTCTTAAGGGCTTTGTTTGGACTTCAACATCTCAATGTATTTAGCTATAAATGCCAGAAAAACAGTACCTTCACTGGTCAATTTCGGTGAACATAAATGTGAGTATGCATTGCTGCCTGGAGAAACATTTCACATTGGCTGCAGTGGTACAAGCTGGCAGTACAGTATATAATGGTAGTGTGGAGGATACCACTTACATTTACTTGAAATGGTTGGCAGTGTACCTTGCTAGGACAAGGGGAGGCAAACCTTCAGTTCCAAAAAACACACTGTGCTGTATGTCTACACTGCAAATGTCACGCCTTATCCTTGACCTTGATGTTGTTAGGATCCCTGTGTGAAGTTTGATTATTTCCACATTTCCTCTTCTCTGTTGCCTGCTAACAGCAATTACACAGCCATTACCAGAAACTTGATTTGAGTTTAATTATTTGAATGCCTTTTTATTATTTTTTACTGCTTATTATTCACATAAACTCAGCATTTCTGCAGTCATATGAAATCAAACAATTAATGAAGAAGATGAATATTCCTATCAAAATGGAACATAAACAGGAACAGTGAAAAAATGCATTATTTTAAAAATTTTGCTTGATGGTCTGAGTAAGTTTTCATAGTTGGCTCTTCAAAATTCAACATGGAGATGCTGAACTAGAAAAGAAAATTCAAAACATAAATGTGTTCATATTGTCTTAAACTATAGTGCCACAGATTACTTTAAAATTTTTATAAAATGTACAGTTTAAAAGTGTTCAGTTAAACAATGAATCTTATAATCAACCTCTACAATGTACAAGAAAGAATATATTGAATCTCTAGTCATCAGACAACAGCGTAACACTGTATATACTTAAACCAGAAAAGTCACAGAGATAAGTACTCTGAACTGAACAGCAAAGTCTACTCTACAACATTAATAGAGCTTAATCTTATAATCTGATGGAGACTTTAAACTATTTCTTATGCTGATCATGCAATCTGCTTGCATAAGGATTGTTCTAAAATTAAGAGTACAATGTCTATCATACTTAGGCTAAAAATAGAAAAATACAAGTATTATAATGTATTAATGAGATCTTAGCTACTTTTTGAAATAATCTGCCAAGGAACAGGTACCTTTCCTTCCAGACAGAACATAAACGTAACTAAAGTAAGGTTTATTTTTCTTTAGACACTTGATTTTCTTGTTAGTCTTTCATTTATTTGGGAACAAAGTGCAGATGTGAGTTAACTAACCAAGCCACCATGATGTAAATGACTAATTCAGGCGTGTACCCATATGAACCTTTAAACACATAGTGCCAAAGCCACTGAGCAAACATGAAGGTGCAGCTTCATTAATTCTTAAAAATACATGTAATTTAAAAAGTAGTCCAAATCATGTGACTCCTAAAAGTGTGTTGGTGTATACATGACTGCATCCTGTACAGTGGTATGTCTTGCTTTTTGCCTGATCCTCCTCCCCACAATCCTATAATGGAAGAAATAGGTTCAGAAAAAGGACTAGTGATCTAGGAATTACGGGCAATTTAAATTTACCTTAGCAAGTATAGTTCATCTTTAATTTTCGGATTACTCCTCAAGAGGATCATTTTGTGCAAATGATTTTTGTATTGTCACAGCAAATTAATGAAAGTAAAGAAAGCCAAACAAATAATAGTCATTAAGCAAATGTTTTTAAAGAATTTGTCTGCCTTTACACCCCTGCCTTTTATTTTATTTCACATTAAACAGTTAAAAAGGAACATAACATAGGCTTTTTTTAATCAGCCCATACCCAAAGACAAATATATTATGTGTTCATTTAGTTTTTTGTTAAATTTTTTAATACATTTGAATCCAACACAAATACTCATGTTCCTAACAAGATTAATGGTAAAATGTACAGATGACCATTGCGAGCAATGACTCGTCTAACCTCACCCCAGTCCAGTATCATGCATGTCCCTAACTGCACTGTGAATTAAGGGCAAGCCTCATATAAGAAGTCAGATTTTCTTTATATAATTCAGGAGATACAAAGAGTCTGTTATCCTGACCCCATGGCCCTTTAAATAAACTGATCTCCGTTAATCAGAATCTCTAAAGATCACAGAATGGCTTACAAGCAGCACCACCACCCAACCCCCATGCATCCTAAGAACTAATGTATCAAATCTAGCAAAGTGGCTGCTAATGAAATCTCCAGATACACTTTACCCTCTTGATTAAATGAAGGGTTCATAGCAGGTTAGGATGTTCTCAGAAAATTGACATCCATTTTCCATGCCATGCTTTTTAATTTGTTAAAAGATGAGCTTTTAGAATCTTATATCATTGAAATGGTTTTCTTGTAAAGTTGATCTCAACATCATGTGAGGGGCATCAAACATAAATCACCATCCATTTCATTGTAATACTGTAAGGCATTGTCAGTTACCAATATCAGTTAATAAGTATGAACAAATTTAAACGTTCTGGTATGGTGCCCTTGAAGGCATATATTTTAAATGATAAGCCTGGTTGAACAAAAGCAGTTTACTGAAACAGTTTTATAATTTTGACAACACTGAATCTTGATTTCATACCTTACATTTGCCTATATTATCATTCCTGTATTTGTAATGCTACTCATATTATTCATATATACTTTTGCTTTCATGAACTGATCAAGGCAACTATTTCTTACTTTAAAAGAAGTCTCCAAAATATATTTTAAGTGTATGATTCTACTGAATTCCAGAAATGCTTGTCATTAGAGGATTTATTCAGTTTATTCATTTGGGACCACTTTTAAAGATTGGCTGCCTAAATGAAGCCTTTCATCGCAGACCTAGTGCAATATAGTCTCAAATGGCAGTGAAACAAAAATAAATAAATAAAAATAATATTACTAGATCAGTTCCTGCATAAATGCCATGATGAAGACATCAATTAATATTCTAAATAAGAACATTTCTAATAGAATGGATGCAGCATTTTTTTCACAGCCCTAATTAAAACAATACAAAACCAATCAGAATATTTATATATATATATATATATATATATATATATATATATATATATATATACATATATCATAAATGAGATTCAGGCATGTACAGTAATGTTTTTTCTCTGCATAATAACAATCCTCATTATTATGTACAGTTTCACAAAAAATAATTTGGTCATTTGAACATTTATTTTCTTACTCCTTTAGGGTATTTGAAAATTAAATAATTGCAAAATTTAAGTTATTCCATAAAAAAATATTGTTTTATATTCTGAGATTTTCTGGACTCACCTGGTTTTCATTAGATGCAACAAAAGCCAAATGGAACACACTGACAATTCCTGGTGTAAGAGATAAAGTATATCAGTGCAAGTTGTAAAAGCAGCACTGCTTGCTAGCACATTCACCTAGTTAAAATTCATTTTACGTGTTGTATATGACTGAATATGTAGAAAGCAACCCATATTGGTGCACTTTTTGACATATAAACACACTTTAACTTCCAAATATTTATTTGTAGTAATAATTCTGCATGACAAAAAGTTTCTAAAAGTAGTTATCCCAGACTGTAAAATCTATAACCATTACTAAAAGCATTACTAGTTTGAAAGAATTTACAATTAACTGAGCCAATCTAAGCACTAGCTAGGCGAAATGATAATTATAGTTGACCTTTCAAGTGAGCTTAACATGTCAATCCATTGATAATCAATCAGGGTTTCTGTGATTTGGTTCTCCTCCCTTGTTAAACATGTGGCATATGACTCGGTTACCAGACATTTATATGTGTTCAACTATAAAACCATCCATTTTCTGACACATTTAATCTAATTCAGAGTTGTAAGTATCTGCAGCCTGTAGCACAAAGTGAAAATCAGCCACAGACAGGACAGCAGTCCATAACAGTGCAAACTCGCAATGTACGCCTGTACACCTACACTCAGTCACAGCAGCCTAACTTAAAGCCACTTATCAGCATACCCTGCACCTCTTTGAAATGTGGGAGGAAACTGGAAGTATCCCAAGAAAACAATATGTGGATAGAGGGAGAACATGCAAACTTTATACCAACAGTGACCTCTACAGGATTTGGACCTAGTGTCCAGGAGGTGTGAGGCAGTAGTGCCAAACACTACATGTCCATGACCCCTGACAACAAGACCTCCTTATAAAATCTTCTACAATGTAGCTAGTTACAATAAGTATTAATACATTTTAAAAGAATTGTTATATCACTCAAAATTATATATCGAGCACATCTGTCTCGACTAAAACTCTCCAAAATGTTTCCAGGGCATGATCCAACCTGCGAACGTTGCAACCAAGCCCCAGCCTCACTGGGTCACATGTTCTGGGCCTGCACCAAATTAGCATTATTCTGGACAAAAATTTTTAATTACCTTTCAGACAGCCTTGGACTCACAATCCCTCCTAACCCATTAACAGCTGTGTTTGGGGTTCTTCCAGAGGGGCTTAAAGTGGAGAAGGTCAAACAAATTGTGATTGCATTCACTACACTCTTGGCACGCAGACTCATTCTGATAAACTGGAAGAACCCAAACTCTCCTCTTTTAAGTCAGTGGGAAACCTATGTGTTATATTATTTAAAATTGGAAAAAATCAAATACTCAGTTAGAGGATCCGTACAGACTTTTTTCTAAACATGGCAGGATCTAATCAGTAATATTTTAAAATAAGTTTATAAAGCACAGAGAATTTATTCATTTAGGTATGTTTACAAGCCTTAAATTTTACGCTGTTTGGCTTGCTCTCTCTCTCAGGGGTGGGGATTGATCTGTTCTTAACTCAATTCTTCTTTTTGTAAAAACTTGATTACTTTGTATGGATTGTAATAAAATCTGTATTTGTGGTAACATCACATATGTGACAGTTTATGGAGGTTACGAATGGTATTTCATTTTAATTCAAAAAGTATATTAAGAGATAATAAAGAATATTCATTCATACTCTTATTCTCAAACAGGCTTAATCTATTTCAGAGTCACAGGAGATGAAGTTACTGGTAGGATAGAGTTTTGGAAATTGTACCAGTTCATTGCAGATAAAAAATAATCTGATCTACAACACAAAAAAATTTAATGTATTCATTGAACACATCAGTCCAACATTAAGCATTTTGTTGGGAAAATATGTGAATTTCTTATAATGGGTAGTGGGTGGTGATTTTTTAATAAATATTTCCTGAGCCTGTTTGTCAGTTTTGCCTATAAGGTGGAAGGTATTTTGACACATTGTTTATACAGATGCTTCAACTGACTGGTATTTTTGGGCTCTTCTTAATGAACTGGGCTGTTGTTCAGGTCATGATACCGCATTGATGTGCAGTCAAGGGCTACATTTTAAGTTGAACATATCAAAACAAAACCTTTTGTCTTCTTTATGTATTTTATTGTAGATTAACTTGTGCAATTGTTCTTGTGATGCATGATGTGTATTTTGTTAAGCTACACTTTAAGAACAGATACCTAGACATTCTCCTGAATCATGCAAAGCAAACCTAAAATGTTATTCTGTCCCCACTATGCTTAATTGCTGAATCATCTCATCTGGTGGACATACCAATGCTGATGTTATCTGAGACAACAGAAGTCTGCTAAGCCAGTTATATCAAGCTGTTTCCTATTGTAAGCCTGCTGTTAAAGAAGTTTGTTCGATAAACATTCCTGACAAATTAGGTGTAGTGTTTTATTTCCATTATTTGCATACTCTCTGCCTAATTATGCATTAACTGAGAATAGAATTTTTAGAAACTGGGCTCTAATCATTTCATAGGTCATGAAAATTAATTTTTTCTATGATGCTCTGTGATATCCCGTGTAGTGGGAAGTGGCCCCAGCCTACACTCTGGACATCTGATAGTTCATGAACCGAACGGGATCAGCGGAGAGATGAGACACAGACAAAAATTGAAGTGTGAATGGTGCAAGTTTATTTACAAGAGTGCTGTACAAAAAAAAATGCAGTAGTGTCAGGTGGGCTTTGAGACACAGTCCTTCAACACTGACACTTCAAAAAGAAATAAAAAAACAAAAAGGAAAAATATGGTGTATTTACAAAAACAGTGCACTCCTACAAAAACTACATACACACTCCAATAATGAAGGTTGTCTTCTTTTATCCCTGGTTCAAGACGTTCCTCCAACACGAAAAAAAATGCACAAAACAAGTGTGTATATACAAAAAAAAAACAATTGCACCAAACCTAAAATCAAAAACTATCCCAGCACCAAATAAATATATATACCTCCACCAAAAATAATCACTAGGAGATATATAACTCTATATACAAAAAGAATATCTACAAAGAATATATACAAAAGCCGCCAAAATTACAACTGTTCCTCCAAATAGCTCAGCAGTGCTTTTTTCCTACCTCGCTTTTAGGTCCACTGACCACCCCTGTTAGCCGGTAACTCTTTAAATATACCCGGCAAGATTATCCAGCCAATCTGCCAACACGTCTTCCTCATGCACCTATCCCGGTAGACGGTAGCGCGTTCACGCCACGCCCCGGGCAACTATATATTTAAAACCGAACTCCTGCGGGTCGCGCGCGCGTATAAAGCCCTCCGGTACAGCCAACAGCTATGCTGAGCTCAAGCACGCTCGTTGCTGACTCACCAGTAAGTAAACCATTTTTGACGTTATGGGATCCCCATCTCTGATTCAAACAAATGCCGGCTTTCTCTTTTAGGCGCGCCGCACTTTAAACCGCCTGCACTGGGCAGGCTACGAGGACACCGGAGTGTAAAAATGAACACGTGCGGTGGAGCCCGTACTGGCCATTATACCGGCCCCACGTGTGTCCAGACACCCCGCGCCTCACAGCGCTCACCCGCTAGACGTTCCCGCGACAGCGCCCTCAACACACCAACGGTAAGTGCACTTTCTTATAGCCATATAAATGCTGCTACTTACTTGCATTTGGTAAGACGCGACCCCGCGCATTACCACATGCTCTCAGAAATGTTTTTCAATTGAAGTAAATTCAAATGAGACAAATCTGAACTCGGGCAGTTATCTTACATATCATCGAAAAAGGAATCTATCTTTTGTCTCCTGTAATGGATGCTGTTGCACAAGACAGTAGTCCCCGGCAGTTAGAAATTTCAGGTTTAAGAGTGAACTGGAATGGAATCAGCAGCAGAACAATACTTTTTGCGTGAAACAAATGTTTCAAAATCTGTACTTGGTGCAACTGTAGATACAAAAGCAGAGCAGTAAGGAAACAAAATATGTCATAATATATGTTGTGTAGGGGTGTGTTTAAGAAATGTCCATTTTACTAAGGAAGATACAAGCTTACCATTCAAAATTCTGAAAAACTTGGTCATGGAAGCAGTGTGCAAAAAACAGATTTGTGAAACACAGAATTTTTGCAAATCATTGCCTGGAGTATGCAAAATGCCAAAATTACTGTGACGTAAAAGAAAATGCTCTTTTACATCTGAATGTCAGTTTTTGCCTCAGAATAAGAGTTTGTAATGATATTTTTGACTTTAATAGAGTCCTTCTATCTGACAGCACTACTTCACTACGATCTCTTTCATTGTTGCATTTGGAACCAATATACTCATCTACTGGAACTGCTGATGCTAAGTCTTCAAACATTTCTTTCAAATAATGACAGTGAATGTAAAACCAGTGTGCTCAATAACAGCATTTTTCGGACTGTTTAAACTAATTCCATAAAAATTATTTGAAACCGATAAATGCTCGTTATCAAAATGCCATCTTTTGTGTGTTCGATATTGAAACAGAGGCATACACAGGAGATTGTTTCAAATAATATTCAAACTTTGATGTTGGAATCAGATCTTTTTTATTTCCAAGAATCATTTTTATTGCATGGTAGTGTCTACTCCTTGCTCTGCGCTGAGGGTGAACTGGAAAAAAATGTTGTTTTCTTAACCTTTCTCCAGCATTTAAAATAAATGATATGTGTCAGGGATGCCGGGGCGACGACCCAGTCGGGACGCAATGAAGGACCGGAAGAGGGCGTGCGCCCACCTTGCACCACGTGGGGGCCGCCAGCCTGGTGGTTCTGGTGGCCACGGGTAGGGGGCTTGGAAGCAAAACCCTGTAGGGGCCCGTGGTCACCCTGGACCTCAGCACTTCCGCCACACCAGGAAGTGCTGGGGGGAAGAGAAGCAGGGACCAGGGAGCACCTGGAGCATATCCGGGTGGGGATAAAATGGGCCGTCTCCCTTCATTCGAGGCTGGAGTCGGGTTGAAGAAGGACTAAGCAGGAGAAGAGAGTGTTGAGGTGGCCCAAAGAAAGGCATTGTGTGTGTAGTCAGGACTTTGGGGGGTTTGTGTGCACTGATTTTTGTAAATAGATATTGTAAATAAACGTGTGGCGGTGGAAAAACAACATGTCTGCCTGTCTGTGCCCGGGTAATGTTCACATATGATAAACAGAATTTCTCAAGCCACATGATGGAAGTGTACTTTTTTCAAAAACAAAACAGTGAAATACTGAAAATGTAGATAATTTGATTTGAATCGCATTAATTATTAATACATTTATATTATGGTAACATTTCTTTAGTGTTTTTTTTTAAGCATTTTGTTTCAAATGTTTTGTTTCATTTCCATTCTTTGCTTCCTCATTTTAAATAAAACACTTTGATACTTTAGCCACCAGTCATATGCTGAAAATAATTTCTGTTCTTCATTTTTTGTCCTCTTCTCCTTTTCTTTACCTCAATGCTTAACCGCTGATGTTAACATCTCTGATGCTTGGTCCTATGGCCATTGTGAGGTCTGATGTGAGTTTACAAGTTTTAAAACATAATGATATATTTAAGACAACAAACATAACAAATGTAATCTTCAAAAGTAAAATTATATATGTGCTTAAGAGATTCCTAAGTGAGTATAAATGAGAAGTTTCCAAAAAATATAATGAAAATTTGTGTAAGGATTGAGGAGGGTCAGTGTAACACTTTCTTAAGTTACTGTACATGCACAGCTTTGTAGAATATGGATCATTCCCTTCGGTTTATACAGATGGGAATGGAGCTGGCAATGTGCAGAACTGGACAGATATCTCAAAGTGGCTACAGATTTCTCAAAACGAATAGAGTATTGTTTCACGTTATTTTTAAATCCGTTGTGAGATATCTTAAAATTCACTTAAGGTATCTGAAATGCATTTCCAAATTCCTTTTAAACACATTAATGTTATTTAGGATTTCCATACACAATCCCATAACTGATGCCTAGTTAGTAAAGTATGTGTAGCATTTCTTTAAAAAAAAACAAGTCCTGAAGAGTTAGTGGCATCATACAAGTAAAACTGTCTCGGCAAAACTAATTTACAGTGACTTGCCAGTAGAACTGGTTGGAAATTAAAAAAAGCAACCTGAAAGTACTTACTGTAGATAAGATAGTACTTTATTTGTCTCAAGGAAGAAATGTAGCTGCAAAATGTCCATAGGTGCTTCATGCCATCATCCCTTGAAGATGTGGAAGAACAACAAGAACAAAACGCAATAAATGCCTTAGTGGGCTTTAACAGGACCTGTTTTGACAGCTTCCCAGCCTTGACTCCCTAAGAGGACAAGAAAAAAAAAAACCCTTGTGGGAAAAAATAGAAGAAATCTTGGGAAAGGCAATTCAGGGAGAGACCCCATTCCAGGTAGGTTGAGCGTGCAAAGGGTGTCAACAAATGGGGTAAATACAATGCACAAAGCAAGAAATCCTCTTCATAGAGCTAGATGGACGATCAGTCATTGCCACCTCAGAAATACAATAACCCCACAAAGTATTTTGTTCTTGCACAACACTCTACAACAAGTGCAGGTGTAGAGCTTCACAACAAGAATTGGAGAAAGTGACATCAGCGTCCAGATGCACATTTTCTATTAGATTAACTAGGCAAAAAAACTTCTTATGCCAGATGAGACTAATAATAAATCTATTCATTTTCAGAACCCACTTTGTCCAATACAGGATTGCAAGGAGAAACCCTGGAAATTAAGTGGATCAAGAAGAGAAACCAAGGAAGCAACAGTAGTCCATCAAAGAGAATACTCAAACACACATGTATGCAATTGTAAATCATGCAAAGCCAGAAGAATTTAGTGTCACCAGCTGACCTACCACACACATCTTTAGAAATGGAAGATAAAAATAAAGTACCTCGAGAAAACCAATGCCAACATAGGAAATGCATGCTCTACAAGGATAGTAGATGGACAAAAAGTCTAATTCAGATCTCACAGATAACATTTAATATTCCAACTAATCACAGACAGTGGAAAATGTTATGCTTGAGGAATGTTATTGAGAAAAGTTCCAAAATATTCCAGGGTCAATAAAGGCTTTATGAGTCGGGGCAGATATGGTACAGCCTTCTTCCTAAGAGCTCCTCTTTGAGAAAAAGCATGTCACTCCCCTGCTTCCACTCACCTAAACAGTAGCCTGCCATCCTTAATAAATAAATAAATAAGTAAAGTTAAAAACACTTCACATTTTTACGTATTAGATTAACCTGTAGCTACCAAAGGCATATATCCCAAAATAAAACTACTTAAAATTCACATTTCTAGATGTGACTAGAAAACTGCAGGAGGCATTGTGTTTTCTAGTGTTTTCAATTACATCTTTAATATCTCACTGATATAGTTACCCCCTGTTCCAAAGAAAAGTAAAAGTGGACTGTCTGAACTGTTACAGACTAGTGTTGCATGCCCCCGTTGTGATTAAGTGGTTCTGGACCATGTAAAATAGAAATTCCAAATAGTCTGAACTGCCTGCAGAACCTCCAAACTTGCACAGTGCCATAACCAGTCCACTGAGGTTGACATTGCAATTCATATCATTATGGCACACATAGATGACAACAAAATTGCTATTTCAGAATAACATACTACAGCTCAACATTTAGTATTCTTGCATCAACTAAGCTGATTACCCAGCTAGTGAACTTGGGACTTTGTACCACCCTTTGCAACTGGGTTTTGAACTTTCTAACTGGCAGGCCTCTAGCATGTGCAGATTGGCAGCATTACTTCCTCCACAATGGTCCTCAACAAAGGCATCCCGCAAAGATGTGTGCTGAACCCCTTACTTTACTCCTTTTTCACTTATGACAGTGATTCCAAGCACAGCTCCATCATTAAATGTAGTGATTAAATCCAAAGTCATATGCCCGATTAACAATAATGTTGGGATAACCTACAGAGAAGAAGTGTGCCTTCTGATATGGAGGTGAAAGGGCAACAATTGCTCCATTGATGTCAGCAAAACTATGGAGCTGGTCATAGGCTTCAGAAGAACAGGAGGTGGACCACACTGACATCTGCATTTGAGGGGATGCTGTTGAGACGGTTGGTAGCTTTAAATTTCATGACTTGATCACTACTAATGACATAAAGTGAGCACAGCACATCTTGTCTTTTGAAAAGACATTTCACCAACACACTTCTTCCCAAGACTTCTTAGGAAAGCCCAGATGTCCATATCTATAGCATGTTCACTAACGTCTATAAGTGCACAGTGGAGTCCACACTCATTGACTGTTTACCAACCGGGCAACCTGCTCAGCTCAGGACTATAAAAGAAAAATAGATGGGGGGTGATGGTGGCAAAGACTATTACTTGCATGCAGCTCCCTTTTATTAAACATTAATATAAAGCATGGTGCCTGAGAACCGCAGACGGTATTACAACAACAACAAACAATTTATTTCTTGTACAGCCCAAAATCACACACAAGGAGTGCTACAATGGGATTTAACAGGCCCTGTTTTTTTGACAGCCCCCAGCCTTGGCTCTCTAAGAAGACAAAAAAAATTCTGAAAAATAACCTTGTGGGGAAAAAAATGGAGGACATCTTGGAAAAGGCAATTCACAGAGAGATCTCTTTCCAGGTACATTGGGCATACAATGGGTGTCAAATTATGTAAATACAATACACAAAACAGAACACAAGTACCACTTGGGAAGAGCTCCTGAAAGACTTGGAGACAGCAGGTACAATTGTGACAGAGAAAACAAGAGGCAGTGCACTCTGCCAGCATGGCCTCTATGTTCGCCCACCCTGCAAGACTTGTTTAAAGTTTGCCACACAACATTTGGACAAGCCTATGAAATACTGGGAAAATGTAGTCTTGTCAGATGAGAAAGACAGTTGAACCTTTTGGCTGTCATACTACACACCATGTTTGGAGGAGAAACGGCACTGCACATGACCCAAAAAACACTATACCAACAGTTGTTTGGAGGTGGAAGCGTCAAGGTGTGGGGCTGTTTCTGATTTCATGGTCCTGGCAGACTTCATGATTCTTGTCATTAATTGTTCAGCATTGGCTGAGCTCATCTCCAATTCTGCAGTAACGACTGCTTGACACAGAAAATACAGTGAATACTGTTACCATATATCCTTCATTTTTTCACTACTTTTTGTATCTCAGTTGTGAAAATATGCTTAGAGTGACTTTATCCCAGTCCACCAACATAAGATGGAATTAAGTCTTACAAGGGAAAGTGTAAGCTGAAAAACTGATTCTATTACTACTATTTTCTTTTCTTTTGCAAAACAAGATATAACACATAAGAAAAGCCTTGTTTAAAGTGTGTATTTGCTATTTCTTAGTTCAAAATGCATGAAGAATCATCATCATTGTATTGTGAGCACAGCTATTTTCCACACTATGACTTGTGCCCGTGTACAATTTACATCCCAGAAGATTTCGCCTGCCCAGAACTGAATCCTCATATTATATTCTAGCTACACCATCAAGTTCTGTTTGACAGAGGAATGCATTTGAATGCTGCTGAAATAACTTAAAGTACTTTTATAGTTCCACAAACATGCCTAGAATCCTAAGCATGGCTAACCCCTGCATGCAAGCTACTTTAAGAATTATTTGTGGTAGACTTCTTCTTGAAATATTCTGGTAGTCAGTACTAATTAACAATTTATATTTTATTCTAAAATGTATATTGTAGAAGAGTATACAAAATATATTCTATGTCTCTTGATTTTGTCAGCATATATGATTTACTTATTTACTTCTCTGTCTGGAAGGTATCCTCCCTTATGGGTATTTTACAGTATTCATTGAAAAGAAGATGTTCACAAAGATTATAAAAGGAAAGCTTCAAAACACTAACACTGATGCCAAAGGAATACCTTATTGTACCTGAGGATTAGTGACAGCAGAAAAAAAGATATTATTCCTTTTCATAGAATCAATTTTGTAAATCTTTTGCAAACTGACAATAATGAAACTAAGTGTTATATATTACCTGAGAATGAGTGTAAGGTTTACCTATATCAGGTCAAAGGGAGTGTGATGTATGGCCTGGGCCATTACCTGGCCGGGATGGCAGCTGGGTGGAAGGACCAAGATAGAGAGCCTGTCTGGGGCATTACCTTCCCTGGGATGCTAGAGGGCAGTCCCCCAGATTCCCACAGGGCACGACAAAATTTGGAGTTTGGAGAAGCCATGTTAGGTTCCGGAAGTGATGCCAAAAGAATATCTTAGAGCACCTGGAGCACTTCCAGGTGCCCTATAAAAGGAGCCAGCTGCCACTACTCAAAGATCCAGGGTCAGGAGGAGGTGGACAAGGCTTGCCAGGATGAGTGGAGTTGGAAAAAGGAGAGAGAGAGAAAGAGACAAGAAGAAAAGAAGGGACTGTGCATTTGTTATTGATACATGCAAATTGTGGTGCTGGGGAGCAAAAGAAAAGTGCTTCCCAATTTAAATATAGGTGTCTTGTGTGGCAAGACTTGTGTCTGTGACTGTTGTGCTGGGTGTTTGAGGAGCTCTGTGACCCCTGGTTTTCACAGGAGAATAACAGAGGTTCAAAAGAAGAGTACAGTACAGTCAGTGTGTCTGTCTGTTTGTTTAGTGCTCTCCCGTATAAAGACTATTTTTTTTACACAGAAATGTAGGGTCAATAAAAATATGTGGAATCTGGACTCTTGGACCACCATTTCACAAGTCCACAGTCCAAATAATGACAGCAGTGAAACAGCTAGGAAGAACAAAGGAAACACTGGATAAAGTGATAGAGTATTTTTTCAAATGCTGAAGGAATAAGGGAGGAGATTCTCCAATTATATCAGGTTAGTCTAACACCAGAAAAAGATGTTAATGCAGCACATACGCAATAAACTGCTAATCAAAGTTGGGCCCTCCAGGCTACAGTATGCCAGTTATACACCCAACGAAGATGGGGAAGCATAGACACAAATAGCCAATTGAAGTCAGCTTCATAGAATAAAAATCCAAGAAATTAATGCTTTATTTTACTTTGCTTTGCTTGTCATTTTTGATGGATATCTTCTAATATATATTATAGTATTATTGCTTTATTAATATCAACTGAGAAAGAAGAATTTGTGACACAAGGCGGTAAACAGCTTAAGCTGCATTTACACACTTCTAATGTGTCCTGATTCTGATTTTTGCACATACTCTATCTGACTCAGATTGGATTTGGTGTAAACAACGCCCTCTGATGACCAGTACACTGTCCAGGGTTTATTCCTGCCGTGCTCCCTGGGCTAACTAGGATAGGCTCCAGTCCCCCCACCCACTGCACCCCTGATCAGGATTAAGCGACAAATAGTAACAGATTTTTTAAGAGAGTACACAGGCTGCTTTTGTATCTGGTACTGGATTCCATTTAAACTCAAATTGTCCATATAAGATCTCATTTTAAGTAGACCAGATTTTTGCCCAATGATGTGTAACAATGTACTACATGTTAAAAGGAGAGAGAAGCTTGGGGATTGACAACTGCAGACATTACAATGATACCTGTCTTATACAAAAGTTCTCCAGCCATTAGGACTCATCAAAGCAATTAACAATACAGTCCTGTCATTCTTGACTCCTTTTGTGTATTCATATTCTTCTCTGAATGGAGGTGAAGGAAAGAAATCACAGCAGAAAATGCAGAGGCATATAATGCCATAGCCCTTCTGCACTGACAACATACAGTATTTAGAAAAGAAGCGTCGCTTCTAAAATATAGAAAACTCAAAAGCATCCATAAGAGGAAAAAAATGACATGAAGATCCATGTTTATGCTTTATCTACATTGCTGGGTTACAATACATGTGCTGAGCAAATATTTCAATGAGCTGAATATGTGTACAATGTAAAAGCATGTGCCATGTTTTAAGTGTGCTATATAAACGGCACAAACTTTGGATTAGATCATTTCACTAATTGAAATTCTGGCCTCAAGACCTGGTAGTGTAAACACAGCAGAAATATTTGGGAATGTTACTTGACATGGAATGAAACCAGAAAATTTAGTGGTGGTCAGAATCACCCTTCTGCACCGCTGGCTACTGATTTTCTGTTATCTCCTAAAGGAATACTCTGCCCAAAATGGTATTTTTTTCTATAATATTTATCCCATGTGGTTTGTACTAATGGCTGAAGGAAAAAAATAATCTCATTTGTTCATGAAGAATGGAAATAACAAAGTTTCTTATAGAAAAGGAGTCTATGGTGACCAATGCCGAACAACAGCAAACAATCTCATAAACATCCTTCAATAATACAGGTAACATGACATGGATGTTTTTGAGATTGTTTGCTGTTGTCATGTGTTTGTTAATGGCAAACTAAGCCAACAAATCAAAAATATTGCCCTGCCAAAAAATAGCACCCTTTGTAGTTATTGAGTTGTATACAATTAAAGTGTATGAAAAATCAATATGTTTTCTTTAAACCTTTTGTTAAACCAGGCTGTTTTTTTTATTAAATCTGAGTTAAGTCTATGAAATGCTTAGTGGCATTTAACCAGTGCTTGAAAAGTGTTCTTTATCACAAAGCTCTTTTTGATTCCTAACATTAAAAATGAGTGAAGTTATTCAATTGAGCTTTTACAGCTTGTATTGTCAGCTACATTCTGAATACTTATCTCACATTTTGAGAGGAGAAGGAAATAAAAATATTGGCGAACCTTTCTTTTAAAAATAACTTCCACTTATACCACTTTCAATGCAGAAACAAATTGTTGTACGTGCAATAATGATTTTTATTGTCTATCTTTGTACACATTAAGTGCAGATCTCTTGCTATCAGTTTAATATATTTTATTCTTCTTTATTACTTTACATAGCTCCATTAGCAGCAAGCATCAGAACAAAGCACTGAGCCAGCAATTGCCCAAGTAATGTGGCCACTACAAAATGCTTAACTTTTATCTTTACAGAGGAAGTCAACATTTCTGGGTATAAACTGCTGAATGCACAAACTTAACCTTTTTGTTTGCTATGTAATCAGCATCTTTGAATTACTTATGTGGATTTTTTCCACTCTCTCAATATGGTGTTTTATAATTTTAGTGTTAAAGGATAGCAGTCAGTCAATCAGGGTCCCCCAACTATTCAACAAATATACCTGTACATCTTTTGGGTTTTGTGTTTTGATTGATTGTCATATAAAATGATAATTCATTGTTACATACACAGTCTGTCTTTAAATGAATGAGACTGATAATAAATAAAAAGTTATTGTAAAAATTATTACTTTCTATTATATTACATGTCGGCCATTCTACCTTGGGAAACACTTTTCGAAATTGTCTTCTGTGAGGTCTGTCAGTACATTGGTTACAGCTCTTTGGATGTTTTCAATCAGTCTTGTTAATTTCATGGCAGACCTTGCAGAACCTATAACCTAATTTAGCAAAGCTGGAAGGTGTGTGTCAGCTCCTGTAATTGTACTGATAAAAAAGAGAGAAATGAAGCAGCTGCCCAACTGCTTATGATTATCTTGCTGCATAGGATCATTACTCAGTATAAAGCTTTTAACTATGCCTCTTTGAATACACATCCATCTATTTTCTGTATCTGCTTCAGTTTCAGTGTCACAGGCAGCCAGTGGTGTAGTAGTTTCTCTTTTTATCATCCTATCTCTCTATTATAATAAAAAAATCCTGGGATGAGACAAGACTTTTTAGCTTGGGACGAGACGTGATTTTTTTCAGGGAGATGCCTTAACTTCCCATGAGACGAGACTTTGTGCCAAGAGATTTAACCACGCCCGGGGCCGGAAATAAAAGACAAAGAGTAGATGACAAAGTAGAACGTCATAAAGAATTAAAAAACGTTGGCACGATACATATGCAGACCAGGTTAGAGATCATGAAAGTACTAAAATTTGAAAGTCTCAAAAAATGATAGTAAAGATCGCATTAGCACAAACAAACGTAAATTATTACTCTGTGAAATAACGGAATAGTCAAAAGAGATTGAATATATTGTTTGGATTTAAAACTTTAAGTCGGAGACTTGTAGATCGTCTAATTCGAGTTGCCATCAGAGAAAAGTAGTGTTGCTTCCCAATGAAGAGGAATATCCACAAGACTTAAAACATTGGTTGTTTGGTGAAAGTGAAATCCACATACGTGAGCAGCAGATACACAAAGTGCCTAGCATGTAGCGCAGGCCTGAGGGGGTTGCCGAGCAAAGCGAACAGGCAGCGAAGCCCCCTAGTACAAATAAAGTTTAATAAATAATAAATAAAATTAGTTCAACAAATTATGTCGTTTTTCTTATACACCTGTCTTTGTCTAGCTTCTCTCTCTTTAGTTGGAAAGTTCTGTCAAGTTCTTTTTTTCTTAAAAGTGCATATTGGTCATACACTGATGTAATAATTTCACTGTACAGTGTATACATGACAATAAATGTGAACATAAATCTTATGGCAGTTATACAGTATGTTTGTATTTTTACACTTTAAAAAGCCCTAGTGTTATATTTTAAACATGGTTCTTATTAGAAACTATACTTTTCACAGTGTAAGCTTTTTAAATGTGTGTATAAATGTGATCTAAATCTTTTAAATGTATGTATAAATGTGATCTAAATCTATGTGTAAAATCTGAAAAAAATCTATGTAAATAGAGCCCAAAATATATGTTTAACGATATATAAAGCACAAATCACAGCAACGTGTAGGCTATTTATTACCGCTCAGTACACCACGCTGCACAGAGTTCCCACAGAGGGGCTGGATGACATAAGTAGTACATTAAGATAGTTAGTGTCAAAAGAGGTGTGAATTTGATTGATGACTTTAAGCCCCGCCCCCAAATATGATGGATGACATTAAGCCCCGCCCCAAATATGATTTATGAAAATATGAAATATGAAAAATATGAAAATATAATTTATGTAAATATGAAACTATAAAAGTATGAAAATGTATTTATAATCTTAGGACACGTGGGTTTATTTTATAAACATTAGGTTCAAAATTAATACTGTGAAATTAAATATACACTTATCTTGCAGTCATAGCTATGCTTATGTGTAACTTTCTGAAAATATTCACAGACCCGCGCTAAGATATAAACTCACGACCTCATTTTATAAACATTAGATTCAAAATTAAATATTAATTAATTAAATACAAACATGTCTTGCCGTCATAGCTATGTGTAAACTTTCTGAAAATATTCACAGGCCAGCTAAGATATAAGCACGGACACATTTTATAAGCATTAGATTCAAAACTAATATTATAAAATTAAATATACACTTATCCCGCGTGCAAAGCCACGCATATGTACGGCTACATAAAAACGCTATAAAATATTCACACAACCGCTCTAAGTTATAAACTAATTGCAAGAAAATAAATATACTGTAATATCCCTTCCCAGACGGGCAAGTGTTAGTAAATTATCAAATAAAAGAACTAATCAATGGTTTATATTCACTTTCCTTCTTACTTCAACAAGCTGACAACCACAACGTAGGCAGGACAAAGAAAAGCGCACCACTAAAAATCCTACACCCATACAAGAAAATAAAATTTTCTAAAAACGATTTTCACTCCACCTCCAAGTTTTAAGTTCACGACACGCGTCTTTATCTTTCCTTCACCCCATAACTGAAATGATGTTCACCCCACAGCCAACTCAAACCAAACTAACTAAAAACGAACGCATATGCATGACTACATAAAATATTCACACAACCGCTCTAAGTTGTAAGAAAATAAATATACTGTAATATCCCTTCCCAGACGGGCAAGTGGTAGTAAATTATCAAATAAAAGAAGTAATCAATGGTTTATATTCACTTTCCTTCTTACTTCAACAAGCTGACAACCACAACGTAGGCAGGACAAAGAAAAGCAGCGCCACTAAAACCCTACTCCCATACAAGAAAATAAAATTTTCTAAAATCGATTTTCACTCCACCTCCAAGTTATAAGTTCACGACAAGAGTCTTTCCTTCATAGCCAACTCAAACCAAACTAAGCTCACGGCACACCCTTAAATAAAAACGATTTTCACTCCGCCTCCAAGTTTTGAATTCACGACACGCGTCTTTATCTTTCATTCACCCCATAACTGAAATGATGTTCACCCCCTCAAACCAGACTAACTAAAACGAACGCATATGCATGACTACATAAAAACGCTATAAAATATTCACACAACCGCTCTAAGTTGTAAACTAATAGTAAGAAAATAAATATACAAATTTCTAAAACGGTATAAGCTGCATTAGAATCAAAAGCACGAAAATACATGGCCACTCCAAATGCCTGAACGCCTCTTTGTAAACTTCACCGGTTCAAAAAACTTAAGCTAAAAGACTCGTTTTTCAATTACGTACCTCCCCCCATCGGAATGCACCAAACATGATCGATCAAGGCCTGTCTCTTAATTTAATTACCAGGGCCTTTCTGATAACCGGCTGTTTTAGGCATTAGCCAGACGTTACAGCAATTAGGTCCCCTTCATGTTATCAATTAACAAAAGTCTTAATCTAATTTAAACGTGTTCTATTTTTATATCATAAAGTAAAATACTTATTCTCACCCCGAATCAAAGCGATTAAGAATATATACACTCCTTCTGATTTTTACTAAAATTCTTAACACGCTTTTCAGCACTGTCTCTGCGAACACCCACTAAAATTAAATATACAATTTTCTAAAACGATAGGGACTCTCTGCTCTAAGTTATAAGTTAACGACACGCGTCTTTATTTGATAAGCACTAGATTCAAAACTAATATTAAATATACAGTACACTTATCCTGCATGCAAAGCCACGCATATGTGTGATTTTCTAAAAAAATGTTCACTCCTAAAGTTCTAAGTTATAAACTCACCATACACGGCCTCATTTTATAAACATTAAGAAATTAAATACAGTATATACACGTCTTGCCGTTATACTGTAGCTATGTGTAACCTTCTGAAAATATTCACAGGTTCGCGGTAAGATATAAACTCACGACACACGACCTCATTTTATAAACACTTTTCATGCTTTTTAGTCATGTATAGTTCTGCGTAGCTGTAACTGTCTTAAAAACTCTATAAAGTGAAATATTCAATTACCATAAGTGTGCCTCCTTTTATAAATTGGGAAATAAATTTTCTTTCACCGCCATGCGAACACATTTGGCAGTTAAATTTAAATGGGAACAAACTTTCTTTCACAGAACATGGATACCTCTGGTATTAAACTTCAGTTGATCAATAGCGAGAACCACGAAGCCCCCATGCAAGCGAACACATTTGACCGCCAATTTTAAACGCTTGGGAACAAACTTTAGTGTTAAAATATTTATTGTAACAATTCATGCTTTTTATTTAATGAAATCGGAAAATCGTACGATTATTAAACCAACCCCACACCATTCAAAGGGGTTTGAGAATATAAGTTGCCTTTAAAATTCATAAGACCCTGCTCTTTGTTAACTCGTTAATCGGTTAAATGTCAAAGCCTTTTTACATACCTATGGTCTAAGAACAATATTATTAGACGAACTACTTCCTACTAACGATTCTCTCTTATATACCAAAATGCACAATGAACTTTAAAAGCTCGCGAGAAAAGTTATTAAAAACATCCGCGTTGAACACAGCGGTTTCTCGCTGTCTATGGCACTTGATAAAAAGTTATTTATATGCCGAGTACAAACACAGCTCTTTCTGATACTGTATTTCAGCCGCTTTAATCTTGTAAATATCAAAATTGATCTAGTTTCATATGGATTGCATGTATACCCATTTACATCAACTTGAAAATACACGTGGCTACCTAAGAAACGATCTCTCGGTAAAACATAACGTTTACATGATTTTGAGCACAGCGGTTTCTCGCTGTCTATGGCACTTGATAAAAAGTTATTTATATGCCGAGTACAAACACAGCTCTTTCTGATACTGTATTTCAGGCGCTTTAATCTTGTAAATATCAAAATTGATCTAGTTTCATATGGTTTGCATGTATACCCATTTACATCAACTTTAAAATACACGTGGCTACCTAAGAAACGATCTCTCGGTAAAACATAACGTTTACATGATTTTGAGCACAGCGGTTTCTCGCTGTCTATGGCACTTGATAAAAAGTTATTTATATGCCGAGTACAAACACAGCTCTTTCTGATACTGTATTTCAGCCGCTTTAATCTTGTAAATATCAAAATTGATCTAGTTTCATATGGTTTGCATGTATACCCATTTACATCAACTTTAAAATACACGTGGCTACCTAAGAAACGATCTCTCGGTAAAACATAACGTTTACATGATTTAAGCCCTTTCAATTGATATCATTCATATTCAACTTGGCCCTATAATGCTGAAGTCACAAAAATCACTAGAGACATAAAGCGAAATGTTAAAACAAAAAATGTACAGAACGTGTGCACCCCGACTGTAAAGCCACGCCCTTTTCTACATTACCGTGACGTGTCTCTCTGTTGGTGTGGTCAGGCTTTAGCGAAATGCCAGCCTCATTGTTAGTAAATAACAATTTAACCCTAAATGCATTGTCATTTAGATTCAAGCTATTATCACTCCAGCCTTTTGTTGGATTGTATGTTATGGTCACATTTTGGTGCCTAAGCTTTAACACTTTATTTACATTTAACCTTTCTTTAACATAGCATTTTCTGTCTCTAAGAAGATATGTCCTAAATGTTATGTTTAAAGTACACTATATTTTTGGTTGTAATTATCATCTTAACTTTTCCTGCATTATCCTGATAATATCCTAATTAGCACAATTCTGGCAAACCACCGAATAGATCTGAGAGAATGCCATATTCAGGTCAACAAGGTATTACAAATTATGGCCACTACAGATGTAGTAACACTTTCAAATGCTACAGGATCCTGGTTGTAATTTTTGCCATGCATTAAGGGGTGCCCACATTAAAAAGTGTGGAATGTTAAAGGGATTAAGCGAAAATTTGCAAAATGGCCCAGATTAAAATATGCATAAAATAACAATTTACCAATACAGCGGTCATTCTGCGTTGATAACATTTAGCCAAAAACAGATGAGGGATTTATAAAATGTATCAGAGTCTCTCTTAAATCTTGTTGACTGTAAACATGTCAGTTTGTACACTTTTACCATGGGTTGAGGGAAAGAAGGTAGCAGTACTGACCCTATTTGTATAATGTTTACATGTTCTCTCTCTAGCCACAGGGGCTTTCTGCTGATTTTCACAAAAACATGTAACTCTGGTTAATTACAAGCTCTAAACTGGCCCTGTTTCCTGCAATGCCATGAGCCCTAAATATAGTAGGTGACATGCCAGACCTTGTCAGCGCTAGCAGCCGATTTCTTCGGTCAATCCGTATCGCACAACAGGTGTAAAGAAATTGATGCAACAAGTTTCGACCTCGCATTAGCCTCAAGTTTCTGAAAGATTCAGTGACGAAGCGGAAAATAGAGCCAGTCTACTTATGGCCTCGCCACAAACTTTATTACTGAATTTTTGCCTTCGAGCATTCGGAAACAGTGTTCTCTCCAGCTTCAAGCATCTTCGTTCCATCGCAACAGGAGCCACGCCTCAAAGCAGCTTGTGGCCTCACAGTACATTTGAATGCACCGCTTAAGTACATGTCTGTCATTCGTACTGTAAAATGCTTCATGTTGGATTGAGTAACGCGAATACATAGGTATTACGAGTAGGCCTGTACATAACGGCTTCATGGCAAGCCTTATACTTAACGCGACGCACTTTCAATTGCTACAGTCAGTCAAAGAGCCTCTAGTCTGTCGGGTTGGTCGCTACGGTGCCAGGACCTTGCTATTTGCATGGTGGCTTACTCAGCTCAAGTAACATTGTAAGGTATTCACGTGGAGATATGCTGTTTGATGATGTTAGCAGTAGCACGGTTACCCTGCTCAATGCAATTCTGACGCAATTTTGTCAAAGACAATATTTTTCTCACCCTTGCAAATCACATTCAGAACTGTACTACTTGACAGTAACATCATTTTACCAAACATTCTGCCGGAGTATCTTTTCCACCGCTGGTCTACATAGTACCCCGTTCTAAATGGTACAACTGTAGGATTGTAAACTACAAATAGAGGTGCCATATCTCTTGAGGTGTAGTGCCAGAGCGTTAATCTGATACACAGACTGGGATGGGTATGTTACTGTACTCATTGACTATTTGTGAAATTAGCTTCATCAGGTTCTGAAAAGAAATGCACTCAATATATGTATAAAAGAAAAACATCGCTGAACTTCCGCTATTCAAGTGTCGATTTCTAGGCCTAGCTGCCGTGTGGTGTGGCTTTTATTAATTTATGTCACGCACAAATCTATCTAAAAGCGCCAGCACTGTTTTTAAAATTTACAGATTATTTTCCTGCTCTGTTGTTATGCATGGAGTTGCCTCCATCAAGTGTCTCTCACCTCTCCACACCAACCAGATTGCCGTGCTAACGGCCACTTCCCTCTCATGCAGGCGAGCAGAAACCGGCTGGATAAGCGTGTGCACCTTACATTTGGAACAGAGGACATGAAGTAACCATGCAGAGGTGGAGGGAGAAGGGATTTTCTGTTTCCAGTGGAACAGCAGAGGAGAGGCAAATCGTTCCATTAACAGGAATGTGCTACAGTTTGCTTGGCGGATGTGAAAATGCTATGATATTGGCCGAAAGAAGAAGCACTACCTGACCGCTCTGCAGTCTGGCAACCTTGTGCTAGGAGCAAGTTGGAAGGCCGTTGTGTGTATGTCAGGAGCAGGACGTCAGCAGCAATGCATTGTATATGACTGGGAAGCAGCACCGGTCATCAAGGCTGTCTACTCACTTACAGCAGAGCTAAACGTGTCCCTGCTTCATCATCCTCCTTCACGCATACTTTCTCTAACTCTCTCAGGATGAACATGGGATGTTGGCAAAGCTCGGAGGAAAAGGAGGCCGCCGGTGTTCTCGCAGAATCGACCGACACCTGCGCCTGAGAGTCAGCGGCAATGCGCGTGAGATCAAGCTTCTTCTCCTTGGCACCAGCAATTCAGGAAAAAAGCACTATAGTGAAGCAGATGAAGATAATCCACAATGGTGGCTTTAACTTGGAGGCCTGCATGGAGTACAAGCCCTTGACTCCCTGACAAGAATCACAAGAGTCCTGGCAACCCTCAAATTTGAGATTCACAACCCTGACAGCGCCTATGAGGCTGTTTGCACTGACTAGTCTTGCTGAGAGCAAAGGGGTTCATGAAGAGGCTCTGGGGTTGACCCAGGTTTCCAAGAGTGCTTCTGTTGCTCCAATGAATGCCACTTGGAGGATAACACGGCTTACTATCTTAATGACCTTGATCGCATTTCTGCGGTTGACTATATCCCTAACCATTGAAGACATTCTCCAGTCCTGAGACATGACAACTGGATCGTAGAAAACATGTTTACCTTTAAAGAGCTGACATTCAAAATGGTAGACGTGGGTGGATGGTGCTCTGAACAAAAAGTGGGTTCACTGTTTTGAAGGGGTCAGTGGCTATCACCTTAAGCTGTATGCCGATAATCAAACGGTAAGTACAATGGCTTTCATTTGTATATCCTGGGTGTCTCACCAACTTCCTCCTGACAAAACTCAGACTGCTTGAAGAGCAAAATTTCCAGTAAATGCAGATAGTTTAGTGGAGGCCCACAGTGACAAAGCTTTAGGACAGGGCTTTCTATATTTTTCCCTGACTTTACATGATACACTAGAACTTCTCATTCCCCAGATACTTTTGGCATGCTACATAATGCAGAAGGCAAAAACATCTGATTAGCATCAAATTTTCTTTACACCAAGGTTGTATACGCATTTAGCTCGGATTGATTAATCCGGGAAAGGAAATTTTAGGCTTGCTCAGACTGAATCTGGGTGTAATACAAAACAGTATTAATAAACAGTGGCTTGGGTTTTCTTTATCAGGATCATTTGAATAAGTCACAACCATCCATACATTTTCAGGATGTGGTATCAGAACCTGTTCCTGCAGTTTTGGGGAAAACTATTCTAAATCAGACTTACATTGCATAAACATAACCAACATGTGGAGGACCCAACCTTTTAAGTACATACGTTCATTTGTGAACATGATTAATCCAAGGCCAGCCAGGCATAAGGTCTGGCATGTCACCTACTATATTTAGGGCTCATGTCATTGCAGGAAACAGGGCCAGTTTAGAGCTTGTAATTAACCAGAGTTACATGTTTTTGTGAAAATCAGCAGAAAGCCCCTGTGGCTAGAGAGAGAACATGTAAACATTATACAAATAGGGTCAGTACTGCTACCTTCTTTCCCTCAACCCATGGTAAAAGTGTACAAACTGACATGTTTACAGTCAACAAGATTTAAGAGAGACTCTGATACATTTTATAAATCCCTCATCTGTTTTTGGCTAAATGTTATCAATGCAGAATGGCCGCTGTATTGGTAAATTGTTATTTTATGCATATTTTAATCTGGGCCATTTTGCAAATTTTCGTTTAATCCCTTTAACATTCCACACTTTTTAAATGTGGGCACCCCTTAATGCATGGCAAAAATTACAACCAGGATCCTGTAGCATTTGAAAGTGTTACTACATCTGTAGTGGCCATAATTTGTAATACCTTGTTGACCTGAATATGGCATTCTCTCAGATCTATTCGGTGGTTTGCCAGAATTGTGCTAATTAGGGATATTATCAGGATAATGCAGGAAAAGTTAAGATGATAATTACAACCAAAAATATAGTGTACTTTAAACATAACATTTAGGACATATCTTCTTAGAGACAGAAAATGCTATGTTAAAGAAAGGTTAAATGTAAATAAAGTGTTAAAGCTTAGGCACCAAAATGTGACCATAACATACAATCCAACAAAAGGCTGGAGTGATAATAGCTTGAATCTAAATGACAATGCATTTAGGGTTAAATTGTTATTTACTAACAATGAGGCTGGCATTTCGCTAAAGCCTGACCACACCAACAGAGAGACACGTCACGGTAATGTAGAAAAGGGCGTGGCTTTACAGTCGGGTGCTACACTCTGTACATTTTTGTTTTAACATTTCGCTTTATGTCTCTAGTGATTTTTGTGACTTCAGCATTATAGGGCCAAGTTGAATATGAATGATATCAATTGGAAAGGGCTTAAATCATGTAAACGTTATGTTTTACCGAGAGATCGTTTCTTAGGTAGCCACGTGTATTTTAAAGTTGATGTAAATGGGTATACATGCAAACCATATGAAACTAGATCAATTTTGATATTTACAAGATTAAAGCGGCTGAAATACAGTATCAGAAAGAGCTGTGTTTGTACTCGGCATATAAATAACTTTTTATCAAGTGCCATAGACAGCGAGAAACCGCTGTGCTCAAAATCATGTAAACGTTATGTTTTACCGAGAGATCGTTTCTTAGGTAGCCACGTGTATTTTAAAGTTGATGTAAATGGGTATACATGCAAACCATATGAAACTAGATCAATTTTGATATTTACAAGATTAAAGCGCCTGAAATACAGTATCAGAAAGAGCTGTGTTTGTACTCGGCATATAAATAACTTTTTATCAAGTGCCATAGACAGCGAGAAACCGCTGTGCTCAAAATCATGTAAACGTTATGTTTTACCGAGAGATCGTTTCTTAGGTAGCCACGTGTATTTTCAAGTTGATGTAAATGGGTATACATGCAATCCATATGAAACTAGATCAATTTTGATATTTACAAGATTAAAGCGCTGAAATACAGTATCAGAAAGAGCTGTGTTTGTACTCGCATATAAATAACTTTTATCAAGTGCCATAGACAGCTTAGAAACCGCTGTGTTCAACGCGGATGTTTTAATAACTTTTCTCAAGCTTTTAAAGTTCATTGTGCATTTTGGTATATAAGAGAGAATCGTTAGTAGGAAGTAGTTCGTCTAATAATATTGTTCTTAGACCATAGGTATGTAAAAAGGCTTTGACATTTAACCGATTAACGAGTTAACAAAGACGGTGCTTATAATTTTAAAGGCAACTTATATTCTCAAACCCCTTTGAATGGTGTGGGGTGGTTTAATAATGCTCGATTTTCGATTTCATTAAATAAAAGCATGAATTGTTACAATAAATATTTTAACACTAAAGTTTGTTCCCAGCGTTTAAAATTGGCGGTCAAATGTATTGCCTGTGGCTTGGTGCATTGATCAACGAAGTAATACCAGTATCCATTCTGAAAGAAAGTTTGTTCGATTTAAAGTTTAACTCCAAAGGTATCCATGATTGCTGTACAGTGGTTTCGCTATTGTCAATGAAGTTATACAGTATCCATGTTGCAAAGAAAGGTTCATTTAAAATTCACGCCAATTGTCATGCGGAAGAAAATTCTAATTTATAAAAGGAGGCACATCTTGTGGAATGAATATTTACTTTATGAGTTTTAAGACAGTTAAATCGCGAAAACATAATGTAAAACATGAAAAGTGTTTTAAAAGAGGTCGGGTGTCGGTGAGTTTATATCTTACCGCTGGTCTGTGAATATTTTCAGAAGGTTACACATAGCTACAGTATAACGAAAGGTATATATGATGTAATTTCTTAATGTTTATAAAATGAGGCCGTATGGTGAGTTTATAACTTAGAACTTTAGGAGGAACATTTTTTAGAAAATCACACATACGGGGTTTTTCATGCAGGATAATGTGTACGTATATTAATATTAGTTTTGAATCTAAGTGCTTATCAAATAAAAGACGCTATGGTCGTTAATTATAACTTAGAGCAGAGTCCCTATCGTTTTTAAAATTGTATATTTAATTTTAGTGTGTTCGGAGAGACAGTGCTAAAAGCTGTTAAGAATTTAGTAAAATCAGAAGGAGTGTATATATTCTTAATCGCTTTATTCGGGTGAGATAAGTATTTTACTTTATGATATAAAAATAGAACAGCTTAAATTAGATTAAGACTTTGTTAATTGATAACATGAAGGGACCTAATTGCTGTAACGCTGCTAATGCCTAAAAAGCCGTTATCAGAAAGGCCCTGGTAATTAAATTAAAGACAGGCCTTGATCGAAACATGTTTGGTATTCCGATGGGGGAGGTAATGAATGAAAACGAAGTCTTTTAGCTTAAGTTTTTGAACCGTGAAGTTTACAAAGAGGCTCAGGCATTTGGAGTGGCCATGTATTTTCGGCTTTTGATTCTAATGCAGCTTATACCGTTTTAGAAATTTGTATATTTATTTTCTTACTATTAGTTTACAACTTAGAGCGGTTGTGTGAATATTTTATAGCGTTTTTATGTAGTCATGCATATGGGTCGTTTTAGTTAGTCTGGTTTGAGGGGTGAACATCATTCAGTTATGGGGGGAATGAAAGATAAAGACGCTGGGCGTGAATTCAAAACTTGGAGGGAGTGAAAATCGTTTTTATTTAAGGGTGTGCCGTGAGCTTAGTTTGGTTTGAGTTGGCTATGAAGGAAAGACTCTTGTCGGGAACTTATAACTTGGAGGTGGAGGAAAATCGATTTTGAAAAAATTTTTTTTTTCTTGTATGGGAGTAGGGTTTTTAGTGGCGTGCTTTTTTTTGTCCTGCCTACGCTAGGTTGTCAGCTTGTTGAAGTAAGAAGGAAAGTGAATATAAAACCATTGATTACCCTTTTTTTTGATAATTTACTACCACTTGCCCCCCTGGGAAGGGATATTACAGTATATTTATTTTCTTCAACTTAGAGCTGTTGTGGAATATTTTATGTAGTCATGCATATGCTCGTTTTAGTTAGTTTGGTTTGAGTTGGCTGTGGGTGAACATCATTTCAGTTATGGGGTGAAGGAAAGATAAAGACGCGGGGCGGGAACTTAAAACTTGGAGGTGGAGTGAAAATCGTTTTTAGAAAATTTTATTTTTCTTTTTATTTGGGGGTAGGATTTTTTGTGGTGCGTTTTCTTTGTCCTGCCTACGCTGGTTGTCTATGTAAAAAGGCTTTGACATTTAACCGATTAACGAGTTAACAAAGAGCAGGGTCTTATGAATTTTAAAGGCAACTTATATTCTCAAACCCCTTTGAATGGTGTGGGTTGGTTTAATAATCGTACGATTTTCCGATTTCATTAAATAAAAGCATGAATTGTTACAATAAATATTTTAACACTAAAGTTTGTTCCCAAGCGCTTAAAATTGGCGGTCAAATGTGTTCGCTTGCATGGGGGCTTCGTGGTTCTCGCTATTGATCAACTGAAGTTTAATACCAGAGGTATCCATGTTCTGTGAAAGAAAGTTTGTTTCCATTTAAAATTCACGGCCAAATGTGTTCTCATGGCGGTGAAAGAAAATTTATTTTCTCAATTTATAAAAGGAGGCACACTTATGGTAATTGAATATTTCACTTTATAGAGTTTTTAAGACAGTTACAGCTACGCAGAACTATACATGACTAAAAAGCATGAAAAGTGTTTATAAAATGAGGTCGTGTCGTGAGTTTATATCTTACCGCTGGTCTGTGAATATTTTCAGAAGGTTACACATAGCTACAGTATAACGGCAAGACGTGTATATACTGTATTTAATTTCTTAATGTTTATAAAATGAGGCCGTGTATGGTGAGTTTATAACTTAGAACTTTAGGAGTGAACATTTTTTTAGAAAATCACACATATGCGTGGCTTTGCATGCAGGATAAGTGTACTGTATATTTAATATTAGTTTTGAATCTAGTGCTTATCAAATAAAGACGCGTGTCGTTAACTTATAACTTAGAGCAGAGAGTCCCTATCGTTTTTAGAAAATTGTATATTTAATTTTAGTGGGTGTTCGAGAGACAGTGCTGAAAAGCGTGTTAAGAATTTTAGTAAAAATCAGAAGGAGTGTATATATTCTTAATCGCTTTGATTCGGGTGAGAATAAGTATTTTACTTTATGATATAAAAATAGAACACGTTTAAATTAGATTAAGACTTTTGTTAATTGATAACATGAAGGGGACCTAATTGCTGTAACGTCTGGCTAATGCCTAAAACAGCCGGTTATCAGAAAGGCCCTGGTAATTAAATTAAGAGACAGGCCTTGATCGATCATGTTTGGTGCATTCCGATGGGGGGAGGTACGTAATTGAAAAACGAGTCTTTTAGCTTAAGTTTTTTGAACCGGTGAAGTTTACAAAGAGGCGTTCAGGCATTTGGAGTGGCCATGTATTTTCGTGCTTTTGATTCTAATGCAGCTTATACCGTTTTAGAAATTTGTATATTTATTTTCTTACTATTAGTTTACAACTTAGAGCGGTTGTGTGAATATTTTATAGCGTTTTTATGTAGTCATGCATATGCGTTCGTTTTAGTTAGTCTGGTTTGAGGGGGTGAACATCATTTCAGTTATGGGGTGAATGAAAGATAAAGACGCGTGTCGTGAATTCAAAACTTGGAGGCGGAGTGAAAATCGTTTTATTTAAGGGTGTGCCGTGAGCTTAGTTTGGTTTGAGTTGGCTATGAAGGAAAGACTCTTGTCGTGAACTTATAACTTGGAGGTGGAGTGAAAATCGTTTTTAGAAAATTTTATTTTCTTGTATGGGAGTAGGGTTTTTAGTGGCGCTGCTTTTCTTTGTCCTGCCTACGCTGTGGTTGTCAGCTTGTTGAAGTAAGAAGGAAAGTGAATATAAACCATTGATTACTTCTTTTATTTGATAATTTACTACCACTTGCCCGTCTGGGAAGGGATATTACAGTATATTTATTTTCTTACAACTTAGAGCGGTTGTGTGAATATTTTATGTAGTCATGCATATGCTCGTTTTAGTTAGTTTGGTTTGAGTTGGCTGTGGGGTGAACATCATTTCAGTTATGGGGTGAAGGAAAGATAAAGACGCGTGTCGTGAACTTAAAACTTGGAGGTGGAGTGAAAATCGTTTTAGAAAATTTTATTTTCTTGTATGGGTGTAGGATTTTAGTGGTGCGCTGCGTTTTCTTTGTCCTGCCTACGCTGTGGTTGTCAGCTTGTTGAAGTAAGAAGGAAAGTGAATATAAACCATTGATTAGTTCTTTTATTTGATAATTTACTAACACTTGCCCGTCTGGGAAGGGATATTACAGTATATTTATTTTCTTGCAATTAGTTTATAACTTAGAGCGTTGTGTGAATATTTTATAGCGTTTTTATGTAGTCATACATATGCGTGGCTTTGCACGCTGGATAAGTGTATATTTAATTTTATAATATTAGTTTTGAATCTAGTGCTTATAAAATGTGTCCGTGCGCTTATATCTTAGCTGGCCTGTGAATATTTTCAGAAAGTTTACACATAGCTATGACTGCAAGATAAGTGTATATTTAATTTCACAGTATTAATTTTGAACCTAATGTTTATAAAATAAACCCACGTGTCCTAAGATTATAAATACATTTTCATACTTTTATAGTTTCATATTTACATAAATTATATTTTCATATTTTCATATTTTTCATATTTCATATTTTCATAAATCATATTTGGGGCGGGGCTTAATGTCATCCATCATATTTGGGGGCGGGGCTTAAAGTCATCAATCAAATTCACACCTCTTTTGACACTAACTATCTTAATGTACTACTGACATAGGTGACTTTGGACCTTTGTAACATGGATTCTGAACTGTGGACACTTTAGAAAATATATTTGCATTTAAAAAACTGTAGACAAAAGTTAACAATACTGTATTTGTACATAGTGTTTAATACAGGGGTTACAGTATTAGCATAAAACAGCTTTAAATGAATACATTTAAATGCAATGAAAAATAAATATATAAATAAAAAAGCTACCCATTTTTATTCCATCTTCGGAAAGTACTAATGTATGTATCCTAAATACCACAGGGGCCACTTGGCCTTAATTTTAACCATACCCTCTTAAGCTTTACACATCCAGGACTTTTGTTTCCTTTCTGTAAAATATTCAATAGAGAGGTGAAATGTCCTGTAGAGCATTGGAAACTGCTATTTGGCTCTGTTCAGAAAATACTGAAAGTTTGAGGAATACTTAGCCTGCTATATACAGTTCACATACCTAACTCTAGTTATTGTGACAAATCTACTTTGAGGGTCTAAAGTACTGTACATGACTGTGCTTTTGATTTTTTATTAGGATCAGATTTCACACTGTAGCTTGTGCCTACTGTGTATAGATCTGGCTTTTTGTCATCCCATACAAGCGTAAGTGTTTTTCCACATGAAACAGGATTGCTAAGCCTGACCTTATATCTCACTGTGGGCCACTGCTTGATGTCATCATTCTATAGCTACTGTTCTCAGGTTAACTGCCAACAATTTTGCCTTTAAATTGTTTACATAACTGCTTTCTCTCACATCACTTTTTGTATCAGTTTGGTCACTGATAATAATATCATATAATTAATCAAAGACAACTTCTATATTCTTGAGGCTCACTGATGGGCAGCTGTCACAATTTGATAAATTAGTTTTTGCTAACACTGTATCATTCCTATAAAGAGAAAGCAGTAAAAGCACAAACCTTATACAAAATGCACTTGCACATTTTACTAATGAGTATATTCATCATATATTCATCCATTATCTTAAAAGTTTTGATTCTTACAAGATCACAGAGAGACACAATCTAAAACACAGAATTAGGCAGAAGACATAAAAGAAATTCCTGGACAGAATACCAGGCCATCCATAACAGACTCATTAATACTCAATCAGTTCATATTTGCCAATTAAATGAATATCTGAATACAAAAAAGAAACTCAAATAAACCAAGGGAGAAATTCTTGCACAGATATTGTGTCAGCTGTCCCTGAAACTGTGGCACACCTCTGACAAGTGATATACCACCCAAAGTTTCCACTTTAAGGTGAAATCAAAGGTTTTTTATTTTTTAATTGAATCATTAGTTATCCACATTACCAATCATGACATCTTTGCCATTCTGTCAGCTGAGCTCAGCCCTGCAACTGATAGTAGGAAACCTCAATAAACTAATGCCTGCCTCCAGTGGAAAGTCTGAGATTTTGGTCTAGCCTCTCAAGTTTTTGGTCAATCCTCAAAACTAAACAAATTTGATGATGATTCATAACTGGCCTATAACCAGTTATATTGTATGTTTAGTTACTTTGTATAATGAATAACACCCTTCATGCATAGCGTGTCTTAATTTGTCATCAGATACTGAGTTGCTGGGTTTGTTAATAGTCATCAAACCACATTACATTTAAGTATTACATACCATGTACAAGGTGCTGTCCATTTGCCTGAATGACTGGCGTGTGGGTGTGTGAGATGAGCTCATGCAACATCACATTCTTCCATTTACCAAGAACCGTTAAGCAAAGTCTAGCCACATCATCAGTACAGAACCATCACTACTTCTTAGATTAGATTGTTTTATTCTAATTTATACATTTATGCAAGATGCATCCCATTTGCACAATTAAAGTAGGTGTCTACAAGTCTAATAATTATGTTATACATGAAACTGAAATTCCTCCTGAAATTGTCATTCAAATGTTGGTAATGGATAAAGGGAGTGACATTATAGTAAGGAAATGCACTTGAGCAAGCTATGTCAAAATATAATAACTGCAATGACCATACTGATAAACAAAAAAACAAAGGGACAATCCATCTTTATCCAGTAATGGGCAAAAACACAAAAGTAAAATGAATGTATTTTTAAAGAGAGGAAGACTTTTTAAAATCTGGAAATACTATAAAGTAATTTAGTTGCCAAAGAGTCTAACTGTCCACATTTTCTTCGCAAGGGAAACATCTACAGTATTAACACAGATAATACTAGGATAAATGAAACAAACTACCCAGTATTTATTCATGCAACAAATTAATTATTACTGTGGCAAAGCAAATAAAAGCAAATGGCCTGAAACTTCTTGTAATCATACTCTTTTCTGTACCCTTTTGTTATTTATGTAATGTTGAAAGCCTACAATTTCCACATTACTTTGTGTAATTTGTATAATAGTACACAACATGCTGTCCATATTCATCCTAGGAAAAGGGTGTCATTGGACATGGCTTTACAGGAATATCAAACTATGAATTACTTGAAAGGTAGGTAGGGTTTTGCTACCATCCTACTGCACTGCCCTCTTCTCCTAGCTAGCACCTTTAAGGTATAATTAACTGCTGCAGATAACAAGATTTTTTAACTAAATATTTCCACCCTATGATTGCTTTCATGTCTAACTACTACAAACCTGTCTTCAAAGCAGATCTCTTACAAACAATGAGAGACCCCATGACAGCACCAATCATTTTTCAGAATATGTTAATTTTTTAGAAGTTGTTTCAGAAAATCTGAAGATCCGCATTTATTGTCACGGTATGCTTTTGTAAGACAGCAAATGTTCTTTCACATGTTCAGCAATAGGATGAATAACATAAGGGAGATATTAAATTGCAAGCAAGAGCTTACCTGATTCGAGCATTATATATTTAATCTTTACGAAACACAGGATTAGTTGTAAATTACCAGTATATTTAAGACACTGTATGAAGGACATGCAGTAAATACTTCCCCTTTTAGTTCAGCACACTGAACAGATGACTCATGCAGTGATCGGCAGAGCTAGTGCTACTAAAATTTTCATTTAGCTGTTGAATCACGGTTTCTACCAAATGAAATAACAGCTTTACATTAAAATCTCTTTATTTTTAAAAATGCACAAATATTTATGGTGAAAATGGACATAAATTAATATAATATTTCAACATGTTAACATATTCTTCTTTCACAACTTTTTTTTTTCTTTATGGCCATAACTGTTATTATTTCATCTTTGTAAATACAGGTCATTATTGTACAAACACACATTTATTGTCTTGGATGCAAACAGCCTTGACCTCTTTAACCAGAAGATATATTGCTTTAATTCAAAGGTCTGTACAAATACACTCATCTTTTTACTGAGGATTGTTATTACTTGTCTTAAAAGAGCTGCTGGGTGTTTATTCATACTGCTTATTTGCCTTCATGTATTAAACATTATTGAGTTTATTACTTTTCCATTAGAACATTTGCTGAAATCTTTTAATACCGATAATTTACAAAAAAACACCCTATAGGATAAACAAAGGTCACAAAGTCAGTAGAATCCCATGAAATTTGTAGACTTTTCATGCCTACTCAATCCAGTAATTAAACCAACAAAGAAACCTGGTCCCAGTTGCTGGCTCAGACTCCCTGTTACCCTAAATGAGATTAATTGGGTTCTATAAATGGATGGACAGATGGTGTTAACCACAGACTGAGACTAAAAAAAAGTCCACAGTATGAGGGCCTCAAAAATCTTCAAAGCACTTTTCTTAGTTCAACTGCCTTTTATTTTCAAACTTTCATCAAACCATTTTTTAATCTGCTTTTTTATTATATCGTTATAACACTTTGCCTGTGTGAACAGCATTAGGTGCATGGCAGGCAGCCAACCCAAAAACAACACCTGTCTATCAGTCAGACATTGCCAACTTATTGCTTTATCCAGTTTTGAACTAAAAAGATAGTGTTATTCTGCTTTTTCTATGACACCAGCATTTAAAACAAAGCTGAAAAAAATACTTTGCATAGGCCTACTTCTTCCAGAACTGATAGTTCACAGAAGCAAAGTTTGTATATTTTTTCTCTCTTGTTTATCATTTTCATTACAGTTATTATGTCTATTTGCTTTAACAACAGATTCTTCCTTTCCTCAGTTTTCATTGGACAACTTCAGCCTTTGGCCAAGAAACTTCTAAACAAAAAAAGGGAAGTGATAGTGTCATTACAGTCTGATATATCTGATACATCTGTATCTACTCAATCACATTCACACAGCAGCACTGTCTTAAACACATGCCAGTTTAGATGGTCCACTGTTTCGCTCCACAAGTAGCTGCGGGTATTAATCTGAATTACATCTGTAAGAATTCTCTTATCTGAGATGTATGGCCTGCACTGGGGCTTGCTTTTGCATGAGATTTATACAATGTAGGAGATTTTGTTTTTCTTCTGACTGCTTTCACTAAGCTTTTGTGGTATATGTAAAACTTTGTTTTCACTTACGCTACATATTTGCAACTTTTAATGATATTTTTACCAAGTGATAGTTTAGTGTTTACTAGCATGTTTATTGTTCTAGTACCATTTTATAATTTAAAGGGTACTAGGGAAAAATGTTGTTTACTCCACACACTAGTGTTTTTAAACATGTAAGAATAAAGGGTTAAATGAGAAATGAGAGCTTTCTAGATACAAGGAATTATATAATTTTGTTTAGTTTACCTTTATGTATTATTGTCAATAAAAAGAATTATTCCCAAATTGAAAATAGCATATTTAACCAATGCAGCTATTACAAAACATCCTTTTTTCATTAGTGTCTAACTACTAGACATAAATGAAATGCAGGGAGCTTTTCTGACCTATTGATCCTCTTTTTTCGACAGTTCCTCGGTTAATTGGTGCTAATAAGTACTTACCATGATTTGCAAAGCCAAAAATAATACAGATTACCAAATCCATCTAATTTTAGCAATGCCTAATTAACAAAACAGAGTATGTCAATGCCTCTAACATTTAGTATGATGTTGTGTCTGCCCGTTTCTTTTTCTTAGTCCTAAATGATTTGATCATCTGTCTGAGTAAACAGCATGACATTTCATTTTATCTACAATTTTCAAGGTGTCGGAGATCTACGAATATCTTACACAAGGAGAGGTCATTTAAAATCCCAATTTTTTTTCTTTTGTAATTTATGAATCTAATACTTGTCTTTGCATAAGACTTTAATATTGCTTAATTTCTTATCCCTTTGAATAATATGGATGGGATAATTGTAATAAAAAATCTATTGTTTAGTACTTGTATGTTGCACATATTATGTAAGCTGCCATTCATAAGAACTTGTACAACTTTCCACACTGAATTTCCGTAGGGCTTTGTCCATTTCACTCCAAAATATCTACAGCAATTCCACACGTTCCTACCCAAAATCCAACTGAATCAAAGTTCTTTTCCACACATGCTGCATATGCTCTGTGCAAATGAACAAGCAGATACAATTGGGTCCCCATGCTTAATATTTATTTCCTTTTGAATTTTGATATACTTAGGGTAAATCTATCTGCTAAACAAATAGATGTAAATGTATGTCACATTGTGTCATACTTTTTAAAATTCAACTAAACAAACAACTCAATTACTAAATTATCACACAGAATTACTACATGTAATGTTTATGCCAAGTGCTGATCACATTAACAATATTTTAAATGACCGGCCATACCTTAAATGGGTGAAGATATTACAACAGTCAGTAAATTACTTGCAAAACTGAGACTGAAGATGATGAAGTATTGTTTTCTCTGAGGAGAAAAACTGAAAATCTTGGATGTGGGGACATGTGTAGTGGCAGACAACTGAAGTGATATTCACCAAACAAAGCACAGTACCTGCTCCCTTGCTTCAAATGTCTCAAGGAGGAGCTTCACTTTGCATGTGACTGATTTCTTAATGTCATCCAAAAAGTGTGTCAGTTACATCAGTGACAGACAGCAGCCACAGAAAGTATATAACATAAAAGGCTTCAAGTTATCTTAAAACACTCATGGGGAATTGTTTTCTCCAAAATTGGGAAAAATCAACTTCTATTGCTTTACTTATATACCAAATCAGTCTTTTAATCAGTCTTTAAACCACAATTCACCATTAAATTGTCTACTTTAAAAGAGGAAGGAATGCTACTGATTTTACTTAATTTTAGAATTTGTATCACAAAGCCATCATTATGGAAGCCAGCATTCAAATGAATTGCTCAGAAACAGAAATGTGTATATTATCATAAATATTGAAATGTGAAAATGTCTACACATAAAATATGCAAACTGAAAACAAACCCACATATACATATTTATTATAAAGAAAGATTACAGATGCATACACAAATACAAAACTTTATAGGCATATAAATATGATAGATGACGTATGACATGATTTATGTTAATAGATCCACAAAGAAGCACAAAGGCAAGCATTTTGTTCATATATGCTAATTTAGTGTGAAAGTAATAATCATAATTTAGGACTACCTATTTATAACGTTAGTATCTTCTTTGACTTGAAGCCACCATTTATACTGTATATAAAAGGTGGATCATTTCGAGCGGACACATTTAAGAAACCAAACCATGTAAAACCAGGATTTGGAAGGGGGCAAAGGGAGGCGGGTATTAAATAAGTTTGCTAATCAGAATGTGTGGCTTGATAAGACGCAAACTGGTGCTGCAGGCAGGCGCCAAAAGTGGAACCAAAGCGAGTCACTAAACACGAAAACGCACAACTAACGGACGAGTGGCAAGGTGAATCACGGTCGCCGACCGCCCAGCCCCGCTGCGGCATCTGATTATCTGTCCAAAAAAAACTAGACTCGCCCATTACAGGTGAACGAACTGAGAAGCAGGAGCATACTGTACATTGAGCAAAGACGGGCACATCGCACTTACCAGCTGTGGAAACCAAGGAGGGCAGCAGAAAAGACAAAGTCCTTTTTTTGTTCGCACAACTTCCCGTCTGTAATTTAAATGAGGGCATCCTTATGACGCCCCTAGTAAGTAATCCATTCTCTTGCCTGGAGCATCTCTCCTGGAGATTTCGGCTACGCTGACTGTGTATGTATGTTGAGGAGCGGGGTATAGACGCGACCAACTGGTAAAATAGGGGTAACAGTTTACTTTACGAAATACCTAAAAATGAACCTGGAGGGGGCTGGTCCTGGAAAATGTTTAAATACATGAACAACTTAAATTTCTTAGTAGATGGAACGTTTAACATACGTTGTGGTTAGTTTTTTGGTTGTGAGTTAATGGTTTTCGCTTCTTAACCACCCCATTCTATATCCATATAGCAACGATGGTAGGTGCCGAGCTCGATCCGAACGCTCGTCTTGCCTCGCTCACGCTTTATTAACATTCTGTCCGCGTGGTGTTGCTAGGAGCGCGCCGGGTTCGCGAGCAACAAGTCGGGCGCTCACATCTCTTATTTCGTATTATTTTTGGAAAAATGTAAAGTGTGCGTACACGTTACACCAATATATCCCCATTATAGATGAAGAACCAGTCTGTTGGGTGTCTAAGCTCGTTAAGTGATGCATCTGACCACTCCTGTTGCAGATGAAGCCTCCCACACAAGCACATCTGGAGTTAGGCACGCACTGGCAGCAACATTTTACTCTTTGGGCAAACCTCATGAATTGGTAAAATTATTTTGGCATTAAGAGATAATTTCATTTAAAATCACAGTTTAAAACTTTGGGTAAAAATGTGATAGAATATTATGCTTGTTCTTGGGATGATATGATTTGGTTCACCATTATCATGTCATTTAAAGCCACACCCTACACAAAACTGTAGTAGCTTTGACTCAAATAATGTAAAAATGAAGTCAATACAAGATGGCTGACAACAACCAAGAAGTAATCTGTGATACAGATTTTAGATGTAATGAAGGCACAATATTTTTAGCTAGTTTTACCATGAAGATTATGGTGTTGTCATGGTGTATGTTTCTATGATTCCCAAGAGCAATGCCCTCTGGCATTTATGACCACAATGGTCACTGTTGACGGTTACACCAATGGATATAAGGTGAGTTAGGAGGTTCTAGACTAGGGTTAAGCTAATGCAGTCTCCTAGCCCTAAACTGGCAACCAAGTCATTCTTGTAGAGTTTGTCAATGACTAATTGGGGATGGACTATCTTCTGTATTATGAAACAAAAAAATAACTGATGTCATTTGTATAGCCAGCAGCTGTCAAAAAGAAAAGTTTCTCTAATAAAAGGCTTTTTTTGCTTAACTCCTGATAGAAAGTTTGTGTTTAATAGGCAGAGGTGGTCACTCCATTAGGCGACAGGTGGCTGCCTTGGATGCTGTCATCGGAGGATCCGCATTTATGAAAATTAAGGCATACATGCTCTGGACATTGAGGGGTAAATCTCCCTTCTCTTGGATTGTAGAAGTATGATAATAATGTTTGTGGTATATGCACAAAGATGTGCCATTTGTGCTTCAAAAGGGGCACATACTTCAGACACTGAAGGGGGGCACCCCCTAATAATGCCAGTTATGTTCTGTGGACAATGGATATATATCATCCCCATCTAGAGCTTCAAATGGGCTTCAACCGCCACTGTCCATAGGGTTAACTGTGCATTAAAAAGCAAAATAAATTGAATATTGGAGCCAGGAACATATAGAATCTACTGTTGTTATGTGTCAGTTTGAATTTGTGTATTTTATGTTTTATTACTCTTTTTAGATGCCTCACATCCCTGGTTGCCAGTTTTGGCAACTTGACTTATTCTTTTTTCACATTCTTATGTTGTTTCTGTTAGTTTCACTTACCATTGGTTATTTGTGTTCCATCTCTTTAAATTTGCCTTCATTCCCTGTGTTTTATAGCTGGGGCCACAGGAGGAGGGGCCACCCTGATTTCACAGTTGCTGTGTCCTGCTTCTGGCTTTTTATATCCAGTCAGAAGCAAGATCCAAGAGTCATGTACTGAAGTTTTACAGAGACTTTTTGTATGTAATGTTTTTATTTTTGGATTTTTTTTTTCTGATTATTTGGCCTGTGAAGTTCCTGGCCTGCCTTTTGAGGAGCATTTTAGAGGCCTCACATCCCTTGTTGCCATGTCTGGGACTCAAGTTCACAACAATTGGACACTATATTTTATGATAATTTGGAGAGACAAACTACAGTTATCAGTGATGAAATTGGAACAGGTCAAGTTGACACTGCAATACTCTCTGACTCCTGACTAGTAGATTAAAGAGGGAAATATTACCTGCATCATCTTTGAAATAGAAAACCTGCCAGTGATTCTATGGTCCTCTAGACTCACTGGTTTGTATGAACAAGTAATTCATGACTCTCAGAAGTTGGAGGGGAGAAAAATGGCTGTATTGGGAAATGCCTATGGAGACCTTCTTATCAGCCTTGATATATTTAGTTACAATATGCCAAAATATTATGATATTCTGTGAAAAATAGTTGTTGGACAAGTGAGGACATTGTCCATTACCTTCTTTTATTTTCCAAGCACAAACATATCACCACAAATAGACACACAGCCCAGGATAATCTCATTTATTAACATAAGGTCATTTGTATTATCATTTGTCTGTGTTTATTCACACAATGAATTGTTATTTCTTGGTTGTGTAGTGTTTTATCCATTTTGGTAAACTCATTTTGTGTTTTTTTCAAACGTGCTGTTTATAGCAACAAACTCATTGTTACTTATTGTTGCCTTTGTATCTCAGGCTTGGAAATAGGTCCTTAAGTAGATTATCTTGTTGTGAACAGTGCACTTAAAATAGCGAAAAGCGTTTTTGGCCTCCCAAAAGATCCACACACGAGGCCAGGATCTTTACTGGCTTGTCTGTCAATAAGCCCCAAGTTAAGAAGCCTGACCCCAAACTCCATAGGTGTTCTAAAATACACAAAAATGGGAGAGGAAACTGTCAAACCTCTGGCTTGAGAAACAAGCCCAACCAAGAGTATTTATAAATAAGGATGTATTATGTATGTATATTATGTACATTCTTTCACAGTCAACTAATCAGCCACTGACATACTTACTCTGTAGCCTCAAATATAAAGGGGGTTCAGTGATCTCAGGGTAGCATCTCTTCTTGGGGTTCCACCCGCAAAACATAAGGAATGAAAGAAAATAAAGTTTGTACACAATACATAGATGCTAAATAATAAGCATAACAATATAAACACAATTCACACAATAAGAAAAATAATAATTCAAAAACAACAATATTATTAAATAATCAAGGAATAAACTTAAGCCTGGACATTAACCCTGGCTCAACCATAACACTTATGTAGTGTGACGCATTTGCACTGTCTTTATAAAAGATGTGGTGCACATAAGAAAGTATCCAAACTCTACAAAATAAAGTGAAGACTTCAGGATAAATAAACAAATGTTTTGAAAATATTTATAGGGATTTGAAGCTTCATTTATCCCAAGAGTTCCCAAAGTGGTCAATATTGACCCCCCCAGGGTTGATTTGAACTTTCTAGGGGTTGATAGTTTCAATAAAAAAATTTGGGGGTTGACGACAGCAAAAATAGACCCCCTTACTACTGCTATTTGTTTGTTACTTCAAAATATCTATGATTCCAATAGGTACCTAATTAAGAAGTTAAATAATAAAAAAAAACAGTTTTTTGATAAAAACACATTTCATACCAAACTTGCGAATGAAAAGGTAAAATGTGTCATTAAAAGAGTCACATGTAAGAATGCATTATCGAACGTATCAAAGCAAGTGCGGACATGAAAAACCATTGCATGTCCGCACTTGCTCGCGGTGGGACGAGACGACGGATATTCAATATTAGCAGAATCTATCGGTCTTGTATGGTCATGCTTTCATAAAACACTATAAATTGGTTTGTTTCATGTGACATGTACTTATTTGTGATTTTAACTTTGAATATAATTATTTATTGAGGAGCAGTACTACGAAAAAGAAAATCAGAGTACACAGTTTATTTATTCGAGTTTGAACAAAAATCTTGTGTTTCAAGTAAGTACATACTTTATTGTTTTTTTTTTTTATCATAGGGGCTGTCGAAATTATTTGTTAATAAAAGTTTTTAGTTCTTCAGATAATAATATGACTGAACCAAAAAAGAAATGCAGACAGTACAGCTGGGACTATTTGTACTTATTTTGAATTTACATATTTATTTCATAAATGTCAAAAATGTAAAAAAAAACTCTGCTCGTGTTTTTTTGCTTTAATTTTCGTTAATGCAGGTTTCGATATTAAATGTTGCACAAGATACTACCATATTCCGTAGTCCTTTTATCTTTTTTCAATCATTAATTACAAGTGATTAAAATGAAAAGTTTGATATCTAGTGAAATATTTAATATCAAGTACTGTACAAATGTATTAATTTGAGTAAGTAAAGTAAATGACTAGGGGGCCGACAGTTTTAAAAGTTTTTGGTAAAGGGGTCTGCGGCCAAAAAAAGTTTGGGAACTCTTGATTTATCCATTACTTTGGCTTATGCTTATGTTTTTTTAGTTTGGGTATTTTGGTATAGAAAACATTGGTGTAGCAACCTAGACATCATCTGATGTTCCTTCTTCTAAAATCTTTAGCTTTTGTGATACTCATACTAAAATTAAAACACTAGCATTAAATCAGATGCACACATTACCTGTGCAAAATTACACTGTGCCTTCTGCACTCAAACATAGAAATATGAGTTTTACAATGTTAGTTCACTCATCAAATCAATACCTCCATGTCCTGAAATATTCCCAGTGCGGTTGTTGAGTCCAGATTAACCCAGTATACAGAAAGTGAGCGGGGATGTGCCTTGTAATGGATATGAATCCTTTCCAGAGTTATTTCCTACATAATGCCCAGTGTGGCATGGATGAGTTCCATTTCCATGTGACCCTAAGATAGAAAGGTGAGTTTGGGAATTTGACGACTGGGGGGTATCTGGTATAGTATTAGTATCATACATATTTTTTATTCTCTTTTTCCAGTATAAAGTGTCAAGGAGGCAGAGCAAGAAGCATAGAACGTGCACCAGAACTGGGCAGTTAGGTTCATTGCATCAGAGGACACATATGCATCATGCTCAGTTAGACAGGAACAATTTTATTGTTACCGAAACAACTAGCAGTATGTCTTGAGACTATCAAGGAAAACATTTAAAGAATAGGGAGAATTTATAGACACCATCTAGGAGACACCTCAACAAATAACCAAACTAGGATTGGAAATGATGCCTTACGATTTAGTGAAGAGATAAAATACTCTACATTCATGTTGTCAGCACTTTCTCTTACTGTGTGTAATGTGATGTTAATCTTCTTGTTACATGAGACCATCCAGGTTACAGTGAATTATGCATCTTTCACTAATCACATATATTGTCACAAAACTGTGCACCTATCACAAGGTGTTTGATTTCATACTCTCAAATTCTAAAGTCCCACTATTTCTGCAGTTTCTCTGTTCATATCGTGGGGGCACATAGACTGTAATAAGCTTGCCTTCATGTCTGGTTTCACTCATTTAATCAGGTTTTAATAGCTTGTAGGCCAAAACAGGCCTGATCCCAACAGCCTACCAAATTTAATTTGTTAGAAACCACTGTTTCTTATATTAATCTTATTTTCGTACAGATTTCTTACTAGAACTTTCAGCATCAGAATTTGGTGCTTTAATAAAATCTTTTAAGGATCAAACATACGAGAGTAGATAAAAAAGTAAAGGCAATTTGGAAATTACATGGTTACCGTAACAGATATGAGCTGGCACAGTACATGTTCATGATAGCTTATGGGTAATTCAAACACACACAGCGCAGTGCTCTGCTGTTAGTCTAGTTGAAGCCTGTGAGAGGATAAAAGGAATATCAAGGGGGAATGAATTTATTGTGCATGAAGCAATTTTGGTATGCAGTGCAAATTAAAAAAAATATATAGCATTTGTCTTAAAGAATAACATGAAACAACTGCTGAAACAGTTAAGTAAAAAGACAGTGTTTCAGGTGGTTGTTATCTGACGTCATGTTCTTTCATGTACCCAGTAAGACTTGACAGTTGTCACATACACATTAACTTAAGAGTTACTGGGAAGAACAAGAATGTAGTAGAGTGAGACTTTTATTTGGATATGTTATTTGGGTGTGTAATCTAGTGAATCAATCAGAGTAGATATTCAGATGATGTGAACCAATGAACCATTTAGAGTAAGTCTCGTATTTGGACCAATCAGTAAATGTCAGGATTAATTCAGTACTGTTATGTAAAAGCAGTTATCTATAAGTTTAGGTGTCTGTCTTTGCTCTGGGACCATTCCCATGACACCTCCACTCAGAGTACTATCCCTTAGTACACTGCTGCAACCTTGGTGCTCCCTCTTCATGAAGATAAATTAAATATGCATGACCAAGCTTCCTCCTATCTTGTTTCTTATTCAAAGAGGTCCTAGTTGAGGACAAGACTTCTTTCTTTAATATATTTCAATATTTCCAATATATTTCTACCACAAGCCAAGGTGAAATGAAAATGGACACTCCTTTGTGGGACTGCAACATTGTTGAACAACGCGTCGTAGTGAGATTATTTTGGACCAAGGAAGTGAAACCTCCAAAATTCACCAAAGGAGGTTGGATCAGTATGGATTTGAAACCAGCATGAGTGAGCTTGTTTTCAATTTTAGATTTGTAAACTTGATGTGTATTGTTCAGAACCTCTTTATCATCAGTTTTGAATGTTTTATTTTTCTTATTCAGGAGACACTTTAGCTCCTTAGCAACCCAAAAGCAGCACACTATCTTTGAAGGCACCACAGTGTCAACACAGAAGTTAATATATCTGTAATGCAGTCACTCAGTCCCTTAATATCATCCCTATGTGAGTCGAACATCATTTCCCAGCCTGTCCCTTTGAGGCAGCCATTTCAGCCTTCAGGATCCACTTCCTCACTATCCTGGTGGTAACAAATTGACATCTAATAACAGGCTTGTAGCTGGGAATAAGATGAATCAGGTTGTGGTCATATCTTCCCAAAAGTGCCAGAAGATTAAACTTAAAGGCATCTTTAACATTTGGATAAAGCAGATCCAGCTTGTTAATTCCTCGAGTGGAGCATATCACAAACTGATTGAAGTGTCACGTGATTGAAGCCACCACATATTATAACTGCAGTGTCAGAATGGTTCATCATTAAAGTGTTGATGACAGAGTGAATCAAATCTGCTGAGTCTTCATTTGCAAAGGGAGGAATGGAAACATTAATAAGGATGATGCAACTTATCTCCTTGGACAAATAACGTGGATGAATTCTGACAGCCAGTATTTTAATGTATGGATTTCAAACTGTAGTTTTAAGTGTAATACGCTCCCTTTGACACCATCCCATCTTCACATAGATGACCAGACACATCTTGCCTTTTTTCCACTACACACCGGGTCTCTGTTCAAAAAGGATGAAATATCATCCAGCATTAAATTTATTGATTATATATCTTTTCTTAATCAAAAAGTGAAAAGAAAGATTCCTTGCTGAAAACAGAGCTCCTTGGACAGTGTCCACCAGCTAAGCAGATAGCAATCTTCACTTAAATGACCGAGGTATATCTCAAAGTGTCAGAAAGGCACCAAATGAACCAAACACTCCATTCTTGCAACAAAGCACGGATTGAAGTTAAACTACACTGAAAACTCAACTAAGCTTCTTTTTAAAAACATTCTGATGAAAGGCAGCCACTCTCAACCCACTTAACATTTTTACAGTTTCTCAAAACACACAGGAAAGTTGCTGTAGAAGTTCAAGGCTGGTTCCCACGGAATTCAAAAGCTGCAGTAAGGAAGCAGACAATCTGTTGGAAACATTTTAAAGTCCTGCATTGCTCTTCCAAAACATACTTCACCCTTGTTCTCCTTGAAAAGTTTTTCCGGCCAAGGCTGTTTATCTGAAATCTGTCCATCGAAAAGGTTAAGTCATCCCCCATATACCGAGCTGTAATTTTCTTTTCTTTCTGGAAATGTTCAAAATTTAGCCCAACATTAATAAAGAGTCGTAGGGCTTCTATTGTATGACATTTAATGGGATTTGTGCAGTGGCTAGTACTGCCGCCTCATGGATCCAGCCTCTTATGCCTGGAGATTGTTGTTGTGATCTTTTTTCATTCTCCCCATGTCTGTGTGAGTTTTTCTTTAACATCCCGAACGACCAACAGTTTTGGTTATTTGGTTATTCTAAATTGGCCCAGCATGAGGAGGGTTGTGTGTCTGAGTACATTTATGGACTGGCACCCTGTACAAGTCTGATTCCAATGCTCCAGTTCTCTGAGAATTTCAAATTTAAAAGTGTGATGTTAAAGGATCTGAAAACAAAACTCTCTAAAGAAAAACATGATTAAGATAAATTAATGATTTATAATCAGTGATATTTGAAATCATGCAGTGCATTTTTTTTGTTTTGATCCATTTAAAGATAAGCTAGAACTAGGACTGTCAAAAATAAATATAGGAAAATAAAAAATTCCAAAATATATTTAGATTAGAAAGATTAGATAGAACTTTATTTGTTCCCAGGGGGAATTTTGGCTTTTTTACAGAAGCTCTTCAAATAATTAAATTAAAAACCTCGATTATCCATCACTCGATTAACCGTCAGGGCAAAAAAAAAACATTGCGTATATCAGCATCTGCCTATTACTACTGCCGCATAATACAGTGCGAGCTGTGAACATCAGAGCAAGTCTCCCTTATGCTTGTGCATAGTGTTTTTCCCCAGCACTGCGTATCATGCCACATTTTGAAATCAAAGCGTCAGTTGCATACTTTCAGCTTTAATAGTGTTTTGTAGCTTTTCTCTTTTATTATAATTAAACTACTATACATTGTTATGGCTTATAAACATGCATGTGGTGTTGGAAGTGTCATAAAAAAAACTGAAATTATTAAAAGTTTACGAAAAAGGCAAAAACGCTTCAAGTATTGCTTCAATTTATGGAGAAGGAGAAGAACAACAGTGAACGATATAAAGCGTGATGCCAACAAAATTGAAAAACGTGCCACAGAAAGAAAATACTGATGATAATGTCATTCTGTATTAATGTTAATGATCTTCTGCATTATAATTTTCTTTTTAAATTCTGTTATATTAGGGTGGAATGCTGCATAAGTGACAGGATTGGGTGAAGGGCTTCTGTTCTGTAAGGGGCAGACACACCTCTCAGGAGAAGTTGGGGGAAAAGGGAAGGTGCAGCGGAAGGAAGTTTTGAATAGGAAGTCAGGAGACAATAAACAGGAGTGTTTGCCGTATAGTAAAAGACAGAACATAAGTAGCAGGAGATAATTATTGGTAGGGAAAGCTATCTTCTACTGTTTTGGAGATGTGCTACGTAACCCAGATAACGGAGTATAAGACAGGGTATCATTTGTTACAGAACAAAGACTCCAAGTAAAACGTAGAAAACTCCACTACCTCTGAATTGTATTTGCTTATTACGCTGGTCATTACAATATTATATAAATGAATTCCATCCATCCATTTTCTAACTCGCTGAATCCGAATACAGGGTCACGGGGGTCTGCTGGAGCCAATCCCAGCCAATACAGGGCACAAGGCAGGAACCAATCCTGGGCAGGGTGCCAACCCACCGCAGGACACACACAAACACACCCACACACCAAGCACACACTAGGGCCAATTTAGAATCGCCAATCCACCTAACCTGCATGTCTTTGGATTGTGGGAGGAAACCGAGCCCGGAGGAAACCCACGCGAGACACGGGAGAACATGCAAACTCCACACAGGGAGGACCCGGGAAGCGAACCCAGGTTTCCTAACTGCAAGGCAGCAGCGCTACCACTGCGCCACCGTGCCGCCCTATAAATGAATTAATTTTGTTAATACTATATTATATTTTGTTTATATATGTTTATGTTTGTTTATATATATATATATATATATATAGTAAATAAATACCACTATTAGGCTAAACTAATCTACTGTATATCATTTTTAAAGTAGCTGTTCTGTTATCCATCTTTTCGCTTATCTGTCACGGCCTCGTTCATGACCCCTGATGGATAATCATGGTTTTAGTGTATAAATACACACACAATCACACACACCAGAATGATTTAAAGGTAAGAAAACTAAAGAAAGAAAGCTTCTGTCTTGGCAGTAGTGAGACATTGTGCACACATGTTGCTATTGGTGTAAAGGAGCCACAGTAGTGTTTCTTGACACACTTCTGGTAAATAATTCATTGGCTGAAAATGTTAGTGTGTCAGAGTGAGGAAGTGCAGCCTTGTTCATAATGGCACTCTGTTTTGTTTTAATTCTTTCCTTCGCTACTACCTTCATTATTTATTTATTCATTTTTTCAAATATACTGTTTCAATACATCCATTCTTTGTACCCACAAAGCCACTACTGGGTCACAGTCCTGCCAGAACCTATCCTGGTTGCATCAAGTGTAAGGTAGTAAGCATCTGTAATTACAATGTTAGTCCGTTTCTGGGTATGCTGTCTTACAACAGACCACCTAACCTGAACAGACACTGGTAGAATTTGCAAAAATCACACAGACAGAGGTGGAGCCTGATTCAATCACATGTAATTGGGAAGCAGCAGTGCTTGCCAAAGTATCACCATCCTAACTCACATCTATATTATTACTTATAATTTGAACAAAATAGATATAAAAATATTCAGCCTGCAATCTCTTTTCCAACACTGTGTGGTGTTATTTTCATAAACTGCTGGCATATTGAGTCAAATGTACTATATGTTAACACAGACCAAGTGATAGCTTTTTTGAATTGCACCTGCATAGCTTGTGTCAGAAAACGTAACACTGAAAATGAAGAATAAAGAATTGACAGCTTGCAGGAAGGGCAATCCCATAAGGTGTACCTCAATGTAAAAAGATTAAAGATTGACCTTATAGTTTCAGGGCAGCAGCATGACGGCAAACGTTGTGAAGGTTTTTATTTGTTTGCTACCTCATCTAAGTGCTTATTGTGAAATAAAAAAGCAGCCTTACCAACAAAAGATCTAGGAAAATTAACTCCTTGCTAGGTGGAAGTGTATCACAGTTCCATGTTATTATCATGCAGAATTTGAGTCACAGTGGATTCATTGGGCTTTTTTGACACGGATTAACAGAAAAAGACTCTTTAATATACATTAACTTTGATCAGTTACTCTGTGTTTCATATTTCTCATTAATTTAGACCACTTTGCCGAGATCTGTTTTCATTTTGACTTTAAAGAGTCTTTGTCTACCGATCTCTGTCAAAAAAAGCCATATGAAATCCACTGAGGTTCAATGTTATATAACAATATAACAGTAAATTAAAAACTTTCAAAGGGGGGAGTCTTATTATAGGCATTGTATAGCTAGCTGAATGGTACTTAAGCTACAGAATAGAGCTGGGGTCCAGTCCTGGAGGTCCACATTGCAGGTGTTTGCTTTTAACTAGAACCCTTTTCTTTACTACAAAAGCAGTATGCTTCTAGGGCTTAGTTTTAGTTAAATTGTTTGATAGGACTCAGAATTTTTACCTATTTTTACTGTAAACTGATACATGTAGGTTTTAATCATTGCCTGTCTTCTTTATCAGCTGTCAGTTAATAATGAGGTACAAATGACAAAGAAACCACCAGCTAACATGCTTTCATTTAAACCTGTGTACATGTATCATCAAGCGTCTGTGTTAATAAAATGCTTAGAAATACATGAGAGAGAGAGGAGTTACAAATCTGCTCTACAACAAAACATATGAATAATGATCTCAGAAAATGAAAAATGTACAATATGCTAAACATTTGTCTTGCAAGAATAAAAGCACTAACCCACCATATAATTAAATGCCAAGTTTCATTATCTACCAGGCCTGGCTTCTAATTATGAAACCTGTACCCACTGTGGACCTTCAGGTATCCTTGGCATAGTGGGCTTACTATATTTGAAGCCTTTGCCTACTGGTTTTAACTCCAAATAATGCTTTTGAGTTAATTTATTTTCTTAAAGTGGAGTCCTACAGTAGATGAATTATACACATAGTAGGTGTTCCTGTCTCTGTTTTTATTCTATCACTGTGGATGAGAATTGAAACAGTTGTCTGTCTCCTGAAAACAAATTTGTAAAAGATTTGCTTGTTTTACAGTCCACGTAAACTAGTTTTTCTGACCTAACAAGTTATGGTTTAGCTCTCTTGCCTATTTCACAATCTATATTAATAAAGCAACTTCTTAACTCCAGTTGTATTTGCTCAATATTTTATTGATGTATTGTTATTGGGGGTTGCCAAACATCATCTGTGCACTGTTTACTTATTATTTCTCCATATTGCGACTGATATGCAGTGTCCCTTGGCCAGGCTACTGCATTTGTAATACGGTTTAGAGTGTTTGCTTGATGTGTCCTGTAAACACTGCATTTCCTTTCTGTATGTTATTGAATTTTTGATATTGATATGTTATATCTGTTATTGAACTTGAAAGTGTCCTACGACCCTTCTTCCATCGGGTCTTGTCAGCGTGTGGCTGGCTGGTTTAGAGGAGGTGAGCAGTTGTGGAGGGTTGCGGCAGAAGCGCAAGGACAGAAGTGGGTGGGCTCCAACTTGATTAAGAATAAATGGAAATTTGGTCATTTCTCAAAATTCATTGTTCCTCTTCAGTTAAATATTATTGAATTGTGTCCTTAGTCTCAAATAAACAAGTTAAAAATGTATGCATGATATAACATTCAGGTGTCCTCCGGGACATAGTTAACTGATTTGAAAACTGTTGCACTTTATATTTCTTATTTATTTCATCAGAGTTAGTTATCACATAATGTTAAATGTTTTTACTAGCAATTAGTGACAATGTCATATAATAAAGTCCCAAAGCAATAATATCCAAAGCCAGGAAATCACACAGAGTCCAACGGCCTTCTGGTTTAATTTTGGACATTTGTGAAAGAAAATAAACAGCCATGCTCTGTCTCCAGAGAAAGCCGTTGTTCCTGAGCACAAAGACATTTTTATACATAGCTTAACATGGATAAAAAACTTTGATACTCCCGCTATGCTAATGGGCAACAACTAATGGCATTTTGCCACCTTTGTGCGATCACCCTTCAGTAATGCCTAATTTATTAGGTTATGCCCCTTCATTAATCATTACGCTAATAGCCAACACCTGTTTGGTGTTTTGCTGTCTTTGTCTAGTATGCTTTTATTTTTTTCTTAGTTTTATTAATTCTAACCAAAAGCAAAAAACAATCCATACAATCAAATCAAACTTAACAAAACCAAAAATCAATCCTCACCCAAAAGAAAGAAAGTCAACAAAGCAAATCTTTAAAGCAGCAAGGAAGGAAGAGTATCCTTTTCCCTGATATAGAAAATAATTCTAAAATGTTATTGATTAGATCCTGCCATGTTTTAAAAATGTTTTGAACAGATCCTTTGAGTGAGAATTTACAGAGATAGTAAGATCTCTGGGGTGAATATATTATATTAAACAAATGTTAAAGATGAGAAGCTAAGTGTCTGCCTTTAATAAATCCATTTTGGTCTGGTGATATTACAGAAGAAAGCACTTTCTCAGTCCTTCTAGCTAGAACTTTGGAGAGTATCTTATTTGGTATTCTTTTTGACCATGCTGCCTTATTACTACTCCTCCATCCAGTCTTTGGCATTGGCTTTAGGCTGTCATTTTACATGGTGGAGTGGTTACATGGAAGACTCAGTGCCTATCAGTGCATAACAGTGCTATAGCTAAGGCTCAATGCCATTTAGTGCTTAACATTGCTTAAACATTTTTGGTGAGATTACAATATTCTTTAAAAATACAGTCTTATAAAGTACAGGATCACATAGTAACACAAGTGCTTAATCATATTATACATTCTAATTTCTGAACATACTGTATTCTAATTATCCAGTGTGTGATTGTATATAAAAATACAGTATCCAGTAAATATTAATGGAGATATATTTCCAAAACATTCATATAATATATGCAATCACATGAATTAACAGACTACATTAAGTTCCTGCTTTTTAACAGAGTGTTACAATATCATGTAGTTAAAAACGTAGCCCAAATTGGCTTGTAGTGGCACCGAAGCTTTCATAGTCCATATCAAGTGATGTAAACATAACATGGATGGATGTGCTGTTGTTAGGTGTGGAATGTCAAATGCCTTATTCCTAAGGGACATGATCTGAATGAAGTCCTAGCACATTCACTGTTTTTTTGAAGTCTGAGTGCTCTCCCCATCTGGATTGTGATAGTCTTGTCTTCTCCCTCTTCTTAAGGACATTGTGATAATTTCCTCCTGCCTGTATTCCCTTAGAGGTTTTGGGTCAGCCAGGAGGTGACACTCATAACTACCACAACATGCTGCTTCATTTGACTGCTGACTCTTCAGCCCAGTATGACTGAGTGTAGCTGTGTGCTTCAGCATGCCTTGTGATGGGTTGCCTTTTGTCAGATATTTGAAGAACATGCACTTAGCGCAGCACACTAAGTGGCTTGTACTGTATTTCTGTATAGCAGGAGTGCTGGGAATTACATGGTGATAGATTTAGGTCTCAGAAGGAGAGAGATAAAGGGAGTGAGAGGGACATGACCTCTATTGACTATGGTAGCCTTTTACATAAGAACATAAGAAATCTGAGAAATGAGAGAAGACCATTCAGTCCATCAAGCCCATATGTTTAGCTAATAGCTAAGCTGGCCCAATATCTCGTCCATTTTGCTATAGACAGTGACCTAAAGCAATAGAACAGTGTTAGAGAAACAATCTGTGAACATTTAATTTCACTCAAAGAAGGACAGCAATATTTCCCTCTGCTCCTGCATGAGCATTTCATTAGCTCGTCAAGATAAGTCACCAAGGATGCTGGCTTGTGCTGATCAGTAAGCTGTTTGGGTACCTATCTTGTGCAAACTTTATGGTACCCCAAGTCATCAAGCACTATGGTATGTGCAGATCCTTAGCTGATATCCAAATATACAGCAACAGTGGACAACGTAATCCATCAGTCTTCTCTGATAAAGTCATTTGCCATGTCGATGTGGGCTTGTGTATAAGATGCTGATGGTCGACCAGATTGAGCTTTGTTGATTACACTTGTTCATCCTCCTTTAAACCTTTCTATCCATTCATAAACATTTCATTGAGTGGTGCTGTTTCCATTACCGTACTAAGTCAACATCCTTCAGTGAAGTTCAGCAGGTTTCACAACCTCTGCCCAACAGCACATTGCACCAAAAATGGTGCAGTCCCCCAGTGGAGCACCCATGTTCATTTGACATTGGCTTTAACTTGACTAACGGCAGAGCGCTGCACTGTGCATGTTCAATCTACCCATAAGCCATTGTGAACGTGTTGTAGTACATCATCTTCTATCCATTGTGGTTACCATGTAACTTTCAAATACTTTTAGATTTACTCTTGTATTATATTTTACACATTTCATTATCACAGCAAGATCTGCCTAGCAGATGTGGCTGCAATTAACAAAGAAAAAGAAAGATCTGGAAAGGAGACCTCCAAAAAAAGGAAGCAGTCTATATGGGTGTGCAGTGCCTAAATGTCAGGGTATTGGATTCTATGGCATCTGGGACAAGTGATTTGCCACTAGGTGTCAGTAGTTTCATATTTACAGCTATTTTAGGTTAGATTTTACTTTAAAAAAAAATAAAACTCGAAACTCACTTTCCCCGGGAGTCTGAAACTGTAACCTATAGTAGTAGTAACAGCAGTATTGTCATATGTACAAACTATATTATATTAATACAATATAACATAACGTAATATTCTTAAACTCACTTATGCCAATTCGGGAATATTCCAGCAGAATTGGACATACAGAATAAAGCAAACCTAGACAAGCAACCTCTCTATAACTGGTCATACAAGATCAGGGGCTACTAAACATTTTCAACTGAGGACCCAAGTAAGAAAATCATTACCTTACTGGGACCTAAGAAAAGGACTACTACCATAATGACAGCAGAGCCATAAACAGACAGACAACAATGGCCATACAATAATAAAAAACAGTGAACATTTTAGTTTCCTTTCAAGCATATTTCTCACGTGAATATTAGTAAAACAGAAAAGTGGAAAGTAAACAAATTTTTATTGAAACATAATTCAAACCAGGTATTACATTCTTGAGGTGTATAACTGTCGGTGTAAATGCCTAGTGATAAGCTTTAGTAAACCTGAGAGAAACAAATTCTTGGAGTTCTATGATTGGTCACTTAACTTTGTCACTTGATTAAGGGCACTGGATAAGCAATAAAGTAGTCAAAAAAGAATTAATTAATGCAGTTTATTTACCTTGTCTTAACATTTTTCTACTTTTATCAGAAAAGCTTCGCCATTAACAAACAATACATAAAGCATTTCTAAATGAGCTCACAAATAGTTCGACACATTCTGGTTTTCATTTAACAATTCAAAAAACTGAGTAATAAAGTCAGTCAGTCATTATCCAACCCGCTATATCCTAACACAGGGTCACGGGGTTCTGTTGTAGCCAATCCCAGCCAACACAGGGCGCAAGGCAGGAACAAATCCCCGGGCAGGGCACCAGCCCACCACAGTGAGTAATAAAGTGGCTACATTATTCCTGAAAATGCATGCACTATTTGTGTTTTATGTGGGAGATAAGATAAATCTTCATGAATAATTTGGAACTGTCCCCTTTTAAACGTTTAGTGCTCTCAAACGACACTATGCTGAATGTGTACAGCTTTTCTCAACATTCTGATATTTTCTGATGTTCTTATGGTTCTCTGTGGTCCAAACAAATCCATCACACTACCAGTAGACTGAAGTTTATACAAGCACTTGAGAAAAATGTGACCAGGTGGAATTCTTCCTTGCCGCAAGCTAATGCAAAATCTTCTTTGCACCTCTGCTATAGGTTATGATTCAATGTATTCCAAACAGTGAACACACACACTTAAAACTTAAGATGCCAGTAGTTCTTCAGAACATTCCCATTTGGGAAACATTTTGGTTCTCAATAGCCCCATCCACATGAAGGTTCCATAAAGAACCATTTATCTTTATTTAGATCGGTAACAGGCTCCGTGAATAGATGGTAACAGATTTGTGATATACCAATAAGTAATGATCTTAAAAGGACTCCTGCTGCATACATATAGTAACACAGGCTTATTTTAAGTTTTCTTAATCTGTTAGTGTCCTGTTAGGTGGCCTACCACGTAGCAATGATTTTTGGGTTTCTTCTACATAAGAGGAAGTTTTTCTAAGCACAAAGAACCAACTTCACATGCAAAGAACCCTTCCCAGAATGAAATTGTGCTTTGTCAGGCAATAATTCTGCGAGGAACCACACAACCCAGTAAAGAACCATAAAGTGCCATTAAAGAACTATTATTTTAAGAGTGCATGATGAAGCATTGACCATGTCCACTGTCAAACTGCTTTTAGTACACAACATATATGCCCAAATCCTATTCACTCGCCCTTCATAACTCTTCAAAAATTATCACACCTTTATTTATAACCTGTTCTCCTATTATTTAGACATTTAGAACTAATGCTGTGGTGCCTTCACCTAACAATCTTGTCTGTCATTCCCTCTTGTTATCCTCCTTCTTATTTGTGTTTTTGCTTGTTAGACATCTCAGTTTAAATGGTTGTGAAAGGGTAAGGTGGTGTCATGGGACATATTTTTAAAATTTTCATGGCATGGAAACGAAAGTTGTCTGTGATCCGTTAACAATGTTATTTTACACACTAAATAGAGGGCAGTACATATTTAGGCACAAAATTCAGACTTGGATAAACTCAGCTAATTGTACTACACAATCATGTGGTGGCCCATCACAAACGTGTCCCATGGTTTAAGAAACACCAGTCAAGCCTTTTGTTTCTTATTTATGACACTTAGGAGTGGCTTTTTGCAAATAATTCTAGCATAATGGTCTGCCTCATGAAGTATTCTCTCAACAGTGGATGATGAGATGTGTTTTGTTGTTTGAACTATGGGAAGCATTTATCTGGGCTCTGATCTGAGGTGCACTTTAGCACCAATGTCTAAGGCTGGTGTCTTAAATAAATGTGCCATCAGGAGCAGAGGTAACTCTTGGTCTTTCAGTCCTTTGTCAGTCCTCAATGGTTTTTGGGCTTGATCGTTTTTGAATCACCACTCAAAGACATGTGCCAAACACTTGGAATTTTTTGGACTCACTGACCTTCTTTTCTTAAATTAATGATGGCTTCTTCCTAGTCAAAAAATAGCAATCCCATATAAAAATGGGAATAGCTATGGAAGATGAAAAAAAAGAAGGAGATGGCTTCTTACTTCCTTTTGCTAATGCTACATTTTTCTGCCATATTTTGGCGTAATGAAAGCAAAAAAAAAATTGAATGATGCCAAGTGAGGGTATTTATCCCCTTCATAAATTGGTACAACACCAGGAATTACTTAAATACATAAACAAGGAAGGGAGCTTCAATGATTAACCCTATATGAGGTGCACAGATGGATGAGAATGGTTTCCTGATTGTGGTTGTGCACATTTGTCATTAACGCAAAAGGGGCTGTTTTGAGGAATCCAGAATACGAGATCATTTTGATTTGTTCAGAATGTTTTTGTTCTCTGCGTAATTCCACGTGATCTGTTTTGTTTTCTTTGCAATGTCAAGTTTTTTAAAAATAAAGAAATATCCAGCAATAACTAAACTTCTTTTGACTGGAACTGTATATACATTAATACTGATATAATAATATTACAGGCATATTGCTGCTATGGATATGTTTCTATTATAACTGAATAATTTAAAAACAGGCATGATGGGAGGTCTAAAAAAGAGGTGGAATTAAATGGTGGCTAATTGTGCTCCTGGATAACATCGCATCATTGGAAGGATGGGCAGCATTAGTCGTGGTAGCTTCTAATTTTTCCACCATTCTCTTTCTGGTACTACCTCCACTGAGCCCTCTGTCAGTCCTCTAATACATAATGGAAGGCACTACATAAAATTAAAGTTGCCAGCTGGAATGACATATTTTTCTTCTGCTCAGTCACAGTTATGCAGATGTGCCTGGGTGCCCAGCATAGTATGATACTATGCATTCTGTTCATCTTCATATGTTCCTGCCCACCTTAGATAGTCTAGCCTCTCAAATTGCAGTTTACTTTTATCAAGAGTGGCAATTTGACAAGACAGGCCTTACAAGAGAACTGCACGTTTTAAAATAGGACAAAAAATCATGGTCCTCACATGCTAAAATTACCTTTCCTATCAAATTTAACAACGATCACAAGGGTTTAAGTACAGCAGTCAGAAGAAGAATCTGTCATCGTTGACTAGAGTGGCATCCTTAAGTTGAGTAGAATGTGGATCCTGTATGATGTTAAAGTAGAGTGTGCCAGCATAACAGAAGCTGTCTGCCACTTATCTAAATATTCTAGGAAAGCTTTTTGTACTTTCTTGCACAATACTTACGTCTGGGCATTGAATCCCACACCATAATTGCTCTAGAGATGGAGTCTGTTGATCCTGCAGAAGCTTGGCATTAACTAATGGGTGGTCAGCACAACCTGGTTGTTCTTGCTTCTTGTGTCATTTCATTAATACTGAGCTTTTTTCATGTTATTGGCTCATTCTTTAGATTATTCAGATAAACATTTCATTCCTGAGAATTATTTGTCCTCTTTCTGCGCTCTTCTTTCTCTCCCTGCTCCCAACTCTGAGGCTTCATTAGTTGCTTTTAATACACGTGACAATGGTAGCTAAGAAATAATTCAGTGAACGTCAGCACAGCTCTAAAAATGTGTTCTCTCCTTACATAAGAAAACACTTCATCCAAGTTACAGGAGGAATGTTCACTTCACAGATGGCCTTATAAGATTTCATTCTTTTCTGCTTGATTAAACAGTTTTATGTTGACATTTTCTGCATTTATCTATTCAGCAAAATATACTTGTATATGTATAAATGGATGCATATTCGTTTTATTAAGGTTTGCTATCACATCCACATTACTAAATACAGGAAGGGCACCCTGGCACAGAATTTAGAATTAAATTAACCTCTAAGGGGGATGGGCAGCACGGTGGCGCAGTGGTAGCACTGCTGCCTCACAGTTAGGATACCCGGGTTCGCTTCCCGGGTCCTCCCTGCATGGAGTTTGCATGTTCTCCCCGTGTCTGTGTGGGTTTCCTCTGGGCACTCTGGTTTCCTCCCATAGTCCAAAGGCATGCAGGTTAGGTGGATTGGTGATTCTAAATTGGCCCTAGTGTGTGCTTGGTGTGTGGGTGTGTTTGTATGTGTCCTGTGGTGGGTTGGCACCCTGCCCGGGATTGGTTCCTGCCTTGTGCCCTGTGTTGGCTGGGATTGGCTCCAGCAGACCCCCGTGACCCAGTGTTCGGATTCAGTGGGTTGGAAAATAGATGGATGGATCTAAGGGGGATCCAGGGAGCATAGTAAAACAGTAATTAGCATTGATGCTCTGTTAATCTAGTGCTGTGGGGTCAAATCTCCACGCAGTCTCTGTCCTTGTGGAGTTTGCACATTCTCCCAATGTCTGTGTGACTTCCAGTTTTCCTCCCAAATCTCTAATGATCAGCATGTTAGTGCATGACTGCTGTCTTTGTATACTGGGATAGTTTCTAGCCTCCCACAATCCTGAACCGGATTAATTGCATTTGAGAATATTACGTCAAAGTGAGACTTTACTTTTAGAGGTTTGCTCATCCTAATCACCGATGTGGTGCACAGGAGATACCCCAGCAATGTCAGATACAAGTCTGATACAAGATCAAAAAATGATGATTTATTTCATATAAATTATGCTTTATTATTCATGTTCATAATTTTCCCCTCTGTATCATTTTAATTTCCTTTAAAGCTCTTGGCAATTTTCTGCTTCATTGACAGTAGCCTTGAATTTAATGAAGCCCTCAATTCACTTTTTTTTTGCTCACTAAACTTTAGAAAATACTTTCATGATAGCTAGCTCCATCTAGTGGCTGTGATCTGTTACTATACACTGAAACCTTTCAAGGGAGTAGCCTACATAATACATATTGCAGTCCATCCATCCATTATTCAACCCGTTATATCCTAACTACAGGGTCACGGGGGTCTGCTGGAGCCAATCCCAGCCAACACAGGGTGCAAGGCAGGAAACAAACCCTGGGGAGGGTGCCAGCCCACCACAGACATATTGCAGTACTTCTTAAATTTAATATATTCATCCGTCTCTCCCTAAATTTACATACTAACTTGCTTGTCCTGTCTGGTATCCCAGTAGTACTGAGCACACCCTTAAATGGCATGCCAGCCGATCACACCGCACACACATCCACACTCACTCGCCGATGAGCCTAACATGCATGCTTCTAGAATGTAGGACATGGAGGACTCTGTTGCTGCAGATTTCATGCAAACCAGTTCATAATCGGTAGTCTCACAAGGCCAGATGGGATTCTCAAATGCGAATAATCACGTCTGGGGTCAACTTCTAATGTCTGTAGTGAACAGCAACAAAATCTTGCACTGCAAAGACTACATCTACATGGTTTCTTCCTACAAGACCTGCCCCAATTTCTACAGCACTATAAACTGCCGGGGTTTCTGGGAGAGGGTAAAAGAAAACGAACAAGGCACTTGACACTGGGAGAAAATAAAAAGCTAAAATTGCTGTTATCAATTCAGTAGCACAAGGTAGCTTAAGCTTAATGATTAATTCATTAAGACAGTTTGACATCCGTGGCAGAACGACGGGAGCTGAGCAGGCTCCTGTCAATCATGAAGAATCCACCGCATCCACTGAACAGTATCATCTCCAGACAGAGGAGCAGCTTCAGCAACAGACTGCTGTCACCATCATGCTCCACTGACAGACTGAGGAGATCATTCCTCCCCCACACTATGCGACTCTATAGTTCCAGCCGGGGGGGTAAATGTTAACATTATACAAAGTTATTCTCTGTTATACCTGCATTTTTATCAATCTTTAATTTTATATTGTTTTTATCAGTATGCTGCTGCTGGAGTATGTGAATTTCCCTTTGGGATATCTATCTATCTATCTATCTATCTATCTATCTATCTATCTATCTATCTATCTATCTATCTATCTAATGCATGTATTTGTCAACGCAAAAGGGGCTGTTTTGAGGAATCCAGAATACAAGATCATTTTGATTTGTTCAGAATGTTTTTGTTCTCTGCGTAATTCCACGTGATCTGTTTTGTTTTCTTTGCAATGTCAACTGCAGTCTGTGATATGATTTGTGTAAGAAATTTGAAAAATGTAATATTTTTTGGCCAAATTTTGAATTCTTAACAATCTCTTTTTGTCAATTTATTATTCATATGGCAGAGTCTATATAACGTATTTGCATCCTTGGAAGTTTGCACATTTTATTTTTATACAACATTGAATTACAGTGGATGGAATTTGGCTTTTTTGACACTGAGCAACAGACAAATACTTTACAATCAAAGTGGAAACAGATCTCTGCAAAGTGGTCTGAATTAATTAAAAATATAAAACACAAAATAATTGGTAGCATAAGCATTCACAAGTACACCATCACTGTTGCAACCAATTGGCTTTAGAAGTGTTGTGCATGTGAGTGTGAGAAACAGCATTAAGGCTTACGCAACAGTAATTCTCTGCCAAGACAGGAGATGTCGCTGCGTACTAATGACCTCCATTCTTCTCCTTCTGCAGAAAGAAAGATTGACAACATTCCATCTTTGACATAACTTCTGGGATCCGTCCACCTGGACCTACCTCTTATCCCCAGAATGCCTAAAATCCGGATGAGTCACCATCTTGTGCAGTCAACATGAGACGGAAGTTGGCACAACTCACTTTTTTGCATTGTACATGTGTGGTGGCAGTATTAAAAGATATAAAAATTTGAATTGGATGTGATGAGGAATAACAGGATTAGGAACAAGTACATTAGTGGGGCTGAGGTTGGACGAAGACATAGGCAGAGAGGTGAGATTGCGTTGGTTTGGACATGTGCAGAGGAGAGATCCTGGGAATATATTGAGTGAAGAATGGTAGGGATAAAGATGCCAGGCAAGAGGAAAAGAGAGAGGTCTAAGAGGCAGTTTATGGATGTGATAAGAGAGGACATGCAGGTGAGGGGTGTGGCAGAGCAAGAGCAAAGGACAAGAAGTGTGAAGCCAACCTGGACACAGACAGGCAGAACACAGGCTCAACACACTGTTTATTTACAGTTTTGTGCACAGTACACCAACACAACACAGTCCTTTCTCTGCCACTAGTCCTTCCACCTCCAGTTCCTCCTCAGGTTTTGTCTTCTTACTCCCGACTCTCTTATTCAGGTCCTGGAAGTGTTCCAGGTGGCTAATCAGCATTACCTGGAATCACTCCCAAGTGTTCTGGCGGTCCTTTATAGGGCTCTGCAGCTCCCATTGGTGGCCCCCCTCCTCTCTCTGACCTGACGTATCTTCAATATTGGTACCATTGTTAATGAAAAAAATCAAAATGGATCAGACACATGGTATAAGATTAGATTCCTAACTATGTCACATTCTTGTACAGACTGCACACTTTTCCCCTATCTGTGTGGCCCACCCAACACATGCACACACACACATTTACTCATCTCAAGACTATTTTAAAATCATTGATCAAACTAACGTGCACAATCAATTAACCGCTAATCTAAATTAGCTGATTTTCACTATAAAGGTTTCAACAGGTTATTAGCAAATTGGCCAATGATAAAAAAAATTACCTTTTTAGTTACTGCTTTTCTAAGCTTTATAGTACATTAGTCGCTGTGCTCCCTTACGCAGGGTACTACGGTAACTTAGCCAGCAAACATCTTTATTTATTTTTTATTTTTTTGCAGCGAATATTGTATAGTGTTAACAATGAGCAGCAAGCCAAGACCTCTTTTACCACAGCAAAAGATGATCGAAATATTAGCCTTTACATTTAAGAAAGTGGAGTGATAAACTGAGAAAAGGGAATTGGAGAAGCTGTCTTGTGGAATTAGACACATGGCAAGAAAAGACATTTTTATTTTGTCTTTTAATTAGTGTGGTCACCGTGTGTGTGTTTGGACAGCGAGTTTGAATTAAGTACAGCAGCTTACATTTTTAATTAGAAAAAGAAAAGATAAGGAAAAATGTGAAATTGCTGCTTAGTAAACTGTGTGAGAGAATAATTTAGATGTAACAATAGTTAAGTATTTTGGTTTGCAGTGTACATTGAAATATATAAGTATTTGTTTTAAAAATGTCATGAAGTTATCCCTGAAATGGTTAAGTACACAAAAGACAAGGATGTACCAGAGGAAGGCTGATGTCATACACAAAATGTAAATGGGGATGATTAAGAAATCAGCAGATGTCCTATAAACCACAAGACTGGACAGTATCTACACACATAAAAATGTCAAGGGTGATGACTAAATCTAAAGATCTCAGAAGAACGAGAGTATAGTAAAATACACTATTATTTACCAAGTGATCTGGGTGTGTAAGCCAACGAACCAATCAGAGCCATTGTATGTATTGATTAACACTGTTATGTTAATTCATTTGTTTATCAAATAGACCTCTGCCCTAATTATTTGGACCATTTTGACTGTGCTGTAACAGACTGCTGTGATGAGTGCTCCCTGTTCAGCATTCTCTGTAAGAGTGAATAAAGGACACACATGGACAAGCTTTCTCCTGCCTGATTACAGTAATCCCTCCTCGATCGCGGGGGTTGCATTCCAGAACCCCCCGCGATAGACGAAAATCCGCGAAGTAGAAACCATATGTTTGTGTAGTTATTTTTATATATTTTAAGCCCTTATAAACTCTCCCACACTGTTAACATTATTAGAGCCCTCTAGACATGAAATAACACCCTTTAGTCAAAAGTTTAAACTGTCCTCCATGACAAGACAGAGATGACAGTTCTTTCTCACAATTAAAAGAATGCAAATAGATCTTCTTCTCTTCAGTAGCAGAGAATTTCAGAGGGAGAGAGGGAGCTCGCGCTCGCAAAGAAAAGCAAACAATCAAAAAATCAATACTTGTGCTTTTAAGTTTGCCGTGGCATTTTTTAGAGGTGCGTTAGTATCTTCTAAGCAAACAGCCTCTGTGCAAACAGCCCCTCTGCTCACATCTCCTCCGTCAGGTGCAGAGAACGTCAGAGAGAGAGAACGAGATTAAAGCAACAATCAAAAAATCAATACGTGTGCTTTGGTGCTTTTAAATATGCCGAGCACCGCAATAAAGTGGCATTTTTTTAGAGGAGCGTCAGTATCTTTTAAGCAAACAGCCCCTCTGTCAGGCGCAGAGAATGTCAGAGAGGGTGAGATACAGGCAAACAATCGAGCTCCGCGCGGGATGCATATCTTATAGCATTGAGGAGTTTTAGTTAATATGTAATACATGCTCTGATTGGGTAGCTTCTAAGCCATCCGCCAATAAGCGTCCCTTGATTCAACTGGGCAAACAAACTGAGGAAGCGTTCATAAATTAAAGACCATTGTCCGAAATCCAACCAGCGAAAAATCTGTGATATATATTTAGACTAGCAGAATACCAGCCTTAGCCCGGCCAGAGAAGTAGTGTGTTAAAGAAGCAATGAAAAAGAAAAGGAAACATTTTGAAAATAACGTAACATGATTGTCAATGTAATTGTTTTGTCACTGTTGTGAGTGATGAGTGTTGTTGTCATATATATATATATATATTTACACACACATACATAAACATATATATATATATACATATCTATACATATACACATATATATATACATATATATATCTACATATATAGGCCACATACATATACAATCCTGTCCGGAGTGCCAGACCCGCCAGATTCCTAGTCCCTTGTATGAAATCAACTGGGCAAACAAACTGAGGAAGCGTGTAGCATAAATTAAAGACCCATTGTCCAGAAATCCATGAACACATAAATACATACACACATACATACATACACACACAAATACATATATATATACATACATACACACACATACATATATATATACATACATACACACACATATATAAACATATATATACATATACATACATATCTACATATATACACACACAGCTATTTCAGTATCAGTGCAATACGCTGCTTGTTAAAACGGATAACTCCCGCTCTTACGTGCAAGTCTGCGTGGATATTATGAACTATCGTATTTTATTTAAATTTTAAATAGAAGGAATTTTTATTTAGTCGACAGAAATATCTTTGGTAGGAATGGTAAAAACAGACAGGAATATTATTCGTGAATAAATCAACTCAAACCTTAAACAACTTATAATATTTTGCTCTCCATAAAAATTTATCCTGTCTAAATTATACAAGTTAGAAATAAAGTAAACGTTAAAAGAACAAACATTCACATTTCTTTACTCTTATGTAATTTTATATAAAAATAAACTTAGATTTTAAATATCCCAAAAGATTTTGCTCTCCATAAAAATATATCCTGTCAAAATGATACAAATTCAAATATGAACATGCTGCATAACAAAACCTAGAAATATAAATGAAATGTGTTCTTTCAGCAATAACAAATCAAATCATTCAGTTGTCTTTGCTCATATGTCATTTTAGAGCTGGACGCCTGGCATCTTTTTTTGGCAACAAGTTCGTTTCTGTTTGGTGTGAGGTTCTGTGTTGTGGAGATTCTCAGGATGGATTGCAGGTGCTCATCAGTGAGGCGACTCCTGTGTGCTGTTTTGTTAGTCTTTATCACTGAGAAGAGCTTCTCACACAGATATGTGCTACCAAACATGCATAAGGTTCGAGCCGCATGTAGACGGACTTTTTTTGTTCTTCAAAGTCACCAAAGCGCCGTGCAAACTCAGTGCGCTCAGTTTATCAGCAAAGTGCGTATTTGGGAACACCGTAGTGACGACTTGGTTTAACATTACTTGGCAACAGGGAAAGTGAGGCAAGGTGCACTGGTGCATTTGTGTCTCCCATAAAAGCAGCTTCACTTGAAATCACTTTGTGATTGTGCATGGGTTAAAACGTCCGCTGAAGTGTCAGATTCTTATTTAATTATGCTGCTTTCTGTATCTTCTGCATTGCATTCAGGTTAACCTGATGTTTTGTCTCATAGTGCCGTCTTAGATTAAATTCTGTAATTACAGCCACATTAGCTCCACAAATGAGACACACGGGTTTAGTAAACATATACTCAGCCTCCCATCGGTTTTTAAAGGCTCTATTTTCAGAATCAACTTTTCTCTTCAGCATCGTGTGAGCTAGCTTCGCAATAACTTGATTAACTCGGTAAGTATTCGGCAAGGCAGCTGAAGCGCTGCATTATGGGATCTGTAGTTTATTGTGTTACCAGCGCTTCATATACCCGGGCTTTAATAACAATAATACCGTATATAAAATGATCTCGGATGTGGCCCCCGGCCCTTGTGTTTGACACATATGGACTAAATAGAACTTGAAAAGATATATTTTTTCAAATGTGATCGCAATTCAGATAGAGTTGACGCGACTACAGCCTGCATGCCTCAATAAGTCATCCTTCCCTCGCTCTTACTTTTTTACCGTTCATCTAATGAATACACTGAGTATGGCTTTACCAAAACAATCATTGATGGCGAATAAAGTATCCATTATTCGAGTATGTAGATCGGGTTATATATATATACATACATATATATATACCCGCGTATCGCAGCGGAGAAGTAGTGTGTTAAAAAAGCTATGAAAAAGAAAAGGGAACATTTTAAAAATAACGTAACATGACTGTCAATATACAGTATTTGTTTTGTGAGTGTTACTGAGTGTTGCTGTCATCAAGGATTTGATTATCATTATTTCTTTCAATCAGGTTCGTATTTGTAGGATGTGTTGTGTTCAAGTTACATTCCGTGTTTGTCAATCGTTGTAAAGATGACAGGTTTCATTCATCGATTCGTTTCTTACTGCATCAATAAACAGCTCGTCTTCTTCTTTATCTGAGACCTGACACACTGCATGCACGGTTTTTTTTTACACTGTCTTCCTTTAGCGGGACATTGACTTTTTCCAACGTGTGCTTTGTTTTGGATTTATGAATGTGACGCTTCATATTTTTTGCTGCCTTTTCAATTGTGTAATTCGGTTTTTGTTCAGCGCTCTTTGGAACTGTTGCCTTTTATCTGTGCACTCGTCAGTTCACGTGAGCGCTCGGTGTACATGCATCAAAGTTTCCCAGCTGTGCTGGTGCCATCTCGTGCTATGTCCATGGCTGTATTTAATGTTACCTTAGTCCTGGCACTTAAAACTTTCTCTCGCAGTTTCGCTGAGTTTGTACCAAACACCACCCTGACCATCTCATCTTCCTCTGCATAAGCACAGTCCTTAACCCGTGAATATTTAGTGGAGTTTGCTATTGGATTGCCGCGGACGGACAGGCCTTATATGGGCAGGCACTAAATTACAAACGCCAGCGGCAGCCTGTCTATGAACTTAATTTAAAGTGTAGGTTTACATCGTGCTTTGTTTCCGAAGTAGCAGAACTCATGAATATGGTTGTATATGTCACTCGCTCGCTTCTTATTGTTTCGCTGCCTTCTCAATTATATAATGCATGTTTTCTTCAGCGCTTTTTTTAGGTCTTCCTGGTTTTCTATGTACTGCGTGATTACGTGGGAGGCGTGATGATGTCACACGAAACTCCGCCCCCACGGCGTTGAAGCTTATCTCCATTACAGTAAATGGAGAAAAACTGCTTCCAGTTATGACCATTACGCGTAGAATTTCGATATAAAACCTGCCCAACTTTTGTAAGGAAGCTGTAAGGAATGAACCTGCCAAATTTCAGCCTTCCACCCACACGGGAAGTTGGAGAATTAGTGATGAGTCAGTGAGTGAGTGAGTGAGTGAGTGAGTGAGTGAGTGAGTGAGGGCTTTGCCTTTTATTAGTATAGATGTGCTTACATTTAAAATCCGCGATAGAGTGAAACCGCGAAAGTCGAAGCGCGATATAGCGAGGGATTACTGTACTGACTGAAAAATTTTTTATCAAACTTGTTCTGGTAGAAGATATGTTCCTATCTTTAATTAATACTAGGGGGCTCTGCCCCCTGCTCGCTTTGCTCACCCACCCCCATGTTTACACAATTTAATACAATTTAAAGAGATTGCTCTTTTTCATGGGAATTGTTACATATGCATTATTTTCACTTTTATTTTAAAAACCTTTGCAAAAACAATACTTGTTCTTTATTTCCGGCCCTAGGCGTGGTTACATCTCTTTCTCGCAGGACATATAATGCTGCTCACGTTGTGAAGGGGGACGGGGCGGCTGAACGCACGCTAAGGAGATGCCTTCGGATCATCTGCTGTCTTTCTGCTGCTGGTGAGCTGCCTGTTCTGCTTGTCATCTGCTGTCTTTCTGCTGCTGGCGAGCTGTCTGTTCTGCTTGTTGCATGTCATCGTTTTAAATGATGGCTCACTGCCTTGTCTTGCATGACGTTGTGAAAACAATACTTGTCCTTTATTTCCGGCCCCGGTCGTGGTTAAATCTCTTTCTCGCAGGACATATAATGCTGCTCGCGTTGTGCAGGGGGGGCAGCTGTTGTTGCACTGCCCGTCGATCATTTTAAAGCCTGTACAGCCGCTGTCCTTTTTGCCACTTCGTGTCTCTGCTGCTCACGTTGTGAAGAGGTGGGGTTAGGGTGGCTGAACGTACACAAGGAGAAGTGGTTGGATCATCTGCTGCGAGCTGCATGTTTTGCTTGTCGCTTGTTTTAAGCTGTTTTAAGAGCTGGGAGCAAGTTAAAGTGTCTCTTGCGGGACTTCAGATTGTCTTCTGAGAAGATCACGTCTCGTCTCCCTAGTCTGCCTCCCCAAGATTTTTTTTTATAATAGAGAGATGTTTGATTTCTACCACAACAATAAGCTTGTTAGCTTAACAGCAAAATTTGTCTTTTGCTTATAGACTTGTTAAGCATATTTACCTTGTGTCTTCTTGATAAACATCTTATGAACATTTGATACAGTTGTGGCTTTTTTAAAGATTTGTACTTTGTTTATTATTTATGTGTCATACAGTAAAATATTTGATAAGAAAGAAGTTCTGCATTATTATAACTGTAATTCATATTTATAATTACACCTCAAGAATTATGAATGTTTAACCAGCAAACGTAAAGAAAAAAACACACTTGTATAAATATAGCAAATATATATTTGAACAGCAAAAATGCAATTAATGCATTTAATGATTAAAAATGAATAAAACCTATAAGTGCAGGTATATTTACATTTTATCAGTGTTTGATTGCCAAAATCAATTAATTGATTGTGTGAAAATATATTTTTTGATAGACAAGTGGTGAAAACTATGTTTCTTAATTAAGTTTGTTTAAGATATGTACATTAAGAAATTAAGCAACATGGCAAGTTGTAATTATGAAAGCATTTTATTTTCTTTTATGTCATATGTATTATGAATAAATATTATTGATCAATATTTTATTAATTAAAGTATGAATTTAAGGAAATTTATTTTATTTTGGTATTTTTATGGTTGCTGAGCAATAATCTTGCTGAATTTAATGTGCTCTACATTTTAATTATAAAAATACCCAAGTTAACACTTTAATATAGGGCAGAAGGCTTCTATGTGTCTAGTTATGCAAGAGCTTGGTGTAAAACGTTTTTTAAAGGGATAAAGAAAAAAAAGTTGGTATCGTAATCGGCCGATCCAGTAACATGAAATCAGTGATCAGTATTGGAGTTAAAAACACCTGATTGGAGCATCTCTAAGGCAGCTGATGTAGGCTAAGAGTATAGAGGGGAGATGTAAAATGGGGGATTTAAATTGACAATCACTGAGGCAGCAGCATTTCCACTGCACCCCCAATGTATTAAGTTAGATTTAAATAAAAATGTGGCAAAAACAAGAATGTGTAGGCCCTTTTAATTAAAAATGTTGCATGCGACTTTTCTTCTCACTTGTTGTTTTACATTTTATTCAGTTCAGTGTGCTCATTAATACTGCTTAGTCATATTACCTTGCCTTTTCACGTAAAAATGTATTGTAAATAAACTCAGCAGCCATTTGTGACAAGAAATAATTAAGCAGAAAAAGCCAGAGACCTTAAAATAAATGCTTTAGAACTTATTAGAACTGTTCAAAATGTGCAGCTTCCCTAATATACATACAATTAAAACAAATATATTAACCCACTGTGCTTCTTGTATTGCTATTATTTTAGCAACAAGCCAATTTTCTCTCTTCTTATGTAACTGGCAGTGCCTCAGAGGCGACTGGTTAAAAGTGCACACATGGCCTGTGCTTCACACACACTGCTGACTGATGTCTCATTAAATCTTATTTTGTTTCTGCCTTGGGTGGTTAGGATGCTACATGCAGCTTAATTCTTCACTTTTAAATGTTTTTTACATGTATTATATAAAACAAAAGAGAGTAGGAAAAAAAAACAGTATATTGAATATAAAAATTTTTGTCTTTGTGAATTCTGAAAGAAAGAAATATAAAAATACTGGTCAAAGGCATATTCTCTGTTTCAGACAAGATATAACAAAGTGTAAGCAGGGATGAGTGAAATGATGAAAGATGAAAAAGATTTCCAAGTTATTGTTACCACCTGCTATGAAGAAACAGAGCATGCACGCCATCTTCAGACATGTGACATTCTCTAGGGGCAAAACTGAACTTCATATCATTCTTTAGGGGCAAAATTGACCTGTACTCTAAGTAAATGTACCTCTATGATGCAAAGATTTGGGACTGACCCCTCCTGGGATTGTTATCTCATTGTGGAAGTGGGCTTCTGTGCTTGCTTGACTCTTAGATCTATGATACTGCAAGGACTATGTTCCAAGTAAGCCAATATCTAGCAAATTGATCTAAGCTTAGAAGCCAGAGCCTAAAAATCCTAAAAAATACATAACATCATTCTTAAACCACTTAAACCAGTACACAGTCACAGGAATGACAGACTATAATATCCCAGAACCAGCAGGCAGAAGGTAGGCTTAAGTGCCAGTACATTCCAGCACCCACATACACAAACTCCTATACTTACACAGGGAGCCAGTTTGGCATTGCCAATAGTCTATCATATATGACTTTGGAATACACACACACACACACGCACAACCTTACAAAATAAAGTCTGAAACTCTGACTCTTAAAAGAGCAACATGGATTTATTTTCCACAGCTAGGGTCCATGCTGCTCTTATCTGCCAGGGGGTCTTGTGCCTTTTTGCGAGCCTTCTAACAGGTTTCACTTTTGGGGGACCACACAGTAGAAGTTCAGCCATTCTCAAGTGGTTAGTTTTGTTTCTTCCTTCGTCCTAATGCTCCAAGGGTGGGTCCTCACACTCCAAAGTCCCATGCTTCCGGGTTCACTATATAATAAGATAGAGATCTATCTATCTATCTATCTATGCTTTACAGTGTCTTTCATATCTGTTATTTTAAATTTGTCTTTTTAAATCTATCTGTCTATCTTATTGTGACAAAAAATGCAGTGGTGTGAAATGAAATACAATGTAATATTGCCAGATGCTGCCGGGACAGACACTCGCCCCCCACTACCCTGAATTGAACGAGGCCAGTTCAGAAAAACAGATGGACAGATGACCTGTTACTCGCTATAAATTGTGATGGGCTCTCTAAATGATATCTCTCTGTGCCATTTACTGTCACGCGTATGTGCCTCAACACAGTCAACACAAAAGAACTTGATAGACCAGTTCTACTTGTTGAAGCTGCTTTTCCACTAACCAGCATATCAAGTCATCATTTATTGGTTTCTGTTACACAAATTTTTCTTTCTATTGTGAAATGAATTCATGCATGCAACACAATTTCCCAATTTCGTCACATGCTCCTCACTCATCATATGATGCCATACACGAAAGCAATAAAAAAAAGAATATATTCACCACAAAGAAATTTGATGCACTTGATTGTTCACGCAAACAGTCTGCGCCATCAAACAGCCAGTTATTAGTCAGTAACCCCATAAATACAGCAAGCAGATAACATTAAAAAGTTTAGTTGTTGTTCAACCAAACTTTAGAATGGGAATATGATCTAAGTGACCATGGTATGTATAATTGCTTGTGTCAGACATAGTGGTTCCAGTATCTCAGTAACAGCTGCTTTCATTAGATTTGTATACAGTACCGTCTCCACAGTTTACAAAGAATACTTCAAAAAGCAAGAAACATCTCATGAGCGTCAAAAACACATACTTTATGAGAGAAGACAGAAGGGAGTCGCCAGACATATTCATACTAACAGAAAGACCACAGATACTCAGGTAACTGCTCTTTACAAAAGGTGTGAAGTATACAGAATACTGAAGCCGCATAAAGTAAGTGGCCATTTGGAGGTGCAGACTATATTGAGGAGCTGGTGTATCTAATAAAATGGCTACTGAGGGCAGTTGCAATAATATTTTTTGTGCTGTTTTAATTTTCCTTTTGTTGTCTTTTTTTAATAATGGTTTCTGACATTTTGCTGCACACGCCAGTCAAATCACTGATGATTCAGTAGAGGTTCTTGCTGTCATTCCGGTAACAACATGAAGTGTTGTACTGGAAGGGTGTCAGTTGTTTTCCAGAAAATGCAGAACATATGGTCTTCGCCGACAGTCTCCCTCGAGACTAAGTTGTGCCTCTTCACCACAAATGTGATCCCTATGGCCATTTATGCAAGCAAAACCTGGAAGATGGCAGCAGCCATCACCAAGAGCATCAACGAGTTCCAGCAGGGATGTCTCCGGTGAATATTGAAGATCAGATATTTCAGCCACATCTTCATCCAAGAAAGGCTCCAGGGAAGTGACATGTCCAGCCTTCACATCACAGTCACCCAAAAAACTACTACTAATAATTCATTACATTGATATATCAATTTCAAGGTACTTAAAGCACTTTACAAAGTGAGTGGGGAGCCACTTCAATCTCCACTAATGTGTAGCATCCACCTGGATGATATGACGTCAGCCAATTTGCGACAGTATGCTCACCACACATTACCTGTTAGGTGGTGAAAGGGTGAGAGTCATGGGATGATTGGGGGGGCAGAGTGACCAGGCTGCATTGGACAATTTAGCTGGGACATCAGGATACTCTCTACTCTTCACAAAGGATGCCCAGGGGTCTATAATGACCACAGAGAGTCAGGACTTTGGTTTTACATCTCATCTGAAGTACGGTGCCATATTTACAGTACAGTGTGTCCATCACTGCACTGGGGCATTAGGATCCACATTCAGACCACAGGGTAAGCACCACCTGCAGGCCTCACCAACACCTCTTCCAGCAGCATCCAAAGCTTTTTCCTGGTTGGTCTCCCATCCAATACTGGCTGGGCCCAAAAATACTTAGCTTGAGGTGGATGACCTGTTGTGAAGTGCATGTGGTATGTCAGCTGGCTGATGACTACGCTTGGCTGGTCATGTCCTCCAAATGGAGGACCAAAAGTGGCCTTGAAATGGACACCACTGCAAGTGAAATGCCACACATGAAGACATGTTTGCCAAAGACCTAAAGATCCTAGATGTTACATGGGATGAAGACAAAGATGACACAAGTAACCAGAAATGATGGCCCGGTATGCTACTTAGCATTGGCGGCTCAAAGTCTAAGTAAGCCATGACATTTTGTTGCTATGACACTGCACAATACTAGGCACGTGTATTGGTTTGACATTTGCAGGGTGGATAGGTCATGGTACAGTGTGAAAATGATTACAAGAGCAGCATGTATCTCAGTGATGTGTACAAGTTAAGCTCCCCAGACCTTCCCACAGTGGGTATAAAAGGGGCCTGCAACAAGAACCCCATTGAGTGACTGCTGGTAGTTAGTGTACTCTTAGGTTCCAAGCACGGCCTGGTCAAGAGGATGACAGCCATACATCGGGAGAAATGTGGGAGTGCAAGAAGGAGGGTGATTTTACCAGGACATAATCACTCATTTGGACAGAATGCAAGCACAGTGATGAGGAGAGTTGGACTCACCAAAGTGAGGGGTGTAGAGTGTTCTGACACACCAATGTGCATGGCAGTGATGGACTGAACGTCACAGACTCTAGTCCAAAACTTGGCATCTGTCACAAATCAAGGGATGTCCACATTCATTGTTCAATGCTGTTTGCAGCATCAGAGGGGCCTTCTCACTCACTGTTCATTGCTTTGGATGCCCTTGGTCCTCAAACACAGGCGTCTGTGACTGCAGTGATGCCAAAAACACCACTAATGACAGGATGACTGGCATCACATTTTGTTCTTAGACAAGTCCTGGTTCAAATTACTGCAACTTGATGGACAGATCTATGTATGAAGGCACTGCTGTGAAAGGCTCCTGAAGGCATGAAATTTGCAGTGCCATACCAACACCAGCACCTTGTGTTAAAGTGCAGGGTACCATTGGGTTCCACTCCCATTCCGACCACACACGCATCACTGGTCCTTTAACCAGCCAGTGATACATCACAGAGGTGTTACAGGCTGAGGTGGCAACTTACCTGCACAGATTCTCTAGTGCAAAATTCCAGTAGGAGAAGGCTTGACCACATTTGAAATGAAACCTCCTACTGTTCTTGGATGACTACCATGTGCCAGTTCTTCCCTGAGCCGCAAGTTCACCAGATTTGTCTTCAATAAAGCATGTCCAGGATATGTTCACAGACCCCCACCAGTTACCACAGATGAATTTTGGCATAATTAGAGGCTGTGTGGCATGCCATTCCACAAACACATCCAAAGTCCCTTTGTGCCAATGCCAGACCATGTACAAGTGGTTATTTTCGCTAGTGACAAATACACCAAATACCAATTATTGTGTGCATAACCGAGCTGTTATTTTAATTATGAACACCATGTATCATAAGCAATCTCCGATATTCATACTGCTATATCTTTCTTGGTGTTGCAGTTTTAATGGCAGCATTGTACTTTGAGCAACCTTCTACTTGTATAAAGAAAATCCTTTTTGGTCATAAGAAATGTTGGTTTAAAGACTTAGTTTTGTTTTGCCAATTAAACTTGTTCATTGACCTTAAATTTAGTGCTGTTAGTCAATCTTGTTTAATTTCTCAGAGTCAGTCCTGTTTATTAGAATGACACAGACAGCACTTGGGTCATCATATCCAAACCAAGTTTGACCAAGCGCCTCCATTGACACTGAGAGAGACAGAGAGGTTGGAAGCAAACGCTGCTACCGGTAGCACATTGCCGCACCCACCACACGACAAACCACCTAGATTGAAACCTGAGTGCAGTGGGTGACATCTTAGCACCACACTGGAACAGCGTCAAGTTTTATATGATGGCTGGAATACCAATCCTGCCACCAACCCCCAAGTTCTCCCTGTAAATTGGAGGACCTGCTTGCAGGGCAGGGTGCAGATTAACGTCACATCAAGCACAAAGCAATTTCAGTTTAAGGGCTTTGCTCAAGGGCCCAACAGAGCAGAGCCACATTTGGTGCTTAGAGGATTGCTGGTGCAGATCCCTAACCTCAGAGCCACCACTCCGGCCCACACTGAGAGAAAAAAAGAAAAGAAAAAAGACTACATAAACACCAATTAAAGCAGTTACAATTAATTAAAAGAAAACAATGAGAAAGTAATATGAATATTCTCAGTATTTCCTCTAATAAGAATATGCAATGCTCAGCAAGTCAGACGATTTGCGCATGGCGTAACATTCGTGTGCGTTCGGTGGCTAAGTTACCTGATATGAAAGTTGGAGCATTTCATATTTTTATTTACTTTATCCAAGAGTCAGTTATTCCATTTTTGTTTATTAAATAGTTTTGTAATAATGAGTTGTATTCAAAAGTAATAGTGATAATAGAATGCAATTCTATATGCTAGTAGACTCCATTAAATACGCACTTTTTCACAGCACTTTACAATGGAGTTAAAAGTGGAGCACAAAGAGGCCCTTGGTGGCTCAGTAGTTTTCATACACAGAAGATTACAATTCAAGTAACATGAAAGTAGCATCAACTGATTTGTGTTAGTGGTAGTGGGTCTGTGACTAATTGTTGCTCAATTTTCTTAAACATAACATTTTTGAGAGTATAACTAACAGAGTAGTATCCAAAATTTAGAAATTCAAAAATAATGAATTCATACAAAATGACCAATACAAGCATAAAAACAATATTAATATATTACACTATGAAAGAAGAAAAGGAAATTAAATAAGTTTCCCACCTAACTATTAATTTAGTTAAAATACAATAATTTGTTAAAATTACATAAATCAGTAAGAATTTGGAAAGGAACTGATTTATTGTAAAACGAGAATATGAAAGGTACATGATAGGCAAGAATATCAGGAGTTTGTTTGATTGTTTGTGTACATCTGGGACTGAAAGATCAGGGGCTTAAGTCACTTAAGACTCCCACCACCTGACGCCACTGTCCATTTCTAAACCCATCCTCTGTTTATCTAAGTTTGGGAAACTCTGCCTTTGCCGTGTTATTAATTATTTCTTATACTATTTGGCTGTGGGTTGATAACGTTGGTTCATTACAGTAATAATCTGCAGATAAATTTGTTCAATCAATTCAGTCGCATATGTGCATTCATAATTGCTTTCCCCTTCTATTTATTTTATTAGAGAAACGTCTTATTTGTACTGTTATTATTAACTTACCTAAAGCAGCAGGATAAGGGGCCACTCTGGGAGCGTTTTACATGTGCAGTCTCTGCCGGGAAATGACCATCTTCTCAACTGTCGGACGAGTAAAAGAGAACAACATACAAAATATACAATTTCAGGTAACCACTCTCCAGGTAAAATTGAAACAGTAAACTAATTCCTAGTTGAATCTGCACAGAAGGATGAGTTCGCAAATTTGCCAATACTTTTCAATGGGAAATTCTAAAATTTTAAAACTTCGTACAGCACAATCTGTTTGAGATATCTGATTGAAAATTGAACATTCATGGCAAATTTCTTTAAGAAATTAAGAGTGCAACATCACAAAAAAATTGGTACATAGGGTCCCGAGTTGTTTCATGTGGACAGATGGACAGATATGGGTTTTCGCAGTAGGTGCTTTGTGCATTATATGCAAACCCAGCTAAAAATGAATGTCAAGTCTTTGTTTAAATGGGCCCCTGTATTAACAGTAGGTAGATTGTTTCAGAGCTTGGTGCCCTAAATCTAAAGGCTCTTCTCCCACAATTGTTTAATTTAATGTGCTTGGCATTTAGTGTTTCCATTCATGAAAAGTTCAGTCTTTTTCCTGAATGCATCAAAGATCTGCTACCTAGGTGTTGCTAAAAAGAAGTCCAAGTTTAAAGAGAGTGTAGTGTAGGCAGACATGAAATAGGTCAACCATAAAATGTCACGGAATATGCTACCTTTATTCAAGACTTAAGATGTGGCCAAGTGCTTTCACCTATTATTAGCTCAGCTGAAAAACAATTATGCGTTTCCTCTTCATAATTTTCAATTCTATTTTTTTTTAATTCATATTATTTAAACTAATTATCTAAAATCTAAAGCCAGAAAGCTGGCATCTTCCGACATCTTCTATTGCCATATATGAGCAGCGCCTTCAACGCCTCCAGCCATGTCCAGGCTGATGGCACTCGTGGCACCACCATCCCCTTTTGGGAGACTGCAACCTGCGAGTCTGAAAGCAGGACAGGAATCCCTGCCTCCTTCTTGCTCAGCCAAGGTCAGCTCGTCCTTCCATGCTTGCGGAGCAGGGCCATTTAAGTGTATGTGCTCACACGCCACAATGTTACGAGACCTGATCCTTCTCTCGTGGATCTACTTCTTGCTCTGGGGTACGGTGACAGTCTGTGTCTCTGTATGTAATAAAGAGAGACTCCGTCTTGTCTGCACCCCTTTTGCCTTGCATGGACGTTGGCACCTATTAGTGCTCACCTCCTCCAACCCATGATCGTCTCGAGGATCTGTAATAAATCGGACTGGAGAACCCTTTCCAGCTCCTGCACGACAAAGTCATAGTCACTTCATGCGGCCAACAGCATGGTGGGTCTTTGATCATCCCCTTTAGCCTGCCGTGAGCTGGTAAGCATGCGGCTCTCCTATGCATGCTCCATTGTGTCTCCTGGAGGGTTCTGGGATATGGAGTTCCGGAGGCTGGGATATTTTTGACTGGTTCTGCCTGTATCAATTTGTTGGTGGAATTCCAAGATATCCCCTAGTAACTACTTACCTTTTCAAGGAGAAGCGGCATGGCCCTTCACTGCCTCCTCACCCTGTTGTGGTATTACATCTGTTGGGTGAGGACCCAGGTATTCCCAGAGCCACCATCTGCCTTGGCCATCCCATGGTTCTTCAGGGTGGTCCTTGTGGCCCTTTTCCATAAGCAGCAGTGTTGTCGCTTGTGTTGTCGGAGCTCACACTGTCATCATCCATTGCGGACATGTTTTTCGACCACAGATGGGCAATCGGGCTTCTCCATCTACAGTAGGAGATACGCATACTGAACAGACACATAAGATTCCCAGGGGTTTCTGTCCCTGGGCCCGGCATGTAGCTCCTTACAAATTCTAGTCTGGCTTCCTCCCCCCCTGTGTCAGCTCCCTTACTGGCGATGACAGTGTGTGGCCGGCCTCTCACTGACTTTGTGGATTTTCCAGTCCTCCTCTTTCCTATTGCTGGCAGGTGCGGTGCTTCAGTGTTCAATACATGCCAGCGCACTGCTGTGTAGGGGGTTTTGCCACAAGATTTTTACTAAAACAGATCCCTGCCAGCAGACAGCCTGGAAATCCTGATGACTATACCACTTGTGGATTGCATGGTGTGCTCTAGCACCCCAACCCTATCACAGACAGGCTCAGATGCCAGTATAAAATGAATAATGAGTTTTTATTGTGGGAAACCCACCACAGAGACAAGGACAAACATTGTATCACAAACACAATGCACCCAACACACAGCAACTCTGTCTTCTGCACCACTCTGCCTCTTCTGCTACTCCTGACAAACTTTGCCCTCCACCTCCTGACTCTGGCTCCTGGAACAAAGGCAGAGGGACTCTTTTGCATCCAGGAGTATTTCCGGTGGCCCATTAGCATGGTCTGGAAGCACCATGATATAATACCCTGTGCCCGCTCTCTCCTCCGGTACTTCCATTACCCAGCTGTCCACCACAACGGCCTTCAGCATCTCTTCATCAGAAATTCAATGTGTAAAAAGAAACTTTCAAGAACCTTTTACAAAGATGTGGTCTCACTCATACTCCAAAATAAACCATTGATCTCAGGGAAAAAGACACAGGCACAAAAAGAACAAACCTGACAAAACACAAAATGTACAAAGGCATTTAACACATGAAAGAACAGGAGAATAATAGTTTTAAGCAGCCAATGTGATCGAAAAGTAGCTGTGGCTGCAGGTGGCTTATACTGTAGAACACTATTCAGAAACTACAGATTAAATTCATGGCAGACCGAACTGACAAAAGGTTTTTTCTAATGTGCAGATTTAGTTTAGTTGTATTACTTCTGTTATTTTTTAACATTATATTTTTGTTTTTGATAGGCACTGCTATTTTGTGATACAGAAGGGTTTCTTTTTGTTTGCAATGACCAAGGTTGTTACCTCATGAATACAAGAAGTTGTGATGCATGACAACATCACTACTGTCATGCAGAAGGTATAATAATATTAATAAAATATGTACTTAGAAAAAATACTTCAGAAACCAATTGTCATACTTACTACAGGTTAAAACTAAAATAGATAAAATCTATTTGGGGGAGTATAAGAGGGCTGAAATAAAAAGGCCATTAACAGGCTGGGATAGCCTGGAATGGAAGGGATAGGTAAAACTTATGACACCAATTCCCCCTCCCAGATGAAGCATTGGCTGGAATGGGGACTGAATCTGAACAACCTGAGTCCCTGGGAACTACACACTTAAGGTCGATGGTCAAGGACCATTAAAATTGGATAAATGAGGCCTGAGGCCATTGTTCCATCCTGAGGAGAGACCATTTCTGTAAATTGGACCAGAGACTAAGACTGAGAGCTACCTGGTAATCTAAGCATATTGGATGCTTAACATGAACCAGATAAAATTCTTATTATTTTGGCAACTCTGTACTCTGCTTGATTAGATTTTGGGCATATCTATCTATCTATCTATCTATCTATCTATCTATCTATCTATCTATCTATCTATCTATCTATAATATATGAATATATTTGTATCTTATTCTCCTGCCTGTCCTGGTACTCTAATCTAATTGCCTGGGATTTCAGAATGTAAAAGAAAGGGTGAAGTATTGACCTATAGCAGGTGATAATCCTGACGCTGTGGTAAGAGTATGGGATTGTGGCTTTTCATTAAAATCTACTTAGTAAAGAGTATAAAGGGGAACAGCATCATCCTTGGACCCTACCATGCCAAAACAGCTGTGAAGGTATGAAGGCTGGCCCTGTTTTCTCAGTTTATCACTCTTAAAAATTAAGGTGCCAGAGCAGTTCTTCAAAACAATGTCATAGGGGAACCATTTTTGGTTCCCAAAAGACCCATACACGTAAAAGTTTCAGAAATATTATTTATTTTGATTGGTAACAGGATCCATAAAATAAATAACCAAGAAAAGATGGTAACAGCTTAGAGAAATACCAGTGGTCTATGATTTTAAAAGGACTCACCCTGCATACAGTAATCATCATCTGTTATGTCCTTCTTGGTAGCCTTCTGTGCATCAAAGATTTCAGTTTTTTTCTTCACATAAGGAAGTTTTTCAAAGCACAAAGAACCAACTTCATATGCAAACAATCCTTCCCAGAATGAAATGGTGCTTTGTCAAGCAATAGTTGTATGGGGAACTACACAACCCAGTAAAGAACCAGAATTTTTAGGAGTGCATCTTTTAACATCAACTTTTGGTTTGGGCATTGGGCTTTGACAACAGATTACTCATTTCCTGGGCCATTGCTATTTTTGTTTCTTGCTATATGTCAAAATTTGCAGAAAATCAGGTGAGCAACCATTGCCATGTGTTATTTTTCTGGCATCTTATGATTTGTGAATACATTTTTTATTAATGGTTTGCCAAACAATACACTGATTATTTATAATCAATCACTTTATAATCTTATTCTTTCACTTTGATCAGAGTTGTTTTGCTGAAGGAGAAGACATCCCCAGCCCCTTAAGATGCTCACTAATTTATTGTTAAAATGATCCCAAATCAGTCACCTTCCACTACTTCTTCAGCAATCAAGAACCATACAGACGCAGTCTAAGATATTAAAGTAGAAAGAAACAGGCTTAAAATACCCTAACACAACTTTGAAAAGCGAATCATAAAAAGAACTTAAGTGCAGGTATAATAAGAGAAAAACAACAAAAAAATGACATTAAAACTGTCATATCTGCCATTTGGTTCTCCTTGTAATAGAAAAACCACTGGCGTGAGGAAGTCAGCCTCGTTGATTCTGCTTGCCTCTATTAAAACAGACCCTGATTTGTGCAGCCACTTTGCCTGCAGAGATTATGCGCATATTATGTGTGGTAAGTGAAAAAACGCGAGATACAGCTGTTATTGAAGAACGTCTAAAGGAATGAAGGGATCGGAAATCTGTATTACGAAATGAGTATTGAGGAAGAACTGAATAATGTCGGCTTATAAATAAGAACTTTATATGCACAACGAACGCCTTTGTTTCTGAAAGCACAGTCGCTTCAGCCGTGGAATCTTATACGGTCTTTATCACTTGATATTCTTTCCTAGCTCATTGACTTCCGGTATTCCCATCAAGAAGCCTCTTATTGGTTGGACACTTGACACCGCGGTCCCCGCCTTTCTTAGTGCGGAAAGAGCCGAAGATCTCCAGAAGAAACCGAAAAACACCGGAAACAAGTCAAATTCGAGGCTGCCATTGGCATCGCATTAAAAATATCACGATTGTGACTTGGTGGAAAGAGACTTACCAACGTCTCCGGAGAGTAGAAGAACTGCCTTTCAGGAGCCATGGGAGCGTGTCTCGCGCTATGCTCGGTGGCCAGTTGCGTGAGTGTTGTTTACAGTACTTCTTTAATGGAGGGCTCCAGTATGCTCAAAGTTGCTGGGACTGGTTAGAGACTCAATGGGGTAAACAAAACGGGGGCGCAGCGTTAGGAAGTGGTTATATATCAGTCTATGATTAATTTTTTTGCTATTTGTATTAAATGCTGAAATCTCTATTAGTAGGTTCACGCTCGACGCTGTTAAATTTACTTTTCGACGTTTAGGTTGTCCATCAGTACGGTTTACGGTACGAGTAACTTTAAGAGGGTCACAGTGACGTTACGAAACTTCAGGTTTCTTTTGACCTCACAGGTTAATAATGTGCCACTACAAACAGACGTCACTGACATTTGAAAGGAGTGCCGTTGTTTATTTTCAGCCCATCGTGATGTCTTTCCGATATGCCTACTGATACTGTACTAGGATAGGTTGTAGCCAAATCTCCTCCAACCCCCTATCACTAAATTGTGTCAAGTGGGGTTCAAGATGTTATATATTATAATGTTAACATTTCTTGGAATGGTGACTGTACCTCTTTAAAAAAATTGATATGGCTGATATTTTTCAAATTACAGTTACTTCCTCGTTCGCTTTGATAATGAATACAATGATCTGTGTAATTGAATCGCCTAGAATATTTAACTATCACGTTTTCCGCCTGGCGTGTCTTGTGATCCCATTTCAGTGAAACAAATGGCCACACTGTGATAGATTACAATCTGTAACACCATCGTAACACCTTTCATTTATTTTTGTTATCTTGTATTTTGATTTAGCAAGCTACACTAGAGCATTATGTGATATTGGCAAAGGTACGGAGCTGTAAATTAAGGATGGGAGTAAGGAACAGAATAATCAAGTATCCCATGTATAAAGTATATATATAATGTTCATACAAGTGCTGTTTTTGAATACTTGAACCAACACATTGCAAAGTGTATGTGGCAACAGAGAGGTTAGAACAGGTGTCCGCAAAGTCTGCCCTGGTGGGCCATAATAGCTGTAGGTGTTTGTTCCAACCTGACTTGCTTAATATAAAACTAATTCTGCCAACAACAGGTCTTATTTGGTTTTTTGGCTTGTTGCTGTTTTCATTCTGACATATCAGGTCATTCTTGCTTTGTAATTTTTTTTTTCTGCCTTTCCATGTATATCATCCAAATAATTTGTAAGACAGAAGAGGATTAGTAATTCTCAGTCGTTCTTCCTTTTCTCTTCAGTTTTATTTCAAATATTTTGTTACAGCAGATAGTTCATGATGAACAGACCCACAAGTGCAAACGGAAACAAGTTAAATGGAGAACTGTTGCAGTCTTTGTCAGTTGCATCTCATTGCTCATTTCTGATTTACCCCCAAGCCTAATCCCCACATTATAGTTATTATAGTGCATAAAATCCGAAGCTTTTCTTTAGGTTTAAACAAATTAGTTATTCCGCTGAGCATCTTCAGAATTTCTTTAAGGATTGCGTTGTCCATTGTTTTAACTTAACTCTGGAACGTTCAAAGTTAAAATTGTTTGAATTACGAGGCACCGCTGTATTTGTTCATAAAATATACAACAAAAACACTTATTCCCTATTCATGTAGCTTTGAACTTTTACTTAGGCACAAAAAGGGCTGTAGATAAGTTAGAATTTGTTATTTGTAAAATTGCAGTTAGATGCACAAAAATGAAGTGTTTTATATTGTTTTAACAAAATAAAGATATTTCTTGAGCTGATGTTTAACAATATGTATGTTTTTGGAGATATCAGGGCTTTCACACAGATAACTAGGGTGCTTCAGCATTTGAGCAAGACTGCACTGCTAATGCCTATTAAATAATAAATCCAATTGATTACTCATTATCTATCCATTCATTATCCAACCCGCTATATCCCAACTGCAGGGTCACGGGGGTCTGCTGGAGCCAATCCCAGCCAACACAGGGCACAAAGCAGGGAACAAACCCTGGGCAGGGCGCCAGCCCACCGCAGGGGGCACACACACACACACCCACACACCAAACACACACTAGGGACAATTTAGGATTGCCAATGCACCTAACCTGCATGTCTTTGGACTGTGGGAGGAAACCCACGCAGACACGGGGAGAACATGCAAACTCTATGCAGGGAGGACCTAGGAAGCAAATCCAGGTCCCCTTACTGTGAGGCAGCAGCGCTACCACTGCGCCACCGTGCCGCCCTACTCATTATTATAAACACAACTATTAATACAAACTAATAAGGTTTAAAATAAAACGTAAATCCTAAAATATATACTTGGCCATGCTTAATTGCATTAAATTAAGTAGATCTCATAGCTGAAGAAAAATGTTTTTATAATGACCTTTGGATCATTGTCTTTCATCCTGGGGAAATATGTTGTCTCCATTTTGCTTTTTTCTATACCTCTCTTCTCATCCGAGAATCTTTGTCTTCACTGCTCTGAATTTGTCTTTCATGTCACTGATTTCATTGGGTAAACAGATTGCTTTTATGATTCACTTTTTGGGGGATTATCTTAGAATTTATAGATTAATCATTTGAATGGTGTTATTCAGCACAGATTCTCTGTTATTCACATTCATTCTGGCATTACCTGAGGTAGGCTGTGGAGCTTATTGTAAGTAAATTAAGGCTTTGGTGAGACTTTTATTATACAATTCCCCAAGCAGGGAAAAATGCACATAAAACAGTTGAAAAATTGGTAGGGATTGTAGTAGAATAGTAATTGTAAGTAGAAAGTGAGAAGTAAACTAAACTGTTATCTGATAACACCTTATTTTAATTTCTTATATGCCACAGTAAATCACAACAAACTAAATTTGCAGACAGTATTTACTTTGAAGCCTTTTTCTGTTTAAATTGAACCATTATATTTTTGACACAGCTCTTGCCACTTTGGCAGCCTAATCCCAATACTAAGAGACCCCTGTTTGCTTTGCTAGGTGTGTTAAACTGCCTTGTGCCCATTCCTTTCAGTGAGAACCTTTTGAGGTAGAAGTGTTATTATGAGGACAGCTTTGCTCTTACTTAAAACATGTGACTTGTGATGTTATTCTGTGCGTTTACTGTTGTACTGAACTGTAAATTGAAAAGTTTTGTTTCAAATAACTTTGCTCACACTACAAAAATAAAAAAAAGAATTTCTTTTATCAATAGAGTTTGTAAAATTATTTTCAAATTCTGCAGATTCAGTCCAAGTACCTAACATTTGGATAATGCTCTTCCATTTATTTGGAGACAGTGAGTGGTGTGTGTGTGTGGTTGACTTGCTTATAACACAACTACAAAGTAAACTGACATAGAAATGGCTTTTGATGTGTTTTTTCATTCTAGTCCTTTTGTTTTATTTGTATATTTTAGTTGAATATAAGACCTTTCTTTTGTTCTGAGGCAGTTAACAGAACAAGCCACAAGATTCCTGGAATTGAGTACCTACTGTTGTTTTCACGAGCACTAATGATAGGAGACTTGGGTAGATTTTCACAGTGTCACGGAAGCAGAGCTGCTGATTCCCTTAACAGTGAATAAATTGATGGAACGCCAAGCATTGCAATGTGCATTTTGACATGTGCTTACACACATTCATGAAGTGTGAATGGAAACCTGAGGAAATGTGCAGTATGTGAAAATGAGAGCATGAAAACTTCAAGCAAAAGGCATCTGAGCTGGGAATTGCACCCTCGTCCAGACAGCTTAGAAAGACTGCACAACACTCGGACTTACCGTGTGCCAATCCACTTTTACATGTTGAATATATTAGTGCTGATAAACTCCTTGGTGGTTATCTATATGCAAGCCAGTCAAACCAACAGGGGACAAAGTCCACATTATCACATGGCAGGGCAGACAGCCCAGTTTGTTGCTGTTTTATAATATACTGATTGTAAATAAGCCTTTTCACTTTTTGTATGGGATTGATTCATTGTGTTATCATGGTATTACAAACATAACAGTTATAGAATACTAACTGCTTAATAATTGAAATGATCATTTTTAAACTCCTGGCTAAATAATTATGCAGGAGCAAGTCAGAAATGTAAACTAATGAAGAAAAATGCAGGATAGCTAGAGATGACATGGTTATAAAGCTGCCAGGGAAGAGGAAGGCCTTATAGGAGGCTTATGGATGTAAGTGAGAGAAGACATGCAGGTGATGGGTGTAACAGAACAAAATGCAGAGGACAGAAAGATGTGGAAGAAGATGATCCGCTGTGGCGACCCCTAATGGGAGCACCGAAAGAAGAAGAAGCTGGAGATGACATGGTTCTGGTTACTTAAAGGGACATTAGTATAGTGATCGGTTGGAATTACCGAATAGAGCAGACAGCCTTGGAAAATCCATCCATCCATCCATCCATTATCCAACCCGCTATATCCTAATTACAGGGTCATGGGGGTCCGCTGTAGCCAATCCCAGCCAACACAGGGCGCAAGGTGGGAAACAAACCCTGGGAAAGGCGCCAGCCCACCACAGGGCGCACACCCCCACACCAAGCACACATTAGGGACAATTTAGAATCGTCAATGCACCTAACCTGCATGTCTTTGGACTGTGGGAGGAACCCGGAGGAAACCCATGCAGACACGGAGAGAACATGCAAACTCCACGCAGAAAGGACCCGGGAAGTGAACCCAGGTCTCCTTACTGCATCCACCGTGCTGACCGCCTTGGAAAATACAAAGGAAATCAAAAGATGTTATTAAGCTTTCATGCAATATAAAAAGAATGCTCAACTATACATATAAAGGGAAAAGCCCTCACTGACTCGTCACTAATTCTCCCACGTTCCATGTAGGTGGGAAGCTGAAATTTTGCATGCTCATTCATGGCAGTGTACTTACAAAAGTTAGGTATGTTTCTTGTCCTATTGCAACACCCAAGGGGGGGGGGAACGGGTGTACCCCTAAACTGTATATATAGATATATATTCATTTCGTGCTGTGCTCTGTAACGAACTTTCGAAAATAATGTCTTCTTTTAGGCAGTTCTCACCATTATACCGTAAGGAACTTTCGGAACTGACATCTCCTTTTGGCGGTTTCATTCCTTATTTCCGTTAATAGATGATTTATTTCACGGCAGAGACATACAAGGGCTGCCCCGGTCCCCCTTCCTTTTTCCGCACGACCGCTGTACCACGTGGTTGGCTCCCTGCCTTAAAAATATGCATTTCTCATACACAACATTTTACAATCATAGATTAAACTCTTTACAATCATCAGATTCACTCTCAATACTAAAATAAACCTACAACAATTACATTGACAATCATGTTACGTTATTTTTAAAATGTTTCCTTTTCTTTTTCATAACTTCTTTAACACACTACTTTTCTGCTCGAAGCGCGGGTATTTTGCTAGTCCTAGATAAACTAAAGTAGTAAGATTGAACAATACTAGTACCTCATATTTTAAGAATAATGTTGGACAATATTTTTTTCAAAGATAATTTCATAGTAATGACGTGACATTTTTTTTATATAATGTATAATTCTGCATGAATTTTTTTGTATACAAAACAAATTTAATTAAGAAAATCAAATAGATAGGACTTAAACTACAGTGCCGCTGATGCTTAGCCCGACAAGCTACTATCTGTGTTATTCTGCAGCTGTCAGCAACGACCAGCACTAATGTTGGGCTCTCCAACTATTAAATGTGAAATATCATCATGGTTTTTCTCCAATTGTTTTCATAATTAGATTAACCTTTTGATGAGGTTGAGTTTTTGTTGGCCTCTGGGCCACGAGATTGGTCAATTTAGGTTGTAGGCTTGTAGCCAAAGGTTTCTTGTCAGTCAGTAAGTCGGGGACATATAGTTTTATTATTTTTATATGGGGAAACCTAGATTAAGAAAAAAAATAAAGTTGGGACTCAAGCCACAATGCCTCTGACTTGCAATTGGATCTGGTACTGTGCAACTGGTATAGCCTAAGATCACCTTTTCTGACTGTTACACGTGAAACGTCTTTTGTTTTTTTGTCCAATTTATTTTCACAATTAAATCAAATTTTTGAACCTCAGGACCGTGATGTTGATCCATGGTTTTTTTTTCTGAGTTTCCTGTAAATTGCTTAGAATTTCTTGTCAGTCAAACGGCTGCTGTTTGTGCAGGTGCCAGGCTGAGGAATTATGGAAATCTGTGTATTTGTTATGTTTTGACATATTAACTTCATCCAAGGAGACCAGAAGACAGTTTGCTTCTGAATAATTAACACGTCTGACTCAAGATATAATTGCAAAAAGACCATTTCCCTTCAAGCATTTATACAAGTGAGTCTCTTGTGATTGCATTTTTGGTTTGTGGTGTGGTTAACTGAGGCTGTAGTTTGCTTACACTGAGACAGACCCCACATGCCACTTCTGTTGTTGGCTGAATTAAGTTTCATTATGGTGTCACTGACGTTTTTGGAATTTGAGACAGGTCATGATGTCTTTGTAGCACCATGTAGTAAAAGAAAGGTGTACATTACTCCTGAATCTATGACTCCTGCCAGTTTTTTTTTTTAATTCACTGACCTGCACCTCTTTACAGATGAGCTTCTTTTGATATCTATTATTAAGGAAAATTTTCATTTCATTTTTTTTCTGTTAAAAAGTTGTTTTATTTGTTCTTACAAGAAATCTTCTATTGTTCACTTAACAATATAAGAGCTCTATGCTGCAAGAGCGTTAGGTTGGAAAATGTCCCATAGCATGTATATGACTGTGCCTGGAGAATCCACCTACAGTAGTAAAAGGGAGTCCTTAATCAAACCCATGGCACATATGAAAGGTAATATATAAAAGGTATACTATTGTCAGTTGTGTATATGATACAAGGATTTCTGTAGACCAGGTCATACTTAAAGCAAAACAAAAAAACTGTACTCTGTGCAAATAGCTAAAACACAGTTGGATTCTGCTGCCATGTTGTCATTACTGGCAGAGAGAAGCAGGATGTTTTACAGAATAGCTTACTGTAGATGAAGTCACAACTGGTCTCCCATCTAAGGTATAGAGTCTCTTGAGAACCACTCTAAACTATGAATAGAAAATAAAAATTAAAAGGTGTAATGGAGAAGGTGGATTTCAAAGGCTGAAAATTTCACCAAACCATTTCTTCAAAAATACCCTCAAGAGGAAGAATGCCCTGATTTGCCCATGGACGAAAAGAGGGAGGTTTTGCTCATGTATGCAGGGTGTGATTGAGCTACACAGCATATATAAACTGACACCGGATTTGTTTCTCAGGAAGTCATTTAGAAAACCTTGAGGAAAACGTTGGTACATATTTATCTATATTACAGAATATCTAGCCATGTCCTGATTAAAGTAGCTTATTTCAACACAGGATTGCTGCGAGGCGTGAGTCTATTGTAGTGGCTTTGGATTTAAGACAGAAAGCAATTCTAAATGAGGTGTCAGTTGTAGAACTTTTTTTTCCTCCAAAGTAATAATACAGACACTTAAGAACAGACATGAATGGGCTTATAATATGGGGAAAGGTAGATCACAAACACTGCACAAGCGTGGCTGGGTAAATTTAAAAATATATATAATATAATATATATATTAGTTTGAAAAGTTTGGCCAATGTTTATTAGTAAGATGTGTGGATTATAATTTAGGCTGCTATGTCAAGGATTTCTAAGAATGTGGAAATACAAAAGATTAGAAGTAGTTAATAGAAGCTGGATTTAACTGTATAAAAGTAAATCGTATTCATGCTAGATCTAAATCAGGAAGCCTATTACAGTGCTTCTGCTTTTGTAGTATTTGTTAATAAAATCTGGTGTCATACAGATGATTTCCTTATTGAAGTAGCCAGTCCCAGCATGACTTGAGGTGCATTCGTAACCACCTGGAGTCCGTTCTACTCCACGTTATGTCAGAATGAAGTCAACTCGGAGGCACGTAGAGGAGAAGCAGAAGTTCATTTTTTTTTCCCATTTCCAGAAACAAAAAAAACAGGGTGTCATACTAACACTTTCTCCCCAATGCCTATTAAATAATAAATCTAATCGATTACTCATTATTATAAATGCAACTATTAATACAAAATAAAGTTTAAAATAAAACTTAAAACCTAAAATATACACATGGACATGGTGTAAAGCACGCTGAATTGCATTAAACACCTGTAGCACAACACTAAAAGAATAAAGGCTAACCTTTTTATTTTTATTTTTTTAATTAAAAATACAAAACTACTTGTAAGAACTCAGGGAAAGAAAAAGTAACTTGTTACACACTTGGATATTTACAAATAATATACAGGTCCATATTGTGATAAAGTTCATTATTTTCTGTAATGTACTGATAAACAGACTTTCATATATTTTAGATTCATTACACACAACTGAAGTAGTTCATGCCTTTTATTGTTTTAATATTGATGATTTTGGCATACAGCTCATGAAAACCCAAAATTCCTATCTCAAAAAATTAGCATATTTTATCCGACCAATAAAAGAAAAGTGTTTTTAATACAAAAAGTCAACCTTCAAATAATTATGTTCAGTTATGCACTCAATACTTGGTCGGGAATCCTTTTGCAGAAATGACTGCTTCAATGCGGCGTGGCATGGAGGCAATCAGCCTGTGGCACTGCTGAGGTGTTATGGAGGCCCAGGATGCTTCGATAGCAGCCTTAAGCTCATCCAGAGTGTTGGGTCTTGTGTCTCTCAACTTTCTCTTCACAATAGCCCACAGATTCTCTATGGGGTTCAGGTCAGGAGAGTTGGCAGGCCAATTGAGCACAGTAATACCATGGTCAGTAAACCATTTACCAGTGGTTTTGGCACTGTGAGCAGGTGCCAGGTCGTGCTGAAAAATGAAATCTTCATCTCCATAAAGCTTTTCAGCAGATGGAAGCATGAAGTGCTCCAAAATCTCCTGATAGCTAGCTGCATTGACCCTGCCCTTGATAAAACACAGTGGACCAACACCAGCAGCTGACATGGCACCCCAGACCATCACTGACTGTGGGTACTTGCCACTGGACTTCAGGCATTTTGGCATTTTCCTCTCCCCAGTCTTCCTCCAAACTCTGGCACCTTGATTTCCGAATGACATGCAAAATGTGCTTTCATCCGAAAAAAGTACTTTGGACCACTGAGCAACAGTCCAGTGCTGCTTCTCTGTAGCCCAAGTCAGGTGCTTCTGCCGCCGTTTCTGGTTCAAAAGTGGCTTGACCTGGGGAATGCGGCACCTGTAGCCCATTTCCTGCACGCGCCTGTGCACGGTGGCTCTGGATGTTTCTACTCCAGACTCAGTCCACTGCTTCCGCAGGTCCCCCAAGGTCTGGAATCGGTCCTTCTCCACAATCTTCCTCAGGGTCTGGTCACCTCTTCTCGTTGTGCAGCGTTTTCTGCCACACTTTTTCCTTCCCACAGACTTCCCACTGAGGTGCCTTGATACAACACTCTGGAAACAGCCTATTCGTTCAGAAATTTCTTTCTGTGTCTTACCCTCTTGCTTGAGGGTGTCAATGATGGCCTTCTGGACAGCAGTCAGGTCGGCAGTCTTACCCATGATTGCGGTTTTGAGTAATGAACCAGGCTGGGAGTTTTTAAAAGCCTCAGGAATCTTTTGCAGGTGTTTAGAGTTAATTAGTTGATTCAGATGATTAGGTTCGTTTAGAGAATCTTTTCATGATATGCTAATTTTTTGAGATAGGAATTTTGGGTTTTCATGAGCTGTATGCCAAAATCATCAATATTAAAACAATAAAAGGCATGAACTACTTCAGTTGTGTGTAATGAATCTAAAATATATGAAAGTCTAATGTTTATCAGTACATTACAGAAAATAATGAACTTTATCACAATATGCTAATTTTTTGAGAAGGACCTGTACATGTCAAATTAAATACCTGTAATTTAAAATTAGAAAAGGCTTGGGGAGATGAAAATATGACTCGCCACTACAGCATCCACCATGCTTCTGGCAGCTTAACAGAGAAGCCTGGTGCAGGCAGTCTGTGGAGTGTAACATTAATTAGCACTGTAACTATGACATACGATTGGTATGCTACTGACTATATACAAGAACAACTGATTTTAGGGATGTTAATAACCAAAAAATGCAAAAATTACAAAAGACAGATTACACTTTTGCTACACATTTGTTGTTAAATTTTATGCAGAGCTCTTTACAGCAGAGTTCTGAATCAGGAAAGCGAGTGGAAGCACAAGAACATACAGTGCATCCAGAAAGTATTCACAGCGCATCACTTTTTCCATATTTTGTTAAGTTACAGCCTTATTCCAAAATGGATTAAATTCATTTTTTCCTCAGAATTCTACACACAACACCCCATAATGACAACGTGAAAAATGTTTACTTGAGATATTTGCAAATTTATTAAAAATAAAATAATTGAGAAAGCACATGTACATAAGTATTCACAGCCTTTGCCATGAAGCTTAAAATTGAGCTCAGGTGCATCCTGTTTCCCCTGATCATCCTTGAGATGTTTCTGCAGCTTAATTGGAGTCCACCTGTGGTAAATTGAGTTGATTGGACATGATTTGGAAAGGCACACACCTGTCTATAGAAGGTCCCACAGTTGGCAGTTCATGTCAGAGCACAAACCAGGCATGAAGTCAAAGGAATTGTCGGTAGACCTCCAAGACAGGATTCTCACGAGGCACAAATCTGGGGAAGGTTACAGAAAAATTTCTGCTGCTTTGAAAGTCCCAATGAGCACAGTGGCCTCCATCATCCATAAGTGGAAGAAGTTCGAAACCACCAGGACTCTTCCTAGAGCTGGCCGGCCATCTAAACTGAGCGATTGGGGGAGAAGGGCCTTAGTCAGGGAGGTGACTAAGAACCCAATGGTCGCTCTGTCAGAGCTCCAGAGGTCCTCTGTGGAGAGAGGAGAACCTTGCAGAAGGACAACCATCTCTGCAGCAATCCACTAATCAGGCCTGTATGGTAGAGTGGCCAGACGGAAGCCACTCCTTAGTAAAAGGCACATGGCAGCCCGCCTGGAGTTTGCCGAAAGGCATCTGAAGGACTCTCAGACCATGAGAAACAAAATTCTCTGGTCTGATGAGACACAGATTGAACTCTTTGGTGTGAATGGCAGGCATCACGTTTGGAGGAAACCAGGCACCACTCATCACCAGGCCAATACCATCCCTACAGTGAAGCATGGTGGTGGCAGCATCATGCTGTGGGGATGTTTTTCAGCGGCAGGAACTGGGAGACTAGTCAGGATAAAGGGAAAGATGACTGCAGCAATGTACAGAGACATCCTGGATGAAAACCTGCTCCAGAGCACTCTTGACCTCAGACTGGGCGACGGTTCATCTTTCAGCAGTACAACAACCCTAAGCTCACAGCCAAGATATCAAAGGAGTGGCTTCAGGACAACTCTGTGAATGACCTTGAGTGGTCCAGCCAGAGCCCAGACTTGAATCCAATGGAACATCTCTGGAGAGATCTTAACATGGCTGTGCACCGACGCTTCCCATCCAACCTGATGGAGCTAGAGAGGTGCTGCAAAGGGGAATGGATAAGGATAGGTGTGCCAAGCTTGTGGCATCATATTCAAAAAGACTTGAGGCTGTAACTGCTGCCAAAGGTGCATCGACAAAGTATTGAGCAAAGGCTGTGAATACTTATGTACTTGTGATTTCTCAGTTTTTTTATTTTTAATAAATTTGCCAAAACCTAAAGTAAACTTTTTTCACGTTGTCATTATGGGGTGTTGTGTGTAGAATTCTGAGGAAAAAAATGAATTTAATCCATTTTGGAATAAGGCTGTAACATAACAAAATGTGGAAAAAGTGATGCACTGTAAATACTTTCCGGATGCACTGTATGAAATTTGACAAACTAGAGGAAACAATTCTGTCTAGCCATTTTGTTACCTAATAGCTAGTACAGTATCTCATTTGGATTCTTTTTTAAAAGTTGTTAAGATTTCCACTTCGACTACATGACTTGGAAGGTTTTATGGACTGGTGACTGTTAACTGGCCCCATGTGAGTGAAAATTTGTTCTCTTTAGTGAAGTGGTGCCTTATCCAGAGTTGTTTTTTTGTTGGATCTGATGACTGCCATGATAGGCATGGGCTTGTACTGAAGTAAGGAGGTTCAATAAAGAGAAGAGATGGATGGTTTATTTTGACATTATATACTGAACGGTAGGAATGCAGATTTTATATGCCTTTTCCCCTATGAAATATGCAGGGATGAAAAATCTTAAATTCACTTTCTGTTTCTGTTCCATTCAGGTGTCCTGTCTGTGTGGATCAGCTCCCTGCATTCTATGTGGGTGCTGTCCATCCAGCAATAATTCTACAGTGACACGCATTATATTCTCCTTCTTTTTGCTACTTGGTACCCTGGTGTCCATCATCATGATACTACCGGGAATGGAAACACAGCTTCAGAAGGTTAGTTTTATGGGCTGAGTTCCAGCTTAATCTTTACAATAAGCAACCTTTTTTTTATTTTTGGGTGTTTTATAGAATTAAAAATTGTACCAGTCTATTTCTGAATATTTACCTAATTTTAGCAAGTTTGAGAAGGTTTTTTTTTTTTTAAAGTTTAATACTGATAAGATTTACTGTGTATTAATATTATTGTTGATTATGTCCTTTTCAGGAAAACTATTATTTATTTTCTGAGTCACTTAAATTCACTGTGCTCCAACTGAAAATCGAAACAATTGTTGCATCTTACTCTTGGAAAGAACCTTATGGTGTTCACTTTGAAAAAGTGCTACATAAAGTAAATGTTGTTACACTCTGTTATATCACTCCTTAAATTAGTTGAATTTCTTCAGTGTCTCTAAATTCCAGCAATATATGTCCTTTTAATGTTATTACTTGAAATAACTTCTATTTGTTTTCAAAAACAATATGTACTGTTATCTCTGAAAGACCTGCATTTTAGATGAGAGTAGCATTACTACCACATCTATAGATGAAATAGGGCAAGTTTTCTGATCATACAGATTAATTTATTTTTTTTCACATATCACACTTTTTCAAATAAATTTTTAAATTAGGTAAGATCCTAATTGGTCATGGCCCGTGTGTTTGCTATTTAATCTGAATATTATTTTTTAATCCATTCCTGGTCCTGTTGTACACTTTACTGCCATCTAGTAGAAACTTTGACAAACAACCTAAAGCACACTGTTGTTAAAAGAGGAAAACGTTTAGTGATTTTTTTTTTTTGACTTCCTATAAGTTGGAAACTCAAAATCTCCTTGCTATTTCATAAGTAAGAATGTGTACAATTTAGATGGTTGCTGAATAATAATCTGTAGATATCAGATAAACAAAGCAATAGTCTTTATTTATTTTGGTTAACATTATTTTATAAGTAACTAAGTGTTGTCTCATCAAACATGACACTTGTTTATGAAAAGATCAGTTTTATTTTTCTAAATGTTTATGCAAGTTTTATAAGAAGAAATCACTCATACTTTCCAAATCCTTTTTCAGAAAATTCTGGCAAAAAGAATACGAGCATATTAGAAAGCAATGAACAGCAACAAGAAAGAAATGCACACTTCTTAAACATAAGTGACTTTTCATATTTTTTCATTGCAATAATAAAATTTATATATTGTTAAATGTGTGTCATTTCAGATTCCAGGCTTCTGTGTTGGAGGCACTTCAATCCCGGGTGTTTTAAACAAAGTTAATTGTGACATCATTGTGGGATACAAGTCTGTCTATCGCATGTGCTTTGCAATGGCTTGTTTCTTTTTTCTGTTTATGATACTTATGATCAGAGTGCGGACCAGCAAAGATCCACGTGCTTCACTTCAGAATGGGTAAACTATGCTTTTTTCTTTTATGCGTTGATTATATTCATTGATTTTTCAGGAACCTTTATTTTTGTTACTTTATTACCAATTAAAGGGGATTTTTATCTTAATATTTTTTATAAGTAAAGAATAATTTGATTTGGCAAAACAAAATACAGCATTACACTTGTTGGGTGCAAAGATTATATCTAGTGGAATAGCTTTAGCCATTATTGTAACAGTATTTATTTTTATTTAAATGTGTACTTTAAGCCAGACAAACAAAATTAGACATTTTAAACTATTAGGTCTTGTATTTAAATGTATGTTCTTTCTCATCAAATTGATTTTTGTGTGTAAGATATGTTCATTACGTGTTTAATTCTAAAGTTTAGTCTTTACACAGTTTTTAACTCTCTACTCCTTAACCTGTAACATCTTTAAGTCATTTTATTAATTCATTATAATTTTTCTTTCTTGTAGGTTCTGGTTTTTCAAATTTTTGATTCTTGTTGGTATCACAGTAGGGGCGTTCTTTATCCCAGATGGGACATTTAACACAGGTAGAAAATGTTTCATTCCACTTTTGACATGACATGATTTAGCTTTCTGAAACTGGTTACACTAAATCAACACAATATTATCCTTGTTTCTGTCATTCCTTTTTTTCAATGATAGATTAGAAAAAATATATAATGCTGTGGTTATGTTCAGGCACATTCAGAAGCAGATTATACTGGCTTTAATAAAAGTAGCTTACTTTTCAGTAACCAGGTTAACTAAAGTTTTACCATTTCATTATAATTATTCTTTACATTTTATACAGCACTCTTCTCACTATTCAAAGAGCTTTACATGAAGAGTAAATCCACCTGGAGGATACAATGGCAGACATTTTGCGGCAGTACACTCATCGCACGTTGGCTATTAGTTGGTGAAGGGATGAGAGAGTTAGCCATTTAGAGACATGGGAAGATTAGGGGGCCAGAATGACTAGGCCTTGGAGTACAATGTAGCCTGGACATCAGATACACCATGCTCTTTTTGAAAGATGCCCAGGGATCTTTAATGATCGCAGAGAGTCAGGCCCTCAGTTTTACGTCTCAGCTGAAGGACAGTGCCATTCTTACAGCACACTGTACCTGTCACTGCACTGAGGCATTGAGATCCACACACAAACCACAGGGGTAAGGGCCTCCCCCCATTGCCCTGTTCAACACCTCTTTCAGAAACAACCCAAGTTTTTCCTAGATGGTGTCCCATCCAAATACTGGCCGGGCCTAACCATGCTTAACTTCAGGTGGATGTCCTGTTCTGAAGTGCAGGTGGTATGGCTGCTGGCTGAATATAAGCTGAATTTGGTAGAGTTCCATAAAATCCAAATGAGTGCATACTCCACCTGATGAGCAAGTGGACATCTGTTGGTTATTATTTAACACTAGAATTACCAGAGCCTACGAAAAAACTCGTAATTCCGTCCCACCTTAAACTGCTTCTTAAATCCCTTCACACCTCTCCGCCAGCGCCCTTTGTCTTCTAAATGTACTGATAAAGAGAAGCTTGGAGCAGCCGGCTATTCCATCCCCCCACCAATTTAGAACGTGCACGAACTTCTCTCAGCTCATGCCTTGATTGAGTATCTGGGAGTGAAGTGGAGTTTTAGAGTGGAAATAATAGATCGTTGTTTGGAACACACGCATTCCATGTCTGTTCCGTTTCTACAGTAATCTATGTCAACACTTTGTTAAAACAGAAACGTTTTTTATATTCTAGTAGTAGATGACAAAATGTAGGCATAAACTATATAATGTATGAAGCCTGAAGTCCAAATAGCAAAGAAACATTTTCACAAGAATAACACAATTGCACTTTTATTCAAACATATAACTGCAGAAACAAAAGCCGCCTTAACATGCGACATTGACACCAGTTTACTGTAACTGAAACCGTGGCTCAATAGACTCAGCCCCCGCTTGGGAATCAAGGGGTCGCGGGTTCGATCCTGCGCCCCTCTGTTTTGAGAAGTAAACTGCTCTTGTCTTACTGTTTTAGAATAAAAGCATACATTTGATTTCAGTCTGTAACAGCCGGTGCAGTTTATGATCCTTGTAAAGGTTAGCTTTTTTTTTTTATTCACTTTTCATTCTCTCAGTCGCGTTCAGAATCAATCCATACAACCCCATCTGACACGGCTGTTTTCACTAAAGACGCTTATAGCTCTGCAGTGTACCACGATGCATACTAACGCACAATCACCCAAGGTTCTGACACACAAACGCTGGCGAAGCTGCCTTCTTCGTATCTCACCGTCACTTGCTTTTCGCTTTATTGAGTGTTCCTGCCAGTCCCCGCATGTTGCTGTATGCTTTTTTTTTGTACTACAGGACATGCAGAGGAAAGAATGGTAAAGACCAGTAACTTCGGCGCTATATGCAATCATCAGACACTCCCCATCTGCCCGTGTCATTCAAACACAGGAACATATATTGGTGTAAAAGTATAACAAAAGTGCACTTTTATTCAAGTGCACTTTTTCCATCGCTTTTCCTGTAAGAAGCAGTGTACACACTTCTCTCTATCCAGCATACAGCAACATGCGGGACTGGCAGGAACACTCAATAAAACTGAATAAAAAGAAAATCAAGTGACGGTGAGATACGAAGAAGGCAGCTTCGCCAGCGCTGTGTGTCAGAACCGGTGGGGGCGTTAGTATGCATCGTGGTACAGCACAGAGCTATAGCGCCTGTATTCTGTTTCTTTTGTACTCCAGGGCACGCAGAGGAGAGAATAGTAAAGAGCAGTAAGTTCGGCGCTATATGCAATCATCAGACACTCCCCATCTGCCCGTTGTTTTGTTATACTTTTCAATACTTTTATACTGCTCAAACTGGCATGCTCAAAAATACACGTGTAATGCCACGAAAAGTGCACGCAGACACTTCATTTCGCAAACAAAACAAGTGCACTTTTATTCAAAATTACCTGTATAACCGAAGAAAAAAGAAAGCAAGTTACAGTAGGCGATTGATACGACATCTTGCATGGTGCAATGCTAAGAAGTGCAGATTTTCATTCCGTGCTATATGAAATCATCACATTCAAATATTAACAGTTCCCACACACCCAAGGACCGTCCTTCCTACATTTACGACACGTGTACTTGTTGCAGTGTACACACCTCTCTGTGCTATGGTTTCTATTACACTGAATGAGCACCTGACACTGTACTTTCTTCCCTGGGGGAGGTCCGCATCAGAGAATTTCCAGTTCCTGCATAAATTCACACCGATCTGACGCTGTTCGCTTTCAAATAATATTGCATTAGTGCGATTATATTTTCACATATATTGTCTCTTTCTTTCAGGTGTGTAATAGAAACCACAGCATAGAGAGAAGTGTGTACACTGCTTCTTACAGGAAAAGCGATGGAAAAAGTGCACTTGAATAAAAGTGCACTTTTGTTATACTTTTACACCAATATATGTTCCTGTGTTTGAACGACACGGGCAGATGGGGAGTGTCTGATGATTGCATATAGCGCCGAAGTTACTGGTCTTTACCATTCTTTCCTCTGCATGTCCTGTAGTACAAAAGAAAAGCATACAGCAACATGCGGGACTGGCAGGAACACTCAATAAAACGAAAAGCAAGTGACGGTGAGATACGAAGAAGGCAGCTTCGCCAGCGTTTGTGTGTCAGAACCGGGGTTGGGGGGTGATTGTGCGTTAGTATGCATCGTGGTACACTGCAGAGCTATAGCGTCTTTAGTGAAAACAGCCGTGTCAGATGGGGTTGTATGGATTGATTCTGAACGCGACTGAGAGAGTGAAAAGTGAATAAAAAAAAGCTAACCTTTACAAGGATCATAAACTGCACCGGCTGTTACAGACTGAAATCAAATGTATGCTTTTATTCTAAAACAGTAAGACAAGAGCAGTTTACTTCTCAAAACGGAGGGGCAGGATCGAACCGCACCCTTGATTCCCAAGCGGGGGCTGAGTCTATTGAGCCACGGTCTCAGTTACAGTAAACTGGTGTCAATGTCGCATGTTAAGGCGGCTTTTTGTTTCTGCAGTTATATGTTTGAATAAAAGTGCAATTGTGTTATTCTTGTGAAAATGTTTCTTTGCTATTTGGACTTCAGGCTTCATACATTATATAGTTTATGCCTACATTTTGTCATCTACTACTAGAATATAAAAAAAGTTTCTGTTTTAACAATATGTTGACACAGATTACTGTAGAAACGGAACAGACATGAAATGCGTGTGTTCCAAACAACGATCTATTATTTCCACTCTAAAACTCCACTTCACTCCCAGATACTCAATCAAGGCATGAGCTGAGAGAAGTTCGTGCACGTTCTAAATTGGTGGGGTGGATGGAATAGCCGACTTCTCTTTATCAGCACATTTAGAAGACAAAGGGCGCTGGCGGAGAGGTGTGAAGGGATTTAAGAAGCAGTTTAAGGTGGGACGGAATTACGAGTTTTTTCGTAGGCTCTGGTAATTCTAGTGTTAAAGAACAACAACAAAAAAAAGCAATTGTGATGAAATAATTACAATTTAATGAAATGAATTCATAAAAATGTGTAAATTTAGATTTTCATAACAGTGTGAAAAGGTAGAAATTGGTTACTCTTTATCATTAAACACTTTTATTTAATTAATTAATTTTGTTCTTCAAGGGAATGAACAAAACGTTTACAAAACTATTCAGTCACTAGAAATTGAACAGTTCAAAATCTGTAAAACATGGGAGTTGAGAAGCTTGACAGCTTTAGTAGTTGATGAGGTTTGTGACAGGGTTGAAATAAAGAAACAAAATTGAAACTTGAAATATACATCTTGCACATAGCAATCTCATTTGTCAGTTACTTTGTTTGGTTTCTTAAGTGATAAAAAATCTGTTATGCTTTCTGAAAAGTGAACAGTTGTTAAAAATCTCTTGGGGTTTCTCAAATGCTGTGACTTTGATCTCACTTAGTTGAGTATTACAATACAATACAATTTATTTTTCGTATAGCCCAAAATCACACAAGAAGTGCCGCAGTGGGCTTTAACAGGCCCTGCCTCTTGACAGCCCCCCAGCCTTGACTCTCTAAGAAGACAAGGAAAAACTCCCAAAAAACCCTTGTAGGGAAAAAATGGAAGAAACATTGGGAAAGGCAGTTCAAAGAGAGACCCCTTTCCAGGTAGGTTGGATGTGCAGTGGGTGTTGAAAAGTACGGGGTCAATACAGTACAGTACAATACACAGAACAGAACAAATCCTCAATACAGTATAAAAATAAAAATTTTAGAAGTACAGAGTAGAATTTAACAGTAGATGATATCACATAATATGATTTGGATTTGTTTAGAGTCCTGGAGACCTCATTCATCAAGCTGCCATCATATTAGTTCAGTCAGTTTTACTTTGTACCTTTTTCCTTTTGCAGTTTGGTTCTACTTTGGTTTGGTTGGGGCCTTTACCTTCATTATCATCCAGCTGATCCTCCTGATTGATTTTGCTCATTCCTGGAACCAGTCATGGCTACAGAAGGCAGAGGATGGTAACAGCAAGTGCTGGTATGCATGTAAGTATAATACGTTTGGACTAGTGTTTTTTTACATCAGTCTTTAGTATCCCTGCCAATCTGTTAAAGTCTTATATTTAAAAATGAACCCTTCATTACAGCATTTTGGGTTAGAGGTTGCATGAAAATATTATTTCAGTGCTATCTAATACAGGTTCTAATAATTGTTTTCACAGTGTGACCACCAGGGAGCTCCAGCTCCTCAACATCTGACACAAGCAGACACAGGCACAAGTCCAGCAACACACACACGGCTTTATTTCCAAGAGGGAAACACTTTTCATCTGTTTCCCCACTAACAATGCCCTGGGTACAGCACAGCATTAAGCACAATAAACCAACACAGCACTTTTCTCTCTCTTTCTCGCCACTACTACCCCCTCAAGCTTCATCCTCTTACTTCCAACTCTTTCCAACGGAGTGAGGAGGCTCCTTTTATAGAGCAACAGGAAGGGTCCTGGTGTCCTGTAAATCTCCTTCTGGGCATACTTTTGGGTGTGACGGGTGCCCTGCACAGAAGGGCTCAGCTGTTCTCCTTGCGCCCCCTGGTGGTGGCCTTGGGCCCCAACAGGGTTGAGCTTCCATGCTCCAAACCCGTGGCACCCTAGCAAGTCAGGGGGACTGCCCTTTGCCGTTCTGAGGGAGGTACTTCCCTGTGCAAGCTCCTTTCCCCGGTCCTTCCCTTAAGAAGCTGGCCTGGCTGTCCATTACAAAAGGTAAATATTAGGTAAATTCCCAGACATCTCAGGAAACATCAGTTATCTCGATCTGTGCTCATCATCTTCTTTAGGTGCTGAGTAGAGTCTGCATTTACTAGCTGGTATGACAGCTATACAGCTGAGATACTCAAAGCACTGTAATGGGTGGTGAAGCCAGGACAGTATATTTCTAGCATGCAGCTAGCTCTCTTTTGTTCAGGACATACTTAACACATGCTGCATTAGAAAGGCAGGTGGTATTAAAGGCCTGAGGCATCCTGCACAGACACTTCTCTTCCTCTTCTGCTCAGGACGCTTCAACCATCTCACCACTACATTCAAGAACAGTTTTTATCCACAGGTTATAAGAGCACTCCACATCCACTAATTGTGATAAATACGTGTGTGTGTTTACACAGAATATTTTATTTATATATATATATATATATATATCTATATATATATATATATATATCTCTATATCTATATCTATATATATATATATATCTATATATAATAATATATGTGTATATATGTGTGTATATATATGTGTATATATATATATATATATATATATATATATATATATATATATATATATATATATATATATACATACATACACATAATACATACACAGTACAGGCCAAAAGTTTGGACACACCTCCTCATTCAATGTGTTTTCTTTATTTTCATGACCATTTACATTGGTAGATTCTCACTGAAGGCATCAAAACTATGAATGAACACATGTGGAGTTATGTACTTAACAAAAAAAGGTGAAATAACTGAAAACATGTTTTATATTCTAGTTTCTTCAAAATAGCCACCCTTTGCTCTGATTACTGCTTTGCACACTCTTGGCATTCTCTCAAGAGCTTCAATAGGTAGTCACCTGAAATGGTTTTCACTTCACAGGTGTGCCTTATCAGGGTTATTTAGTGGAATTTCTTGCTTTATCAATGGGGTTGGGACCAGCAGTTGTGTTGTGCAGAAGTCAGGTTAGTTGGACGATCATTTATTTTTCAACAGGACAATGACCCCAAACACACCTCCAGGCTGTGTAAGGGCTATTTGACCAAGAAGGAGAGTGATGGAGTGCTGTAAATGGTCCTGAAAATAAAGAAAATACATTGAATAAGGAGGTGTGTCCAAACTTTTGGCCTGTACTGTATATCTATATCTATCTATCTATCTATCTATCTATCTATCTATCTATCTATCTATCTATCTATCTATCTATCTATCTATCTATCTATCTATCTATCTATCTATCTATCTATCTATCTATCTATCTATCTATCTATCTATCTATCTATCTATCTATCTATCTATCTATCTATCTATCTATCTATCTATCTATCTCTATAGATAGATAGATATATAGAGATATAGATAGATATATAGAGATATAGATATATATAGATATATAGAGATATAGATATATATAGATATATAGAGATATATATATATATCTATATCTATATATATTTGCTTGTAAGAGAGTCTGGAATACAGGCAGAATTAAAAAAAACAAAAAAAAACAATGACTGCAACAACACACATTGAATTGTATATGTTGCCTTTAATTAAGTTGTTGGTGTTCTAATTTTATTTACCCACGAATGCTTATTGCACCGTACCAGAAACTTTTGTAGTAAGGAAAATGTTCATGTCAACCATGGAGCAGATTACAGAAGTAGGTTAATTTGCAAAAAAGATTATACATAATTGCACCTTGGAATTTAAAATGTCTGAACTGTTGAACTGTCTAAGGATTTTCATGTTAAAGTGGCATTATGCTGTACTCAAACTGCATTTCTTATTATAAGTTCACTGCATCATACTTTGTCAAGTTCTTTGCTAAGTTCTTAAGTGTAGTTCATAAATGGTCTGCAGTTTATGTCATCATTCTAATGCTGCAAATAAATTGTCCCAATCGGAAAATGGAAGTGCAAGCTTCCCATGTAAAGGTTGCTAATTGAAGGACAGATGATTGAAGGGGGGTGAGGGGTTGGGCACACGGGGCTTAGTCTGAAGTTTTCTTTAGTCCAGACGTAGACATATTGTCTAATGTGATTTAGTGCAAAATCTCTAAAGTTAGGGTGAATGAGGGTTTAATCTTTATTATGTCAACATGTAGTATGGCAAAGAGTGGTTAACATATAAACTTTTTCTGCTGACAGGCCTGCTCATTTTCACCATCCTATTTTATATTGCTGCTTTTGCTGCTGTGGTGCTCTTCTACTTGTACTATACTAAGCCAAATGACTGTGCAGAGAACAAGCTCTTCATTAGTCTAAATCTAATCTTCTGTTTCATAATCTCCATTGTGTCCATCCTTCCTAAAGTCCAGGTAAGAAAAGATGGGTTTTAGCTAAGTTACAGCAATTAATCCTGGCTGGTACCACCCAGTTAATGTAAAGGCAATTATTTTACGAAATGGTATTACTCTGGAGGAGACTGACTACTTTTTTTTTTTTTTTATTAATTTTATTACAATCCATACAAAGCAATCAAGTTTTTACAAAAAGAAAAATTGAGTTGAGAACAGATGGATCCCCACCCCTGAGAAAGAGAGCAAGCCAAACGGCGTTAAATTTAAGGCTTGTAAACATACCTAAATTAATAAATTCTCTGTGCTTTATGAACTTATTTTAAAATATTGCTGATTAGATCCTGCCATGTTTTGAAAAAAGTCTGTACGGATCCTCTAACTGAGTATTTGATGTTTTCCAATTTCAAATAATATAACACATCGGTTTCCCACTGACTTAAAAGAGGAGAGTTTGGGTTCTTCCAGTTTATCAGAATAACTACTACTGACTACTAATAATAGAAGTAGAGTTACAGAGTTAACAGCCACATGTCTAATAACTGTAAGAAAAGTGTAATACAAAATGTTGTGATTTGGCTTTCTAAAGCTGTATTTTTTAGAAATGTTACAAATGAAACACATTCTTTTAGAAACTGTTGGTGATATAAAGCTATTTACAAATATTTTGTAATGTATTTTATAATAAACTCCATGCATGAAATTCTATATGACTTGTTGAATTTTGATTAACCTATGCAAGTAAGAATTTCACTGTACACGTAACAATGATGCATTCTGGGTTAGAATCCCATGTTTGTCTAGTGTTTGTCTGTATGTGTGCAGTTTTTCTGTGTCTCTGTGTGGGGTTTTGTCCATAATAGTCAGATTAGTTGCTGTTTCCAAGTTGGCCCGATGTAAGTGTGTGCGCATGTGTGAATGAGTGTGCACTGTAATGGACCGGCTCCCAGTTCATTACAAGTTTTCTGTGTTGCTCCCAATGTAATTCAGGAGAGGGTCCAGCCTGACACTGAATTGGTTTAAGCAGGTTTGATAATGAGAATGTATGAATGATATTTATAGGTGCATTATCAGTTATGTTTTTATGACCATGTATAACATTATTTTCTATTTCATTTATTTTTTTTCTTTTATGAAATGTAGGAGGTACAACCTCATTCAGGATTGCTACAGGCATCTGTAATCACTCTGTATACTATGTATGTAACATGGTCTGCTATGACTAATGAAAAAAGTAAGTATGACAAAAGGGTCGGTGTAACTTTGTCACATTTTTTGTCTTCCGTACAAAATGTCATTTGGTGTACATCAAAGGGTTAAAGTGGGTTTGGAGACGATATGTACTCCTGTTGAACTAGTTTTAGAGAACTAGCATGTTGTATAAAATGCCTAAAGGAACAGCATCCCAACAAATGCACCCACAGATTCTTTCTTCATATTACAAGGCACAGTAGCTCCTTCTGAAACATTCCATGCACAGATGAGTGAAATCTGTGGGGAAATGGGATCTGGCGGATACATTTGCTGGCCCTTTACTCTTGTCCCTTGAGACTCAATAATGATCCTTCCACAGGTACACCTGAAAATTTATTACAACTTCTACTTCCTCTGTAGTCAAGTTCAGTTGCTTTTCAGGGCTCCACCAGAGGCTGTAAGCAAGAGCAGCAGTTCCAATCTGATGACCTTAGTAAACCATCCGGTAGTAGTGATGGGTGATGTGTGTACGAAGGGCAGGGACTCCGTGTGAACCTATGACTTACTGGGAATTCCTTGTTTGTTGTGAGCAAGTGCAAACCCTGACCTCTTTCACAAATGCAGTTCAGTGGCTCCCCCATGCCGCTCGTTGCCAGGTAGACCCACGTTTGTCCATTCAGTACAGAATGTGTTCAGCCCCCAGAGATCTAAGGGCATCACAGACCAGTTATTGCTGCTGCGTGATTGGCCTTTTAGAATTTTGTTTACTGTGCATAGCTGTGAATAGGCACAAGTGGACTGTGGGTGTCATGAAATGGGTTACACTTTTGTTGTTGAATCTGTAGTTAGTTCTGTATTAAGCAAAAGAAAAGTTCTATTTATAGTAATATTACAAGCGTGGATAACTTTTACAACGTGAATGCTATAGCATGACTAACAGTAAGTGAGGGTGCCTGAAGCGAATGATGACAAAAACAGTGGACAGCGGGATCATTCATGCTGAATGCACTTCGGCAGGTGGATGGGTGGTTAGTTCAATTTTATGATTTTTAAGTTTTTGGATTTTTTTTTATTATTATTTTCAAATTGCGGATAATTGATACATTGATAGATAGATAGATACTTTATTAATCCCCAAGGGAAAATTCACATACTCCAGCAGCAGCATACTGATTAAAAACAATATTAATTAAAGAGGAATAAAAAAAGCAATGCAAGTTAAAAAAATGCAAGGTGGAGAGTGCGAGGCAGGTATAACAGTCTATAATCTTGTATAGTGTTAACGTTTACCCCCCCGGGTGGAATTGAAGAGTCGCATAGTGTGAGATACACTTTACTTTCATCTATCCATCCATTATCCAATCCGCTATATCCTAACTACAGGGTCACGGGGGGTCTGCTGGAGCCAATTCCAGCCAACACAGGGCGCAAGGCAGGAAACAAACTCTGGGCAGGGCACCAACCCACCGCAGGGTGCGCACACACACACACACCCACACCCCAAGCACACACTAGGGACAATTTAGAATCGCCAATGCACCTAACCTGCATGTCTTTGGACTGTGGGAGGAAACCCACACAGACACGGGGAGAACACTACTTTCATTATATTTTTATTTTTACAGAAGTTATCAAGTTATGCAACACCACGTTTTCAAATAGCAACAGGCAAGATTCAAGGCTTTTGTATAAAATAATGCAGTTTCATTTCAGAACAGATTTCTGTATTGATAGACTTCTATAATGAGTAGTACAGCACCTGGTAAGGTGTGGGAAAGGTAAAGGGACTCTCTTAGGGTCTCCAAGTAGCCATTCTCCTGTAACAGCTCCAGTAGGCTTAAAATCAACGGCAGGAAGAATTTAACAGAATTGTTTTTCAGTTTTTTTAATTTTCACATTATATTAGTCAATATTATGAAACTTAATAAAAGTAAGAGTTTAATCCATGAGACCATGTTATCTTTATAATAGAAGTCTGAATTCAACAACAAATGTAATTTTTAGTTTGAAAACATGATAACATATATTTGCAATTACACTGGCAGAAGAGAGAAACCATCATGGCTAATACTGTCCATCCTCTCCACGATGCATTGTCCTGGAGTGCCTTTAGTCACTTTCTCTGTTCAATCCTGGTCTCTTTTTCGCCTGTAGCTATCAAACAATATAATGCCTCCCTCATTGTGCCAGTCTTCCCCTTTGTACGAGGTTGAGTCAAAAATTATCCACACTCCGGCTGTAGAATTTATTTGAATCAATTTTCAGAAAAGACCATTTATACACACTACTTTGTAACAAAACACTTTTTCCATACTGTGCACAAAATCTTTGATAAATATCGGCACCAGGCACACCCTCAGACCACAACAAACGAACCACTGCATGTTGTTCTTCTTTCATGCAAATCACAAGTGGGGCAGCCATTGTTTCTTGCGCTGCAGTTACAAATGATCTGACATAACACGTTCACACCTGCACAGCAGTGACGGGAGACCGGGACCTCGTACAGAAAGCGCTGATAAGGCAGTGCCGCCAACAGAAGTTTTAATATAAACGGAGTGCGGATAATTTTTGACTCACCCTCGTAATATAATGTTCATGTTGGTATAGGGATAATATTTCTTTATATTGTGTTACAATTAAGTCTTATTTTATAGTTTGCACTTCATTTTGAACTGTAATACACCATTTCTTATGTTCCATGCTTTTGCTGAAGCAAGTGAATTACCTTTCAAGGATCAGTAAACTTCTTTTCTCTCTGGCTGTGTAAAGTTAAAGTGGTTTATGATGTTATTTTTTCATTTTTGCACAGAGTAAAAAAAATCACTTATTTCAGTCAACAAAAATGTGTCAGAGATTGTTTTCTATATTTCCTAAAACAGTTGCCTTTGCAAGATTCTTGGTGTGTTAATAAAGTTAATTAATTTTATTGAACATCACATGTACTGCATATTATCGGGTATAGCAGATACTTATTAAGCACCAAAGGTATACAGGATGGGTTTGCATTTTTTTAAACCCTGTAAATGGAAAAAACAAAAGATAGCAGCCTAATTACTGCAAGTCACTGAGTGTTAATGTTCTCTGGAGAACATCCCTCAAAAGTCTTTTAGTGAGACTGTCTCGCAGAACTGCCTCTGAGTCACTTGATCACTTTTAAATTGTTCACTGCTTCAGCATGGCCATGCTGTACGTCAAGCACATGGACTGACTAGAGAATTTTAGTCGTACGTGGATGAGAGTGCAGGACTCCTCAAACCTGCAACCCAAACTGGCACTACATTTACATGTGCTTCTCAGCCCAGAACTAATCTTGAGTCTATTGTGCTAAAACCAAGGGGGTACACAATTTGGCATCTGTCTTTAAGGACTGTTCGGAATCTAAAATGACATTACATCAAGAAAAATGTTCAGTCCACACCAATATTTTAACCTTCCTGGTGTCAGCTGAGCCCTTGCTAATAGCTCACAATCCATTTCCAAACTCATCTGTCCTGTTTCTGGATGGAGCTTTGAAGCCCTCCCTTGTCAGAACACTTGTGGATACACTCTAAGAATCTATTCCAGAATTTTAAATGCTTTGTAGAATCCTTGGAGCCTTTTGTATAGAGTTCACCCTAGTGGTGCAGGTGAAGCACAGATTGGCTGAGGAGTCCTTGGATACTTTTGTCTGGTAGCATGTCATTGTAGATTTCTTTCACAAGGTGTATGCATTTATTTTGTTACGTATGTATGTTCTGTAAGTTTTTGAAGTGCTTTCAATGTAATGTTTTTTGATATAAATATATATAAAAGTTAATAAAACAATAGCATCTTAATCTCTAGAAGGCAATTTAATCACAGAACATGATCCTGGAATTTCATTAGGCAAGTATTTGATTACAGTGTTACATTTAATTATTTAACCTTAAAAGTATTAATATTGTTACAGTGTGGTGTCACATTTTATGACTTGTATCTGTATAGCTCTTCAATTCTCATTATTAGTTTTTTGCTTCCTCTAATCGTTGTGATTTGGAAACCTACTCAAAATGTTTTGTGCTGCAAATTTACAGTATATAATGGTTTGGTTTAATAAACATGCTTTAATTCTATTAAATTTGTAATTCTGTTTTAGAAACTATTCTGATTGAAGTATTATTATTTGAATTAACATTATCCTGAAATTATTTCATAGACACCAACTGCAATCCTAGTTTGCTGAGTCTTGTGATCAACCCCAATTCCACTTCTCCAACGGCCTCTCCAGGTCAACCAGTGCAGTGGTGGGATGCCCAAAGCATTGTTGGACTGGTCATCTTTATTCTCTGCACTCTCTACGCTAGGTAATCTGGTTAAAAACAAATACATTTTCAGGAAAAAAATATATTAAACTTACTATGATTTGTAGCTCATTTTAATTAATTTTGTTAGTTAGTTTCCTGCTATACATTTGGTAATTCTGAATAAAGGTACAGATGAATTAATAAAAAAAGGAAGGAATTTAATTTTATACATGATCTAAAAATATTGTCTCTATATTGATTCATGTGCTGATTTTGATGGAATGTCATTGTTCTTGTTGTTCTAGTATTCGTTCATCGAATCATACTCAGGTGAACAAGTTGATGTTAACAGAGGAAGGGTCAGGTTTTATGGCAAAAGGAGAAGAAGTCACTGATGATAATGGAGTCAGTCGGGCAGTTGATAATGAAGAAGATGGTGTCACCTACAGCTATTCATTCTTCCACTTCTGCTTGTTGCTTGCCTCGCTTTACATCATGATGACTCTCACCAACTGGTACTTGTGAGTCATCATCATTATATATTAATGTTCTTGTGTCACATTATATGTTGAGAAACATGGTTATTTTTTGATTGTGTTATATACGTACTGTTGAGTAAATAAGCAAAATCTGATAGTATTCAGTTTCTTTAAATTTATGTTGTTTTTTTTTTCAGGTTTTAAAATTACTCTTCTTCTTTAGCCTTCCCATTTTCCACTTCTGGTCATTAGCTAACACTGTGGAAACTTATTTTTGGTCTAATAAGAATGTGAAGCAGCCTTCTGCTTTTATGTACTTGAAGTCCTTGCTTTTTAATTTTATTGTTTACATATTTCTTCTTTTAGTAATTCAGTTTAAAAAGGTACTATAGATTGTGTGTCACATCATAATCACTTCTGTCTTTCATGGAGTGGCATTGCGGCACATGGAGTTTACATGTTCTCCCCATGTGTGTTTTTGCTTTCTCCTGGGTACCGTGGTTTTCTATCCATATTCTCCAAATTCCAAATTTGCCCTGTGAGAGTATGAAGAAGGATGTGTGCGTAAGTGTGCCCTGCCCAGGCCTGTCTCCTGCATTGCACCCATTGCTGCTGGGATTGCTCCCTGAACACTGAATTGAATTAACAGAAAGAATGTTCTTTCATGTTATGTGTTACTTACACAAGAGTGAGCTTCCTCTAAGGAGCCCAACTCAATATATTTTTTGAATTACAAATGATTTTGTGATGAGTATTTGCACACAAGGAATTGCAAATACAGTAAGATTATTTACTTTGTCGTAGAATGGATTACTGCCTTTTGCTCCTGATTTTGATGAATTTGAAGACTTGGTAAAAAAATATATATATATGGACACAATAAAAGGCTTTAAAAAGTGAATTGAATAAGTTGCAGAATCCTGCATGTTGAAAACTGGGATAGCAGTGCATATTTATTCAGACATTCTGAGGAATGTTTATTTAAGATATTTGCTTCATTTGAATTCGGAGGTTAAATATCAGGGTTATTTAAACAAATATTTTAATTAAAGTATGTTAATATTTCGATGTTTGAATTGAAAACTAGCAGTTCCAGTGTCATCCCTTCACCAGCATTGTGAAAACAAGAATGCTTTAGTCAATTACCTATTTACTTAATTTTACATTTTAAAATGAAAGGAATGTTAGTTGTGTTTATCATCATCCACCTTAGTAAAACGGTGTCTGTGTGTCCATCCGGTTGCTATGTTTCTGTCATGCCAACAGATGGCACATTGCAAACATTAACGTGACTTTTATGAATCCCATACCAAATTGCATATAATGGAGGTATGTGCATTGCTTTTGTTATTCCAGCAGATGGTGCATCACAAACACTTGTAGTAATGCATTTTATTGCTACAAATGTTTGTGATGTGTCAACTGTTGGAATGAAAAATGCAATGCATTTTATTACTACATGCATTACATATATATTAGAATAGATGGTGCACTGCAACCGTTAATGCTGAGGTCGATGTTGGTAACTTATATCTCAACTTGTCTTAGATGGGAAACACAGCTAGTAAGTTGTATAAAACATTACGATAATTATAGACAATGTTAACAAGGGGTATTCATTAAATAAAAATTGTATTGACCTACTTTTTGGAGTTCTGTGTCAAAGTTAAATTAGTTTTAGTCACATTACAATATGAAAAGTGTTTATATGTATTTGCTAATATTAAAAAAAAAAAAAAAAAAGATGAAATTAGATGCACTTGGTTGTATGCATGTGTTTCTCATTTTCATTGTTGTCTGTCTCATTTTTTACCAGACCTGATACATCTTACCAGGCAATGACTAGTGGATCGTCTGCCGTCTGGGTTAAGATTTCATCCAGCTGGTTAGGACTAGCCCTGTATTTGTGGACTCTGGTGGCACCCCTCATTTTTCCTGATCGTGACTTCAACTAAACAATGAAAGGAGAAAGCAGTCCCTATATTAAATGTGGAATTACACAGGCTATAATAGGAAAATGAAAGTCTGTTTTTAAATTAATTATATATTTTTTTCAGTTTCCAAATGTTGATTGAAAACTTATTTTTTCAAACATTGATTGATATAGATACATATTGGATATATGTTCATGTATTGCTTTTGCATTATAATTTGTTTGCTGATGTGCCAAATTTGGACACTGGTATCTTCATTGATTGTTTCTTAGCAATGTATTGATGAACAACTATCATGTTCCTTAGTATTTTACTCAATATCGACTTATGACTTTTGCTTGTGTTTTATTGGGAGTTTCTCCAAAAGCAGCAGTGTTTCCTTAAGAAAGGTGACTAGACATGACAGAAGTTTTTTTATTATCCCTGCTGAAACTGTATTTTTATTCTTTCATTAACCTAGAGTTTAGCTGGAAGGATAATGATATTGCCCCCCAATATGATTCTCCTTTAAAAGAATTTAGATTTAGTTACTTTAAATGTTTCAACCTTTTTGTACATTTTAGCATCATAGACTTTACTTTATCTTTTTACATGTTCTTCAGTACCTCAGGTTTTTGCCTGCATAATTCTTTAATAATACAATATGTCTGACTAGTATTGCAGATCATTTACTGAGCCAAGTCAGTGATGATAAATGGCTTATTTTAAGTATGGACTGAGTCCTTGTGCCATAGAATGATCACATACCAGGAGAAATGGACACAAGTGTAACGCTGTAATTAGTTAAGAGAAAAAATAAAATTAGCTACTTATAGTATGTGTCTTAATACCAGTTAATTGGAACTTATTAATGTGTATAATCTTCATTCTAACCTGAGTGTAAGCATTTCTGTATGTTAATGTTTATTCAGATTTTTTAATTCAGCATTTTACATATATAGACCCTTTAGTCTGAAACATGGCAACTGTTCTTATGCACAGATACTTTATTTTTATTTTAGTGGATTATGATGTGAGCTACTGTGCTGGTAACACTGCATTGTGCTTATTTATTTGAAAGTGACTGACCCTTTAGTGCCTTAATCACTCGTGTCTAAAAGGCAAGTAACTCAATGTATACAACATCTAAAAATGTTAATTTGCAATGCTGCTTTTCTTAGTTTGACCATTTTAAGTACAGTATGCCATTGTTTAATCTGATGCAAACATTTTCTTCTTTGATTCTGTATTTAAATTTATGTGATTTATTTTTGACCTTGCAGAAGTGCCTTTTTTAAGAAATTGTATGTATCACTATGCTGGAAGAGAATGACACCATTAACCTTTAGTTACAATAACTTGTTTATTTACTCTATAAAGTTAAAACCACTTAGAATGATATGTATAACTGGAGTGCAGACTTTCAAAATAACAATGTTATTGGCTAAAACAAGTGTTTTTTTACAGTCAAGTCCTGACTTCCTTATTTGAGTGTATATTTATTCCTTATCTGACTCGTTTTTGAAAATTTCTTCATGTAAATTTTGAACAGAAATAGACTGCACTAGTCATAAGGTATGTGTTTTTTAGTATACATATGAGTTTACTTCTTATTACTTTAACTTGTTTATAAATGAAGCACTATTCTTGTAAAAGTTGTAGTACTAAAACTTCACTACAAATGTAAAACTAATCTTTACTACATACAATTGATTTTACTGGAAAATAATAATTGGTATTTAAAATCAATACACCTTGTTTACATCTTTTAATAAATACTTGTCTAATCAGTCTGCGGTGGGTTGGCGCCCTGCCTGGGATTGGTTCCTGCCTTGCGCCCTGTGTTGGCTGGGATTGGCTCCAGCAGACCCCCGTGACCCTGTGTTCGGATTCAACGGGTTGGAAAATGGATGGATGGAAATGTCTAATCAGTTTGGTCAAATAGAGATGCTTGTTTGTTCTGTTATCTATGTTTGGGTAAAGTGTGAAGTGAATATATAATATATCTGGTATTGGAGTTTCGATGAGTATACAGGCCTGGGTGGCATCCAGACCACAGTAGGTGAAAAAATACTCCAATGTCCATACTGTTTTTGAGATAGCAGTTTTCAGCAATCAGTCTTGCAAAGTAAAGTCCAAAAAGTCTTTAGCTTGTTCGAGTTAAACTTGACATATACCTTGGATATAAAAAGTCTACACGCTCCTGCCAAAATCTCAGATTTTGTGTTATAAAAAAACAAAACCAAGATAAATCCTGTCAGAACTTATTCCACCTTTATTGCAAAATTAAAGTCTGTACAAAGCAGGTGAAGCAAATCAGAAACTGTTCAGTGAAAAAAGAAAAAAAAAATCATACAAAAAGCTGGTGTCATTAGTGTGCATAATCAAAGATGTTGCTGTGTTCAGATTCAACCGATCGCAATAAGTCTGATCTCAAACAGTAGTTAATATACACCTGACATCAATTAAAGTGGCTCTGACAGAGCTCGGATAAAGTTTGGCTCTTCCTGTAGGGTTATTCTGATATCCTCTTGGTTGTAACATACTCCAAAAGCCATGGTCCGGAAAGAGCTTTTAAAACATGAACAGGAATACCTCATGGAAAGGTTTCAGTCAGGACGGGGTACATAAAAGTATCCATAGCATTAAACATCCGCTGGAGCATGGTAAAGACAGTCATCTACAAGTGGAGACAATGTGGCTCAACATCAGGATCAAGATCAGAACGTCCCTACAAGACTGACAAGAAGTCAAGGAGAATACTGGTCTGGGGAGCCACCAAGAGTCTCTTGGCTACATTTCCTGGCAAGTACTGTTTGTTCCCTAAATGTGACAATAATTACAAGTAATTTTCTTCATACGTTTTGGTCGTGTAGTAGAGTAGCAAGACAAAAGCTTTTTCTCACAAAGAAAAATGTTCAATCCTGGCTAAACTTTGCAAAAAGACACACCAAGTCTCTCACAACCATGTGGAAAAATGTATTCTGGCCTGATGAGACCAAGGTTGAACTCCTTGGCCGTAATTGCAAAAGGTATGTTTGGCACAAAAAGCACACAGCACATCATCAAAAGAGCACCATACCCACTGTGAGGCGTGGTGGAGGCAGCCTTATGCTTTAGGGCTGCTTTTCTCCAGCTGGAACTCAAAGTCAAGGTCGATGGAATCATAAATGGCTCCAAGCATCAGTCTATTTTGGCACCAAATCTTCAAAGATCTACTAGGAATCTGAAGATGAAGAGGAACTTCACCTTTCAGAATGACGATGACCCAAAGAATACGTCAAAATCAACAAAGAAATGGCTTCCTCGAAAGAGAAGCAATGTTCTGGAATGGCCCAGGCAGAGCCCAGACCTGGGGGTGACCTGAAGAGAGCTGTGCACAGGGGATGTCCTCAAATTTTTACAGAACTGGAATTTTTTGCAAGGAGGAGTTGGCAAAAAATCAACCAGTCTAGATGTGCCAAACTGGTAGACCCTTCCCCAAAAAGTCTGAGCACTGTCATAAAATCAAAAGGTGCTTCAACTACATTTTTGTTTAGGGGGTCTGCACACTAATGCAACCAGGTTTTTGGAGGATTTTTTTTTTCTTTTTTTCATCAAACAGTTTCTGGTTTGTTTTTACCTTGTATAGATTGTAATAAAGGTGAAATAAGTTGGATTGACTGGATTTATCTTGGTTTCTTATTATTTAATTTTTTTTATTAAGGAAAATCTGCAGTTTTGGCGGGGGTGTGTAAACTTCTTATATCCATTGTATTGACCTGTCTACAGTTAAATTAGTACCACATTTTACAATATTTACTACAAATTTTGACTTTTTTTTTAACTGAAAATGTGTTTGTCACTTTACATTATTCAGATTATAATTGATAGAAGACAAATATTAATGCGCTCAAAAAAAGAAACTGCCACTGATTAGTGCTCCTACCTCACTACTGCAGGGGTCATTGGATTTCTGTCCCAATTGCCATCCGCAGAGACCATTGCTTGTTTAGGATTTTTGTGGCCCAACTACAGATACGTGCAGCTCTCAATCTTGTCAGTATTTTTTTGAGTTTTGGATGTATGTGTGTGAAATTTATTTGAACTGCTGTCCTATTTAGGTATTTTCTTGCAATTCATTTAAGGCTATGGTGAAACAGCTTCAGCTTGCAATGACCTTTCAGTGGAAAAGGGCCAGCTCAGACTAAATGACTTATGGGCTGAACCAGATAATCTTTCAGAATTGGTAAAACCTTATAAATACAGCATAAATGCTAGTTGTCTTGGCAAGGTAGTATAACGAGTCTTTTAAAAGTCAAAAACAATTGAAATAGTCTTTAGTTTGGAGACAGTAGCAAATGGCAAGCACTTGAACCCAGGATGCTGGACTGGCTGAAATCTCTTTCTGGGTGATGTGCATTGTGGTTTTAACTTTGGAGAATTTGCATATTGAGAAATACAACCTTAAAGAAGACATGGGTCTTGTTGCATAAGTTAAAATTTTAAAACAGGACATTATTTGAATTCTGTTTAGTGTGATTTTTACCCAGTTGTTTTGATAATCAGACAGTAATGCTTTATACCAGTAACTGTTGTTTAAGGGGCGACAATGGTTCTGGAAACCGAGCCGGTCATTCCATTAGGCAACATACGTGGCCGTTTAGGGCAGCGTCATCCAAGGGTTACCATTTATGAAAGTTAAAGGGTGCACACTTTGGAACCCAAGAGAGTCATAGAAGTATGAAAATAACGTCCATGGTATGTACACAAAGGATTGCCATTTGTGTTTCTGAAAGCGCAGACACCAAGGGAGACCCTAAAGTGTCATCAGACTCTGATGATAATAAGTGGGTGCTGTTAATGAAAGTAAAACGGCATGCACTTTCAGACATAGAGGGCCCCTTTGAGTCGTCAAACTTTGACGATAATGAGTGGACTCCATTATCTGCTGGCAGCCATTTATAAAAGTAAAAGTGTGCTCCTTAAAGTCTGCGGTAGAGTGCCGTTTGTGCTACTAAAGGGGTGCAGGTTCTGGACAAACCAACCCCAGATCTTCGAAGCCTAATACTACAGACTACTGACTGTATAGGTGACAGCGTCTGAAGTTTGCGAATGAACATCTAAACAACCCTGATGCATTCTGGAAACAGGTCCTGTGGACTGATGAAGTCAAAATAGAACATTTTGGCTACAATGTGCAGTGGTGTGTTTGGAGTAAAAAGGGTGCTGAATTCCAGGAAAAGTTCACGTCTCCCGCTAATAAGCATCGCTGTGGACCGATCTGCTTTGGGCTTGTGTTGCAGCCAGTGGCACAGGGAATATTTATTTATTTATAAAGCATTTTAAAAACAACATCAAGGCTGACCAAAGTGCTGTACAATTTTTAAAAAAAAAAAAAAAAAACCCAACATATCAGATACACAAAACCAAAGGGTAAATTAAACAGAAACATAAACACATAAGAGCTGAAGAGATTCTTAATAAAAGGTATACAGATCGCCAACATATCATACTGGGTTAAAAGCCAGAGAGTAGAAATGTGTTTTTAAATAGGATTTAAAGACAGCTAGTGAAGGAGCCTTCCTAACGTGCAACGGCAAATCGTTCCAGAGTTTTGGAGCTGCAACTGAAAAAGCTCAATCACCTTGGAGTTTGCATCGTGCCTTGGGAACACGTAAAAGCATCTGGTCTGCTGACCTGAGAGAGCAAGATGGTACATAAGGGTGCATCAGTTCCGACAAAGAAAGTGGGGCACAACCATTAAAAGATTTAAAAACAAATACAAGGATCTTTAAAATGGATTCAAAAACGAATTGGAAGCCAGTGAAGGGAAGCCAAAATCGGGGTAACATGCTCATGCTTTCTTGTACCAGTTAAAAATCGAGCAGCAGTGTTTTGCACCAGCAGTAGGTGAGCAATGGAGGCCTGGCTAATTCCAAAAAGAAGCGCATTGCAGTAATCTAGACGATGTTATAAAAGCACATATCATTGTTTCAAGGTTGCGCTTAGACAAAACAGGCTTGATTTTTGACAGCTGCCTCAACTGGAAAAAGCAAGATTTTACCACTGTGTTCACATGGCTATCAAGTTTTAAAGTGGGATCCATTTTCACACCTAAATTTGTGATCATGGATTGGAAAGGTCGATGCAGGGGGTCCGGCTACATCTCATTGATTGTGGGAAGAATGGTTTCAATTTTGAAAGCAAACATCACACCATCTGTAAAAAAAAGTTAAAGTTAAAAAGAGGATGGGTCTTAGAACAGAACAATGATCTGAAACACACCTTAAAGTCTACAATGGAATACCTCAAGAGGCTCAAGCTGACGGCTTTGCAATAGCCCTCACAGTCCCCTGACCTAATTATTGTCAATCGGTGGATAGATAGATCTCAAAAGGAGCAGTGCATGCCAGATGGCACAAGAATATTACGGAATTAGAAACCTTTTGCAAGGACAAATAGGTGAAAAAAACCCACGTAAGACCTGAAAGATTCTTAGCTGGCTACAAAAAGCATTTACAAGCTGGGATACTTGCCAAAGGGGGTCTTACTAAGTACGGACCATGTTGGGTGCCCAAAAGATTTTTTTTCTGACCCTTTTCATTTTTTTTGCACCTGTGAAATTATGGAAATAAAAATGTAATCTTGCTTAAAATACTAAACGAAATGTGTCATCTTTAACTTGATGCCTTTTCGTGATCAGTTCATCTTCTGCTCACTTAACTATTTATAGTAACAGACATTTTAAGCAAGGGGGAGCCCAAACTTTTGCATGCCACTGTAAATGTACTCAGACATGGGGAAAGCATTTGTGGGACTTTGGACAAACTTAGCAGCATTAATCGTGGTATGCCACCCTGGTGACCACTTTATTATCTTAATAGAAGTAAACTTCAAAAATGGATGAAAGTGAACATTTTAGTGCAATCATACAGTAGGTGCCATATTTTAAGAGTAAAATCAGATGCACTTCTGGACTTGTGGATATGAGCTCACCATTTATCTTGTGTGTTTAAAAAATTGAAAAAGTATTGTACGTTAATGCAATGCAGTCTGTCACTTCATTGAGGGTTCAGTGTCTTTTATTTATTCAGTGGGTTGACAGCGGACACAACCCGAAGAGCACACTGCATGTTTACTTGCAGCGATGCATTAATTGCACTGTTTGTACCGTTCAATGTGCACAGATTTATTTAGGTGAAAATCAACTGTATAGCTTTTATATAACAAAGCCCTGTTTATTTTCTTTAAAGTTGAAATTGCCATCCGTTTTTCTTTGTGATCCCTGGACCTGAGAAAGAAATATACTGGCCTTCAGGTACTTGCCCAGTCAGTCTGCTATGTTCCGATGCCATTTTGCTAATATTTGTAACAGAGCAAGTCAATCTGACAGCATATGGCTGTATAATCGAGCCATCTGTCAAAGCGAGCAGGCTGCCTGACATACTGGAGCTGCCATGTTTTGGTTTTTGTGCAACTTTTATTATTTCTTTTACCTCTGTCTTCATCATAAGCCGACTATATTTGTTATAAAAAAAGAACATGCTGAACATTTTTTTTTTTAACTATTGGAAAAAGGAAAATCTGCATAGAAAATGGCTGGCATTAGAAGATACACTGCTACAAATGAATATGAATAGACTTTCAGACAAAGTATCATCTTAAAGATTTCTTTTTTTTCCCAGATGTCTATATTTATTCTGAAGTATTCAGTGGAGCCAACTTGGCATTTACATTTTTACATTATGTTGTATTTATTTTATATGAAATGCTTGTCGCATTTGGAGTAGTGTCCATGACTTGTTTTGGTGGTCCGCTTCTCTACAGCTGTCATCCATCATTCCAGAAGTATGCAGGTATCCCTTTGATGAGCGTGGGTTGACTGCGCTATCTGGTGGAGAAACACCTCATGAATCAAGCGGTGGAACTGCTGGCCAGCTGGCATTGCAGATTTTCAGGCCAGCCTCGTGCCAGCTGTGGTGATTAACATTCCGTGAACTAAACTAGATGGGTCCCATCTGAGCTGTGCAGGATTCAAGTGGAGTTCTCGCCGCACAACACTAGATGGCACAAATTTATCGGTAATTGGATAACACATTTAAAATGTTTTAAAAAGGAGGAAAAAAAATTGTCAGACACTGTACAGCCTGTCAGACTCCAGCCTATTGGTGGATTATAGAGTGTTGAGCAGTGTCAAGACTTATAGACCACTCATTGTGTCTAATGTAGTGTGTAATATTTAGATATCCATGTTCAGAATTTTATTAATTTGACTATCCATGCCATGACTTGTGTTTTTTGCCTTCCTGCTCATTGAAAGAAATAGTAGCTCCTTTTGTTTGCTATCTTTGTTAATCCTTTTGATATCCATTTCTTTCCAGCATCTGTTAAATGCTGTATGTTGCCTTTCATCTGATAGCTGATCATTTCTTAATAGTCCCTGTAGAACTTCTATTAATCTGTGTCACTACTAGACAATTTATGGTGTACATGTTGAATAAAAATAATCAAGGTTTTCTTAAAGCAGAACATTTGTAATTGTTCCCCACAGATAATCGAAACCCTGAGCTTATTACAGTCCCTCCACGAAAACCAGAAGACTTGTCAGAATGCAGAAGTGTCGGCATAACTGGACTGATTCAGAGGTTTGGCACCCATGTAATCTGATGTGTGTGTGTGTGTGTGTGTGTGTATAAAAAAGGCTGCAGCTCACTAGTGATGCTGAAGATGTGTTGTTTGTTGCCAGATGGCATATTTGCCACATCAGTACAACACAGCAGTGTTATGTAATTTTGGTAGCTGCTCAATACACCTTAGAAATGAAACAGTAATCGAATTAATGAAAAAATGTCTTTAAAGCTACATAATATGTTGTAGAGGTTATGTTTATTTAGTTTATACTGGGAGCTGAGCCATGCCATTTAGCTTCTGTTCAAGATGGAGCTGGCATGGTGTTGCAGGTGTGGACAAGTGGCTCTTTGCCTTGTGTTTTGTCACACACTTTGGGAACTTTAGGATGATTGTCTCGCTCTTTATCATGTGGTCTATGCATACTGGTAAAAAAAAACATTATTTTACATAAAAGTTGGAACATAATTCTAAATCAAAATTGACAAAATGCACTCAATTGATGAGAAATATGAACTGGTGCTGCAGATAAAATTTTGTTGAACATCAGAAATAATTGCAATTCTAAAATGATTACTATCAAAAATATGCCGATGCAGTCACAACAACAACAACATTTATTTATATAGCACATTTTCATACAAAAAGTAGCTGTGGGCATTCTACCTAACATAAATGAAATAGTCCTCTTTGTAGTTAGGGTTCTCACGGAGTGACTTGATGTTGATGGTCACACAGACTTCTGGCTTTTAATCTATCTATCATTGTTGGAACATCACGGTGCTTTGAGTAGATGGTGGTGGCGCAAGCGATTATTGTTATGTGTGGCGTCCCCCCAGCAACGGATTTTATGTGCGCAGCCGCGACTACCCAATCAGCACTCTCCCCAGCAATATTGTCCTTTATTTCTTATCATGCGCGGCAGCAGCTAGGCCATTCACTGTGTGCCCAGCTTCGAGTGTGTGTGCGTCCACGGTGCCGTGCGCATGGGCAGGGCACGGTGCGATGCGATACACAGTGCAGTCCGCGCATGCGCACTTCACCAGAAGATACACGGACACCTGGACACACACAGGGCTTTTATTAAAGAGGATGGTCATCAAACTTTTGTGCCCAAACCTGGAATTAAGTATTCTATGGCTGTGATTCTGTGAATGTCCAAACTGAGTAATCTGCTTAGTGAACGATCTGAGTATTTGTAACAGTTCCCTTTTTAAAGAATTGTTAGATGCAGTGCAGTCTCACTGGCAACAAATAGTCATAAATGCATTTTTAAAATCAGATTTTTCACTGAACCCTGAAAATGAAAGATTTACTTGTGGTTATTATTAGAACCTTTTTAGGATGGCACACCCCAAGATAATGAAGGGGGTGATCCAAAAGTTTAGAGCATGAACCTGAATGATGCTGATTTCGACATTGGCCAAAGTCTGACTCCTGTGCATCGCGCTATACGAATGATAAATGTCTAGTGTTTTTGGTTTATATTGTGTGTTATTTGTTTAGGAAATAAATCGATATAGATTTTTAAAAGTGCAAAGTCAAATATTGTGATAGCACCGAATCTCTGAAGAGTGATATCTACCTTTGTTATCTACCTCTTCATGAAAACTTGAAGTAAATTTTGTTTCTCTGTCATCACTACAAACAACACAGGGTAAATAACAGGTTAAACAAGTTAGGAAATGCACACATGGCGTAACATTCAGGTGCACTTGAGGGCTGTGCTAACGCCGTAACTCTTAATGGACTGAGTTCAGTAGGTTGCTTCTAGAGCTTTCTAGGCTGGTGTGTGCCCCTATTCTGACTTCTTTTTACAAGGGTGTGGTAGAGAGCATCCTTACCTCCTGTATTATGGTGTGGTGCAGGAGCTGCTCGGCCACAGACTGGAGAGCACTACAACAGGTGGCTAAGCCCGCACAGCAGGTCATCAGCAGCAGCAGCCTACCCAGGATTGAGGACACTTACACCAGCAGGTGCAAAAGTAAAGCCTCCTCCATTATGGAAGATGTCACTCATCCTGCACATTGAATGTTTGCACCCCTCTCATTGGGCAGTTGCTACTACCTTTTTTTCACTTGCTCCTAATTACAGGGCAAACTGCAATAATAATTATTTTAGCCATAGTTATCTTACTGTATTTATGTATTAATGTTATTTTGTTCTATTTATTGTTTATCTGTGATACCTTATCACAAAGTCTATGTGGTTAAGAGGCTACTTTTTATTACGTAGTTTTTCTTTTTTTATTTGCACCCTCCCCCACCATAACCTACCATCTAATGGGGAGGAGCAAAAGCTTTAGATTCATCAAAAAACTTTGATCTCTGGTTTTCGACAGATCTCGACATTTTCCGGTCCCGATACCGCAAACATTGATATGTCGATGATGGGTGTATGTCTGTCTGTATGTGAGTGTTTGTGTCACAGTCTCTTGAGGACAGTCTAGAGCTAAAACGGCTGGACGGAAAAATACCAAACTCGGAACTTAAGCATGTTATGAGATGACGATGAGCTGATTAGTTTTTGAGCCAAATCGCACTCTAGGAGAATCCTCAAATACCGTAAGTCTGCAACTAATTATGAATTCTTCTCATCAGTTGCTAATGTAATGACCTATTTTATGATCAGAAAGATCAGCATCAGAGTGGTAAATAATTACTGAATGTTACAGAATAGTTTGGGTAACTTTGTTTCTAGGGCGCAAAGCCTACTGATACTCATGTCTGAATGTTTTTTTTTATGGGGTTATCACGGGCACTGTTTAATTACCGGGACCTGAGTACTGAATTTCATTTCTGCACATGGATGTTGGAATGACAATAAAAGATCCTTGATTCTTGATCTATTCTCAATCCATTTCAGGGTTGGAGGGACTAAGGGCTATCTCACACATTGGCAATTAACTTAACAAAAAAAACTTTTGTATTTAACATAGCCTTAAAAAAAAAAAACCTTGTTTGCTTGAGCATGTCTGGTCGTTGTAACTTTCATAAAATGGTACTTGCAAAGCTGTTTAGTTATGACAAATAGGGAATAACAGAAGTGAAAGGCAGACTTTTACTGAGCACCTAGTAAATTATAGTGTTAGTGCAAAAGTGGATCATTATAATCTGTAGATAATGGCACAGTTAGGTTGGTTTAGTGCTAGGTACCTAGTGAGAAAGGTTTATTTGCACTGTGCACAGTGGCTTATATGTCACAGGGTGCTTCATTTATATCTAGAAATCCCTTTTCTCCATGCTTGCATTTTATAATTTTATGATTATGAAAATCGTATAACTTATCTGTTACACCTTAAAGTATCCGGAGGACTGCGGTACTGATGTACCGTTTCTCTTCTGTTTGTGCTCAGGCTTGTGGGAAGACTTCATAAAGCAGAAACAACTCGCAGATATATAGGTTTCCCTCATCTTGACTTGCTAATATAAGATTGCCGTCACTCACGCATGCTCACAAGCAGCCAGTTGCAACAACTTCCTACCTGCACACACAGTCTGCTTGTACTTCATTTACTTTTATTGGGGATCTGTTTGCCATCAGTATCGGCTATCGGAGTTGAAAAAGAGGAAAATTTGCAAAATATACAAGTTGGAAGGGCTGCTGTCAAGATTAAATTGAAATGTTAAACTAATTTGTAGTTGAAGTCACCTGGAATATTTCTCTGTTTTCAGATGTCTTGCAAAGTTACCGATGCTTTTCAAACGGATATTTTGAAGTTTTAAAACTGTGTATGGTGTGATCCTTTCAAGATTGACAAATTTCTCTGGAGAGTAATTGTGCCACATTTCAACAAAATTGGGCCATGGTGGGCTAAGTTGTTTCATGCAGACAGACAGACAGACATGGGATATCGCAGTAGGTGCTTGGCTCATTTGTATGCAAACACATCTAAAAATCTAATTTTTAGGTGAAGGATTCCTTTAAGCACTACTGCAGTACAGAGTTTATTGCTCATGGTTTACCACCTCATGGGCCTGGCATGAGTTGCAGTCCTGATCACTGTGTGGGTGCAGCTTGCTTATTTTCTCCATGTCCATGTGAGTTTTCTGCAGGTGCTATGATTTTTCACCCTCAACCCAAAACCTATGGGTATTGCACTGACTGCTCTTCCTGTATACTCCATGGTGGGCTGGCACTCCATCCTGATTTAGTGACTATCTTGTTCTCAGTGATACCATGATAGGCCTCTGACATTCTAATAGATAATGTCAATTTGTAAAATAATTGAATGGCAGTAGCTTAGAAGAATCAGATCTGTCTGTGCCCTTCAGTAGGATTTTATCTGCCAGCACTCAGGTATTAGAATATAGATGCAATTGCACCTTTTGCAGGTGATTTGTAAACCCTTTTGAATAAAACTGTCAGCTAAACAAAAATGAAAGTCTCCCAACTAGTAAACTAGTGCCCTGTTATTACCCATGGGCCTTTTCTCTTTCTAACAGCCCTTTGGCAATTTTTTTTTTCTGTTACTTTTTTGCTGTAATAGAGAGACATTTCTGAGTCGAATCCAAAGTGCTGGTGTGAGTGCAGAATGAAACAATCATGCAATGTGTAGGCAGAGACATGACATGCGTGGTGATTGTGGGGGAGCGGAGGTGCAGTGTGGCTGAGCTGTGCACGAGACGCTCGGTGTCAGTGTCTGTTTGGGTGGAGAAGAGGAGGAGCAGGACTGATTGTCACTATTCATCCTTTAGTGTGTGGGCTGACTTTTCAAAAATAGTGCCAAAGTGCGTGAAAGAAGAGCACTCCCACTGATGTCTGTCGGCTAACTAAGGACCTTAATCTAGATGTGTGTCCTCTGAGAGTCAAGTGTATATGAGTGGGCAAAGGCTGTCCTGTGACCACAAATCAGACAAGCCAGTACGAAAATAGAATATCAGCACAGCAGGCAACTCTGGTGTTTCATGGTGTTTGAACCTTGGTTCTGTCCCTTGCTGAAGTGTGGTTTCCTCACTCCGTGCATATAGGGCACAGTCAATATGTGTGTACATAAATCACACAGTTCTGTAAAGTGGCTGGCATCACGTAGCTGGCTGCCTTTACCCTCTCATTCTTAAAGAGACTTAACAGAAAAAGACTGGTATAGAAACTGGAAGCATATACATTGTTTGATCTTCTAAAGATCTTCCAGTTTAATCCAAGTTGGGATCGCAGAGGGTCACTGAAGGACCAACTCCTGCATACACTTCCACTTACTCTCTCATGGGCTCAATTTAGAATCACAAATCACCCTTACATGCACATTTTTGCCAAACTGCAGTGGCAAGCTTGGATGACCAGGGCCATACGAGTCCATGGCCAGACCCTTACCGCAACTCAAAGCCCAAAGGGCCGAAGGGGAGGCTGGAGAGCCAACATGCCGATAACTCTAAGAATCCTATACACTATCTGTACCCAGATACAGTATGACCCACATAATAACAGCTCATAAGGCAAAGGGAGAAGCTTCTGGAGCTTGGAGAAGCTACTTCCCAGAACCTAACCTTAACTCAAAGCCTACAGGGCCAGCAGAGCCTGGAAGACAAGAATCAAATATCACGTCCACAGGGCCTAACCCAACTTCAAAGCCTACAAGGCCACAGGGGGAGGCTGGAGAAAGACAGCAAACAAGCCAATAACACGTAAGGACATCTGTAGCCAGAGATAGCTCATGCGATAATACCAGAAACACCAGCTGGGATAAGGGGCTCCAAGTTTGGATGGACAGTGCTTTCTCCCTTCTCAGGGAATCTTCTGTGCATTCTGGAGTGACTTTGGGAACAGGGGTTAATGCAAAAAAAACCTAACGCGCATGTTTTTCCAGCCGCATTGGTGTTCCTCTACCTGGAGCAAACTGTATGAACCACTAAACAGAAAGGTACTGCATTTGAAACCAAATACTTTATTTTAAGCGGTGTGAAAACCTTAATTAAACAAAAGTATGGATGGTAGTCTTCTCGTATAATATTGCAGACAAATAAAGGACCTGATTGGTTGAAGAAAACCAGTTAATAAATATATGTATTGTATGTCTGTTACGATGGAATGAATGTAATAATTTATCGAAATAAATACATGTTCATAAACATATTTAAGTACATATGATGGAGGTGCCTAGGTGGCACAGTGGTTCATATGGCCCCTTCACTGTCCCAGAGTCCCACACCTGGACATTGTCTGTGTGGAGTTTGTAATTTCTCCCTTAGTGTACCTGGCTAACAAGGAGTATGCAAGGCCATATGCCACTGGGCAATGACAAAGGAGACATACTAAACAAAGGGGGAGAGAGAACCACCCTGATAATGAGAGATCATCTGCAGTACTTGGGCCATTAGAGGAAGGAAGGGACCATTTGGACACATACTTGACAGTGGCACCCTGGCAGTAGTAGCAGATCAGCAGACCATGACAAAGAGAGAATGGGCATCCTCTGAAGATGAGTAGAGCCCCATGGGATTCCAGTGGGAATGTATCACATCAAGACTAGGATGCTTGTTCCATCTGAGAGAGAGAGAGAGAAAGTGTTGGAAGAGAATGAACTACATGCCATCCTTCTAGCCTCAAGATGATAGCTCGCAGTCCCTCCATCCATCAATCCATCTTTCAAACCCACTTTATCCTGAGCAGGTCTGTGGGGAAGCCTGAGCCTATTCCAGAAAGCCTATGATGTATTTCAGGGAAACTCCTTGCACAGGGTGAATCTTAAACACAAATTTATTCATAAGTCAACAAATCACATAATAATGAAATCAAAAATGAATTAAATTATTAGTAAATGTTGGGAGTAAGTGGCCATACTGCATCTAGGTTACATAAGCTAGTGATGCAAGAATACTTGAGGCCACTAGAGGGAGCTTCAGCCTTGCATTTCAATAGCCAAAGCCAGCCACTCCTGACCCAAGATGTAATTCCAGGGTTTTGCTTGAAAGTGATCTCGTGAAGGGGTATAAAAGACTGCCATATCAATAACATAGTGACTAGAAGAGCATAAGAGAGTCTGCCAGGGTTGCAAGGAGGGAGGACATTTGATAGAAAGGGGTTTTAACAAGGGCCTAGCTTGACAGTTGTTAATTTGAGTTCTCCTTTATGTGTCTGTTAAAATAAAGGCAGCTATTTTTGATTGATCTTGGTTTTCTGGACAGTATTTTGACTTCTTGATCGGGAGAGATTCCTTTAGGATCGAATTTGTATTAATTTTATATAGATGTATAGAGAGTACTTTATTTGTCCCAAAGGGAGAATTTGGACTTTTACTGAAGCTCACTAAGTAAATATAACAAAGTACATCATCCTCCTCTCTGTCTGTTGTGGTTCTTTGATGAATAGAGCAACACTTCTATGGCCTTCTTTTTAATCCAGCACCTTCCTTGGTGTCCTCCCAGCATAACCCTGATGACGAGAAAAGGCTTGAAGGCACAAGGATCCTGAGGGCTGCTGGGAATTGAAGCCTTTTAAGTAGCACTGCTACAACGATGCCCAGTGCTAAACAAATGACCTGATGGTGTTTGACTTCCTCTTGTTGTCTGTATTGTATAATAGATTGTGGTCTGCTTGTCAAGGTGTCTGAACTTTGGTTAATAACAACAGAAACACTTTACAATAGACTAGCTCTACAAAACAAACTCAACAATAAGAGTTTTGTTCAGTTATGAGAATGATCTGATTGTATTTTGGCTTTGAGTTTTGGTTTCGGTGTATTCTTTCTCTTGAAGCCCATGCTTTGAAATCTGAGCGGTAATTGGTGATCCTTTTGAATATCTTAGTGTGTGTTCTCCCTGCGATGGACTGGCGCCCTGTCCAGGATTTGTTCCTGCCTTGCACCCTTATGCTACCTGGAATAGGATCCAGGCCCCCAACTGCAATCCTGGTCTGAATTAAGGCGGTTTGAAAATGACATGACAAGATATAGCATCATTTCACTGTTGCTCACTTAATTCTCAAGGCTGTTTTGACCTACGTCATGGATGTGTTTTAAATGAATGTTCCAAAGTTACTTTGCAAATGGTCCTGTGTGTGTGTGTGTGTGTATATATATATATATATATATATATATATATATATATATATATATGTCATTGACTACTATGCTACTTATGCTTACCCACCCAAACCACCCCCCCACCCATTAACTCCAGGCAGTTAGAGTACCAGAACAGACAGGAGAGAAAGTTACATTTTTTTCTTACATAAATTAAGATTTCTTATTGTGCCCAAAATATAAATAGAGTAAAATGAGTGTTGGAAAAATCATACCACCTGATGAATTGCCAGTTTATCTTGTTTGCTTATGCTACCAGGTGGCTCTCTGTCTCATTATGTTGACTAGTCTCTGGTGCAACAGAAAGATACACAGCATGGTGCCTCAATGGATGTGATAGCATATCACAGTGATAGCAGATATGTCTGCATGAATGGAGCAGCAGAGACATGGCATGCTACTGCCAGCATCAATTTATCCTGGCCTTGATGCACCTCTTGACTCTGTTGGGTGTGATCAGCACCATTCAGCCCAACTAAACCATCTAAAACCCCCCATCTGACTGCCAGCCTGCAGAAACCTATTTATGTCTATTCATCTCAGCCACCAGCTTTCATTCCATCCCCGGCCATCTTTGTATCCCCAGGCTGTCTTCCTGGAACTGGAAGGTGAACTTATGCTTCTAAAACTCATTCTCCTTTCGGATACTCACTCAGTCAGGGTGCAGGTTGTAGCTATTAATAATAAATAATAATAAGTTGCATTTATAGAGCATCTTTCACAAACCCAAGGTCGCTTTACATATCGATGGAAAAAAAAGAACAAGATCACACAGAAGACAAAAGTTCGTCAAAGAGGAAAGTTTTGAATTGAGATTTAAAGGTGGAGAAAGAGGAGCACCCTCGGAGAGACTGACCAAGAGATTTCCAGAGTTAAGTGGCCATAACACTGAAGGGACCTGCCTGCCAGGGTGGAGAGTCAAGTGTGTGAGACGGTAAGGAGATTACTGCGCAAGGACCTGAGAGAGCGACATGGAGTGTATGGAGCTAGGAGCTGAGTGAGATAGAGCGGGGCAAGGTTATGTAGGGCCGTGAAGGTGAGAAGCAAAATCTTGAATGGAACCGGTAACGAGTGAAGCTGGGAGAGAACAGGGGAGATGTGAGCAGAACGCTTTTTGTGGGTGAGGACTCTGGCAAAGCACTCTTGTGTAATCGATTAAATCAAATTGATGCAGAGCCTTCGAGCACCCCTAACACAAATGACATACCCCAGAGAAGCATGTACCAAAAGTTCTTATCTGATCTAGTAGGGTCACAAATGTGCCAGAGGTACAACTGGCTTTCTAGCTTCTCTTTATCTCTTTCAGGGCCGGCCGATATTGAGTTTTGTCAAAAGGAGGGGTTGATGGTGGAAAGTTAGCTCGATTGGTTTGACAGAGATTCCCTGTGCTCACGTGAGTAACAAGGTGCAAACAACTGCAAAAATGGCATTGGTGAGAGATCGACACAGATGCGTAAAGCAAAATACTCTGTGGACAATGTTTTGCATATCATTGCTGAAGTGGACTCTGACTTTTCTGACTCTGATTTTGATACATGCGATCGAAGGTAGATGTGAGGAGACATCTGATCGTGGTGCTGAACAGGTTTGTGTAGCTGACGCGCCTAAGGCAACATTCACCTGGGAGGACCACCACTTACAATGACAAGAGGTACAAACCAGATTAGATTACGATGCACTGCAGCTGTGACCGCTGCTACCACCACACGAAGACAGCCTGGCAAGCCAGCCTGCCACGCATTCCTGGTGAACAGGCAGCCACAGCACGCATCAACAGATGTTTTTTTTATATTGATTTCTGCGTGAAAACATTGCTTTGTTTGCTTTTCTGAAAACTGTTTTTTTTTTTTGGTAAAAAAATATTCAGCCCTCAAAGAGTTAAAAAAAATTTTTCTAAAAATTGATAAAGACAATTTTACAAAATAAGATAAAAAAAAATATCAGCCTAGACATTATCCTCCATTACATCCATCTTTGAGGTGAGGCTAAAAGAAATCCTTTGTTTTAAACTAGAAATGCATATAAAGTACACTCCATGCAAAGCAGTGCTCCTCAATCACTGGGTTGTGCTGCTAGCGGGTCACATTGTAGGTTCGCGAGTGGGTCACGGTGGGTTACCTAAACCAGTGTTTCTTAACCACTGGGTTGCAACCTAGGATGCCACTGGTAGCTTGCGAGTGGGTCATCTGAGCAATCAAACTCATTTCCTCAAGTCCTCAGTCATTCTTGCTTCACACAACTGCTGTCAGTGAATTTAAAAAGGCAAAACTGGGTCATGGAGTCATAAAGGTTGAGAAACACTAGTGTAAGGATGTCCGTGTGGGCCGAATGCATAAGAATTAGCCACATGGAGCAGCCCCGATGAAAACAAACTTTAAGTGCTCTCCAAGAGTCAGAAAATATGTAAGACCCTGTGAAATAATAATAATAATAATAATACAGAAAGATTGTTCTGAATTATATTGCTGCTGGCACAATGCGTCATGCTGATCGCAACATTATCAGCACATGAAAAACGCAGTCTAATATGTAATCAAAATATACTGAAGTAAAGAAGAAACAAAACATGAGGAAACACTCGTCAAAGTGAATGTGTTTTTATAAAACATTGTCAGGTTTCTTTCAGACCTTCTGACGAGCAACTTGTGCAGTGAAACCCTGCAAACAAATAAAGCTCTTTCCCAGTGGCCATACCACATGCACTTCAGAGCAGGTCCTCTACCTGAAGTCATGCAGGTTTTGGCCCAGCTAATATGGTAGACCAACCAGGAAAAAGCTTGGGCTGCTGCTGGTGTTGATGAGACTATCAGGTGGCGCTTACCCTGTGGTCTGAATGTGGATGCCAATGCACTAGTGCAATGACTGGGACACTGTGCTGTAAAAATGGTGCCGATCTTCAGATGAGATGTAAAATCAACGTCCTGATTCTCTGTGGTCATCCTTCGTAAAGAACAGGGTGTAACGCAATGACCTGGATAAATTGCCCACCACAGCCTGGTCATTCTGGCTTGCTAATCGTCCCGTGTCTCTAATTGGCTAGCTATATCTCACTCCTTTCACCACATAACAGGTACTAGTGCAAAAATATAAAAATGGCTGCCGTTGCATCATCCAGGTGGATGCTTCACATTAGAGGTGGTTGCAGTGTCTCCCCACTCACTGTGTAAAGTACTTTGAGCACTGTTATAATATGTTTGTTATAATATTAATTTAATGTCACTATCTCTGTGCACACTATTATACAGGCAGACCAAGTATGGTACACAGGGGCTCAGCATGTAGAATTGCCTACCAAGCACTGGATTAGATAGCCAAAGACCGCTGGAGGATTGTGTAGTCAGCCTAAAAGACAAAATAATATACTTCTGTCCTCTGTCAGCACAAAATCTTCTTTCCTTGTTGGGAGAATGAGAACTGCAAATAGGCATTATGCTATTCTTGTATTTTTGGAGGTGGAGTTGAACCTTTCCTGTCCTTGTTTGGAGACCAGAGAGGACCAGCACGTGGATAAGACAATATATAAGGATGGACCTAAGGCCAATACACTTTGAAGCTGTCGGACGGAAGATTATGTCATCCGTCCGAAAATCCTCTCAATGTGGTAACGAAAAATGGCAGCCTACGTAGATCAAGACTCCCACCTTGATAAGTCTGTCATCAACTTCCCGTTTGTAACCGCGCAAACCATCAGTAAAGTAAGCTAATGTATATTGTTCTCATGTGATTGTTTTTTTTTGTACCGCCATAATCACGATGGGAAGGATATCGCCTTTTCTGTCATATTACTATATTGTTTAGTTACTTAATATGCCGCAATTTCAAAAGAACACATTTCCGGAGAGCTAATGCCTCCTAAGTAAACAAGTACCATCCAAATTACTATATAAATGTAAAAAAATTTATTATTATTTGCCCAACTAGATACAGGTGTAAAACAAATGGCCGTACAGGTCACCTTTAGAATATCTTTAATTGAAAGCTTTGGTCACATCAAGGCAAAGGCCATACTGTCTTTGCATTCAATAACACCTTGAATGGCACCAGAAACCAGGGAGAAGGTTCCTGAAAGTTGTTGCAGAGCACTGCGCCTGCACTTGGTGAGGAGCGCTGTGCAAGAACAAAGTAGTTTCTGCTATTGTATTTCTGAGGTGGCCATGATAGAGCGATCATCGAACTCTGTGAAGAGAAGTATCTGTGTTCTGTTTTGTGTGTTGTATTTACACCATTGTTTGACACCCCTTACACACTCAGCCTACCTGGAAGGGGGTCTCTCTCTACGTTGACTTCCTCAAGATTTGTTCAGTTTTTTTCCCAGCAAAAATCTGGGCCTGTTAAAGGCCATTGAGGCATTCCTTTTGTGATTCTGGACTATACAAGAAATAAATTGTTGTTGTCGTCCCTGGCATGCTGAAAGCAGACATGTCATGTGCCAGTGTTACCACACATTATGGATACAGCTGATCCACTGTGTTCCAAATGCAGCAAGAATTCAGCAGACTGGCAGGACAAATGACCATCCAAAATGTGCTTCCTCTTAAGTTTTAGATATTAATTGCACTTCTCATTTAGTCGAGCTGCTGGGTATGTACTACTTTAAAAAGAAGATGGTGGCTTACTTGCTAAACCAGAGGTGGGATTCGAGCCTGTCACCTTGGTACTCCAGCCACTAAGACACAAAGTGTCGAGACATTGTTTTATGAGTGGACTCCCCCCTCTAGTATGAGGAACTGCGTTGATGTCCTTGGCTTGACAGGGGCAAAGTCGAGTTGTGACCTTTGAAAACACTTTGAGCATTTTAGATCTCTTCTGTGTTGGTACCATAATGTTGGATGTCAGTGTTTTGTCACTTGGGGGAATCCAAGCTTCAGTTTCTGTCCTGTCGCCAGTGAAAAAGGCTGCGGTCAGGGGTCTTCCCTTGGGCTGCTTTGCCACATTACTGTGGCTGAGTATGGAAATAAAATATACTGCTTTTTCCAGTATTTTGACATTTCTTACAATATATAAAGAGTTTAGATAATTATGTTTTTTTTTTTTTTTAACCAGCTGTTGCAGTTGAAAATATGGAGGCTCCAGGCGGCACTGGGTGTTGCTGGCCAATCCAGAACCCTGGCATGTATTCCTATGCACTGCTCCTTAGCAACACGAGATGCAGACAACTGAAAAATGAGCAAGAAAATCCAAAACGCAGAGCAGCCTCGCTGCCAGCTTGCTGGACTGGTTCTGCTGGGCGTATTGCTTAGATGAGTCCCGTTTCATGCTCATGCACATTTTGTGCTGACAAATCCTGAGGTTGACTATTAGACATTAGAGGATAATCACCCCCTTCAGGCTGAGTTTGAACTCGTGCCCTGGAGTTGGCCCCAGCAGAACAATGTCGATTCCCATTTTCTGAAAATACAGAAGTGAACCACATTGTCTTGGCAGGAGTCAGGGGAATGTGGTTTTGTATCACAGAAACAAAAGTTCTTTGCACTTTTGCATTTTTTTTTTCAAAATCCCATTCCCAAGAAAAACAGTCATTTATTTGGACTGTACCCCATAGTGGACTGGTGCCCTATATAGCGCTGGCACTGTCAGAATTGGCTCTGGCCCACTAGAATCCTGAAATGGACTTTATAATTGGATGGTTGGGTTTGTCTCAAGCCCGTCACACTCCTCATACCCATCATCAAGTCTAACTTCTATCTTAAATGTGACTTATAAGGTAGGAAATGTTGGGTCCTTTTAATTTTTCTAAACCAAACTCCAATCTGAGTTTAGATTCTTTCTCAGAAAATCGCTAGAAATGATAAGATTTATTAATGCTAAATTCTCTGCAGCAGAAAAATCAGCTCTGAAGACCACAAAGGGAAAAGGGAGTTGCCAGCAAAGGCAATCCAAGTGCCAATAGCAGATCCAAAGAACAGTTAAAACACACAGCATAAAGATCAAAAATCCAGTAAGAAACAAAGCATAAGAAAATCACAAAAGCAAGAACTCGCCACTCCCAAACACATTGGAATGAACCACAGGGGACTCTGGGTTGTCCCTGCCTTTATACGGCTGAGGGCAGTGCCTTTCGGTGATAGGCAGTGGTGCTGCCTCTTGGGTAACCAATCACAAAGCTCAAGGAACATAGCACAGGCATAGAGAATACAGAAAATATTAAAATTAACATAAATCAAAAACTCAAACACGAGGAAGAAAGATTTAAAATAAAAATTTCAACCCCAGCCAGAGGGATGAACACTAGCCAAAATGTAACAACTGCATTTTGAAAATTTTGAGTTTTTTTGTGTTGAGGTTTTGGACTTAATACATTAAATATTAATAGTTTTATTTTGGCTGTGAGGCATCTGTTGGTGAAGAAAGATTCACTGATCTTGACTTTACCGATGAAGCTGTGATCATTGCGGAGTCAATGGAGGCTCTGATTGGGGCTCTTGAGAGACTGAGCGAGGAGTCTGAATGTCTGGGCTTGTGAGTGTCCTGGATAAAAACCAAGATCCAGGCCTTAATGATTGCTTGGGCTGTGGTGAGAGTGTCGACCTTGTCGAGAGGTTTACTTACCTCGGCATCGACATTCATGTCTCTGGTGACTCTTCCTATGAAGGTAAATAAAAGAGAATTGGAGAATCAAATAGGTTTGGGGGGGTTGTCACCCCGTATACTGAAAAGTATCAAAGAAATCGTGAGTTTACAAATGAGCCCAAAACAGAACTAAATACGGTAGGTAGACAGAATCTTTTATATGGCAGAGACAGGAAGGTTATGGTCCAGGTTGACTGGAAGCGGAAATGACGTCTGTGGTAGGTGGGTTCTGAAGGAAGTTCGTCATTAGGAAAGGCCGAAAGTTACGTCATCAGAGGGTGGGTTCATGGTGACATCACTGCTTGGTTAGTTCCTCAGCGGGTCTGCAGTGGGACAGAAGGAGGGATAGTTAAGTGACAGTGCCAACCCATGGTCCAGCTGAGCAACCACATTTTTTGAACCTACCAACTTTCTCCCAAGTGCACATGTGTGACAGAAGTCAGTAGATGGATTGGGAGAGCGTTGGGGGTTGTGAGGTAATTGGAAGGGGTTGTGTGGCACTCCTGATATCTTTGCAAAAGGACAGAGGTCAAAGTCTTTAGAGTCCTGGTGCTTCCTGTCTTGCTGTATGGTTGCGAGAAATGGACACTTATCCAGTGACCTGAGATGAAGACTGGACTCCTTTTTTACTGTGTCTCTTCGGAGCATCCTTGGGTATGGCTGGTTTGACTTTGTGTCGAATGAGCAGTTGCTCATGGAGTCCCGAATGAGGCACATTACCTGAATTGCGAGGGAGCGTCAGTTAAGGCACTATCGCCACGTGGTGTGATTCCACGAGGGTGATCTGGCTCACAGGATCCTAAATGTTGAGGACCCGAGTGGCTGGACCCGGCCAAGGGGATGCTCATGTAACACCTGACTGCGGCAGATAGATGGTCATTTCTGAAGGATAAAACTGGACCGCATGTCTGTCTTGGGGGTTGCCAACTGGGATCCCAAGCTGTGTGGTGAGTGTGGCAACATGCTGTACCAGTACATGCTCCCCAACCTGACCTGAACGCCTTGGCCAAGATTTTTAAGGCCTTTCTTTACCTGTCCTTTTTCAAAATGTGTGTAGGTATTTAACTCATGAAATTTGCACCATTTTCAGTGTCAATATTTGCATAGACAACTTTGATTGGATTGTAGTGATAATCAACATGATAGTGAATGCGCTGTGGGGAGACTTCAGCGTTCATCTACAGTGTGCTGTTTGAGAGCAGTGACTGCCATTGTAACTGGAGAGTTTAACTCAAACTGAACGCTTCACCCACTTTTCACCCATAGACAATTTTCCAAATTTGCACTATACAAAAAAAATGTTAAATATAAATGAGGACTGTTGTGCCATCAAGGGTTGGTTCCTGCCTTGCGACCGATGCTGGCAGAATAGCTTCTGAATTCCCGCTGCCAAATGAACGAAGCAGGTTTATGAATGTTATTTCATGTTTTTCCTTTTGGTTTCCATTTCACAGACTAAGGACAACAAACTAGTCCTGCTAATAATGCGATGGGAGGTGCATCTTGTTTCTGGTTTAATGACTTCTCAAATTCTCAAGCACACAGATTTGTTCTTAAATTGTAAATATTATTGCTAAATTTTAAATCTAAAATTGTGTTAATGGTGGCTTTTTATAAAGGAGAAAAACCTCCTGTCTTCAGCCCTACAGAAGGTGGGTGGGCATGGGGGCAAAGGCTGGAGTGAGAAGCCATCACACTGAATAACTTCAGCTGCTGATAATTATTTTTCTGCACCCTGCCAGTCTGCTTAATGAAGTAGAATTTTTCTCTCCCTCTTTCTCTTGCCAAACGCACCCGCACACAGCAGGGCTGCTTATGTTTTGGGCCTTTTCCCGTCCTCCACTTGTCGCGAGAGAGCTTCCTCTTAATGCCTGCTTACTGCAGCAACAATGCTTGAGGGCCGAGTGAGCCGAGCAGGCCAATTAGGACTGTGCGGGAAGCTTCCCCATTCTGTAAAGAGGCTGTTATCCTGTTTCACTTGACACTTGAGGGGGGCCGGCAAGTTGATGTATTGCTTTTAGGAAGAGAAAATCAGCAAAAGCCCATTTGTGTAGGTTTTTAGATATGGTAACTTGTGTGAAACGGAGAGGACTGGGGGTGGTCCGTGTCCAGGCTGCCGCACCTGCTAGCTTGTGGCTCATCGGCCAAGGTGCTCATTCTCATGGAGTCCAGTCATCATGTCAGAAGGGGAGCTGTTTTTAGCATTTCCCCAGATTTGTGGCTGTTCTCTTCCCAAGATCATTCCCTTTTGAATTGGTGAAAAAGTTTGAAAACATTTGATTTTTAATCATCAGCCTCTGTTTGCTATTTTTAGGTGTGTTCTCATATAACGCACAAAGCACCTATTGCAAAAGGCCGTGTCTCTCTGTTTGTCTGTCTGTCAGCATGAAACAACTTGCAGTTTTGTCGATATGTGGCACACTTATTCTGTAAAGAAATTTTTCAAGATAATTAAGTTTTCCTCCAGATATCTCAAACAGATTGGACTGTACCAAGTTTTACAATTTCAAAGTTTCCGATTGAAAAGCATTAGCAAATTTGAGAACCTGTCCATCTTGAAACAATTCTGTGCGATGTTAGCTAGGAATGAGTTTACAATTTCAGTTTTATCTTCAGAGTAGAGGTTTCTTCAACTTGTGTATTTTGTACAAATCACTCAGATGTGCCCAGTGCAAATCAGTCAGACACCAGGCAGAGCGCACGTGCCAAGAGCGCACACAGCGGCACCTTCACCGGCTGTTTTAGGGAAGATAATTATTGGGAGAACAAAAGATGTCACTTCTCTGGACATAAATGGATGGGAAAGCAATTACGTAAACATATATAAGGCTGAATTGACTGAACAAAATTATCTGCAGGTTATTGTGACGTTACCAGCCTGTGGCTAAATGGTATTTAAACTAATTAATAACACGGCAAAGGTGCAGAGGATGGGTTTAGAAATGGCAGCGGCGTCTGGAGATGGGGGCTTCACTGGCTTAAGCCCCTGTTCTTTCAGTCCCAGATATACGCAAATAATTGCTGTGAGCCCCCAATCTTCTTGCCCATTTGTACCATTCATATTCCTGTTATACAATAAGTCAGTACCTTTCCAATTTCTTATTTATTTATGGACTTATTTATTTCTTATTTATTTGTTTACATCTTGCCTGAAGAAGGGGCCTGAGTTGCCTCGAAAGCTTGCATATTTTAATCTATTTAGTTAGAAAATAAAAGGTGCCATTTTGCTTGGCTTTTCTCTTTATTTATTTATGTAATTTTAATGAGTTACTGTGTTTTGACTAATGGGGAACTTATGTCAGTTCGTTTTCTCCTTCTAAACTGTACTATTGATGCTAATTTTATGGTAGTTAGTCATCTTGTATTAATAGATATTTTTTGAATGCTGATTATTGGATACTACTCTATTGGATACACTTTCAAAAATGTTATGTTTAAGAAAATTGACTAACAATTAGCCATAGACCTTCCACCACTAACATACATCATTCGATTCTACTTTCACATCACTTGGATTGCAGTCTGCTGTGAATGAAAGCAATTGCGCCACCACAGGCTTTTTTGTGCTCCGATTATATCGCCATTGTTAAGTGATGTGTAAAATCTTGTATTTAATGGAGTCTACTAACACATGGAATTGTATTCTAGTGTCGCTATTACTTTTGAATAACAATGTAATAACTGATTCTTCGATAAAGTAAATTAAACTGTGCAATGCTCCAGCTTTCTTGTAAGTTAACTTAGTCACCGAATACACCAGAATGTTACACTGTGCGCACATCGCCTGACTTGTTAACAATGGCAGCTATATGCTTGTGCTGATGGTATGTGTGATGCCTGGGATTTAAAACATGTAGATGTGGATGAACCTTTACGTTTGCTACATGAGTATAGAGTGATAGAAAGAATAACTTGAAGATGCACTCAATTGTTGTGATTACTCGCAAGAATTAACCAATCAAAGCACAACCTCAGAAAGTTTTTCCGGTGACAGTTGGACTTTGGAGAACTTTTTTAGTGTGCCAGGAACAAATGTCACAGATGGTGGTGAACCACAGAGAACATTATTTGCCAAATTTTAACACAAGTTTTATTGTAAGTTAATTTGGGAGATGATTATAGTTTTAATTTAATCAGCCTTGCTTCCAAGAGCTGCAGTACTTTTTCTGTTTGGATCATTTAATTGTATTTTATTATGTGTCTATGTGAGTTGGAGAATTATTACTATGATTATCATTTACTATTATTGTAGTCATTTTTGCTTGTATTATTGTCTACTGTATATTGTAACATGAAAATCCCTGTTTATGACAAGTAAGCACCCAAGAAAACAAAACTAAAACTATGAACCTGCACCTGAAGAATATAAAGAAATGTACAGAAGCCAATTTATTTAAAGAGCTCCTGTAAAAAGCCAAGTTTCCCCCTGGGACCAATAAAGTATCTATCTATCTATCTATCTATCTATCTATCTATCTATCTATCTATCTATCTATCTATCTATCTATCTATCTATCTATCTATTGTATATGCTGCCATCTCGAGGTGTAGTTGTGTGTTTCAGATCATCCATCCATCCATCCATTTTCTAACCCGCTGATTAGGAGACCCGGGTTCACTTCCCGGGTCCTCCCTGCGTGGAGTTTGCATGTTCTCCCGTGTCTGCGTGGGTTTCCTCCGGGCACTCCGGTTTCCTCCCACAATCCAAAGACATGCAGGTTAGGTGGATTGGTGATTCTAAATTGCCCTTGTGTGCTTGGTGTGTGGGTGTGTTTGTGTGTGTCCTGCGGTGGGTTGGCACCCTGCCCGGGATTGGTTCCTGCCTTGTGCCCTGTGTTGGCTGGGATTGGCTCCAGCAGACCCCCGATCATATTTAATTTAATTTTTTTATTCATATTTCAATTGATTTTACTTTTTAATAATATTGTCAAACTACTAAGTAATGACTCCTTCTTGACCCATGTGCCTTACTCATATAGTAACTTCACTGAAACATAAGAATTTAAATGACAGTAATGAACTGGTAAGTTGTTAATGATTATTATAACTAATTTTCAAACACATCTAACATATTTTTATATTAATAAAAGATGACAATCTGTTGAAGGGACAGTTTTACAGGACTAGAAAGTATCCAGGGTCTATTTTGGCAGCAATGGGTCTGAAACAGAACCTGAAGAGTCCACCAGAGGGCAGACCTGCACACCCAAACTCATGCATTCAAGACAAATTAATCCAAACTGAAACCCATGGGAAAAAGAGGATCAACCCTGTGTCTCTAGAGCCGTCAGGCACCAGTTACTGAGCACTGCACTCTTTAATTAGTTAATTATGTTAAGTACAATACATGAAGAATGCTTTAGTACTAATTTGAAATTTAATTGTAACATAAAGGGTATTTGGGTGGCACGGCTAGTAGTTAGCACGGCTGCCTCATGAATGAAGTGGGCTGAGTTGGCATCCTGCACGGGGAGTTGTCTTTGTGACGTCTGCATGTTCACCCCGGTGTCTGCTTGGGTTTTCCTCCTCCAAAGACTTGTGTGTTAGCTTAACTGGTGACTGTGTACCCTGCAGTTGTCTTGGAGGGGGTCCAGCTTTGTTCCTACTGTTGCTTTAGTAGACCCTCCTCCCTCCCCCATCCAACGGGTTTGACAGCATGTATAAGGGATCATGTATTTTTTGTATTCTGATTTCATAAGACCATTTTTCCTTTGTTTTAACAGTTGTTGATGCTTTTTACTGTGCTGTTGCCACTTTATAAAGTGACTTTTATGGGAGTTCTCTGTCGATGTCACTATATAAGAGTGATATAAATTACTCGTATGGGACACGGGATGTTAATTGTCAGCTACCCCTCATTATAAAGTGTTTGTGCAGTGGAAGTAGAAAATTCCCTGCTAAATAAGTCTGTGGTTACTCTGTCAGGTGGGTGTTAACATATAATCTCTTGAACCAATAGCGTAAGTTTTCTGCATTTGGCTTATATGACCGACATTATAAAATGCTGGAAATTATACGGTAAAATCAAGCCCCGGCTTTTTATCTGAGGACATTTTATTTTCACTTGCTTTTCCTCACCTGGTTAATAAATAAAGAAAAATAACTAAATAAATTAAGATGTTTAATCTGTTAAATGTATTGAATGAAAATGTATGTCTTTATTCAAAAATGCATTTAAAATGACTGTATATGTCTATACATATCGCCTAACTTTGCAGAGCCATTTTTAAAAGCTTCCAGTTCTACATATCAGAGATGACTGTCCAAGATCTTGGCTGCTCAGGGAACTTGTCGGTGTTTTCTCAAGGTTACAGAAGAGGCACACGTGAGTGACACTAATTCTGCAGAACTGCTTCGATTTGTTGGACACTTTGAAAGTATGAGCTCTGTCGGGATGGGACGTCTCCCTGATTGCTTGGGAATTTGGTTTACTTTGTTGTCCTGTGCTTCTTCCATCCTTCAAGTACTTTTCAAATTTTCCTAATAGAATGTTAAGGGTTAGGTTTAGGGAAGAACAGAATCTCCATGAGCTTGGATTACATTGCTCCAATCATGAGCTATGTGTCTCTTTTTGCTTATGGAGTTTCAGGAAGCACTGGCCATCTTATACCAATTTGTTTTGGGCTAATACCTTGTCTCCTCCCTGTGTTTTTTAGGGTTAGGGTTAGGGTTTCTCTTTGTCTCCTGTTGGAGTTTGTATGTAAATTCATCTGCCTAAAAAGTTGTGGTGTGATCAGTGAAATGATGAATGGAGAAATGTCTAATCAAACAAGGCAACGAGAAGATTTCACAACTATGAAATGTTTGCTTTAGATACAGATATGTTTTATTTTTTGGGGTACTTACTTAGGTGACACAATGGCAGAGATTTTAAAAGGCCAGAACCCTTACCTGGCTGGGACACCTATATAATGGAAGGACTTGGGGAGAGAACTTGCATGGGGCATTATGTCCTCCGGAGCGCTAGATGGCAGCCCCCGTGGATTGCAGCATTGTTTCGGACTCCCATGGGGGAGCAAGTGAGTTGGAGTTCAGCACAGTCCTGTTGGGTTCCATGGGCACTGCAAGGGGGTCCTGCAGGAATTACGGAGCCCTTCTTTGTTGGGATTCTGACTCGACTAGAAGTGCTTATGGATCATGCTAACTGACCACCAGAAGTACTCCCAAGTGCAGGATAAAAGGAATCCATTGCCACTGCTCTAAGAGCCAGAGTTGGAAGGAAGAAGACGAAGCTTTCCGGGAGGAGTGGAGGCAGAAGAAGAGACAAGAAGAGAAAAGGAAAAGTGTGCAGTGTGCATTGATCTATGCTGAGCAGGTGGGAAATGATTTGGGAACATGTGTGTCCTGTATCTGTCAGTGTCGGGTTTGAGGAGCTGTGCGCCCTCTGCAGGCTACACCTTCCAATCCCAGGGAATCCCACTTTCAAGCTACAAGCATTATTGTTGTATACATGGACTTTGCACATTCTACCAGTTGTCCTCTTATTGGGTTTCTCCAGGATCCCGGTTTCTCGCCATATCCAAAAGATGTGTTTGTTAGGTTAACTGGTGATTTTAAACTAGTTCTGCATGTCAGGTGTCCCTTCAGCGCAAGTTCATACTACCTTGTAATGTGGAGTGGGGTGCCTCCGTCTGTGCGAGATCCCTATGGACACACAGAGGTCTGGGAATGGTTGGATGGATTAGCTGCTGCCATCAAACAGCATTTCACTCACAGATTTTAGACTGTGACTTACTGAGACACTCTGGAACTCTGACCGTCTCACTTTGTGTGTAAATATCTGTGTGAAAAGGGAAGAGTATAGGTATAGTGATAAGGATGAAAAATACAGTGATATGTGGCAAACCTGGAGAAAGCCCACCTTGACGTTGAGAAGCATCCCAGACTCTGCACAGTTGGTTGTTGCACCAGGGCTTGAGCTTGTTATCTTCTAGCACTGCACTTCTATAGGATATAAAGCTGGATTTGATTTTGGGGACATTTATAAATAACGAGGAGGTGATTACTTTTGCGTTGCTAATAGTGTGCCTGACATCTTGGTATGATGCAGTGACAGAGGAATGAACTGCAGTGTGTGAGGTAGATGAAGGGGGCCACACAGCGCGTGACTACAAGAACAAATTGTGCTTGCAGTCTGTGCGTTGTGCATCAGAGCTGAGCTAAGCGACTCTTCATGGTACAGCTGCAGCTGCCTCGGCCTTCCCTGTAGAATGCACACCACGGCGGTACTTTACTCTCACTTCGAACGAAGACAGAAAAACCCGTTGCTTTCTTTCAGTAGTGTTTCATTTCTGCAGCAGCTATGTTTCATAAGAGCTGGTAGAATTCAACAACGGGGTTTACGACTCTGGACAGAATGTGTTTTAATCGTAGGTTAAACAAATGTAACCTTTTTAATACATAAAGTAGGTAAACATCGTTACCTTCCCAGATGCTGTCCACCATTCATGTATGTGTGCAGTGTGTACCTTTAGTGCGCCAGTACTGATGTTGGACGAGAAGACTCGGCTCTCAATAGGTGTTCCAAATCATACCAGAGGTGTTCAGTAGGGTCAAGGCTGGGGTCCGTGCAGACCACTTGAGTCCCTCCATGTCTCTATGGATTTAGTGCTCAGGCATGTGGGAACAGTAAGGGACCGTCCCCAAACTATTACAGCCAAGCTGGATGCACACAGTTGCACTGGAACCAGACCATTATCCCACCTGCATCAAACTTTAAAATAGACACTCTGCAGTCTGGAAGGTAGCATTCTCCTGGCATCCTCCAAACCCAGGTTTGTCCATCAGCTCCAGAGAACACATTTCCAATGCTCCAATGGTGGTATGCCTGCCACTGCTCTATTAGCACTTCATTGTGTGTAGTGATCTTAGGCTTGTGTACAGCTGGTTGGCCATTAAAGCTCATATCGTTAAGTTCCCGGCGCACAGTTCTTCTCTTGATGTTCCTTCCAGAAGCTGTTTGGAACTCTGTGGTATGTGATGCCAAAAAGAGGTGGTGATTTTTACACATTATGTGCTTCAGCACTCAGTGGTCTACCACTTTGTGGCTGAGCTGTATTGTTGCTCCTCGGCGCTTCCACTTCACCAAATCACTTACAGTTGACCGGGGTGTATCTAGCAGAGTAGAAATTTCACATACTGACTTGTGTCAAAGGGGTAATCCTATGACAGTGCCATGTGACTGAGCTCTTGAGTGTGACCCATGCTACAACCGGTGCTTGTCAATGGCTGTGTGCTTCATTGTGTGCACCTGTTAACAATGAAACACCTGAACTCAGTAACATGGAGAGGTGTCCACATATTTTTGGCCATATAAAGTACTAATAAAGTACTTTAATAAAGTTAGCATACATGGGAAGGACATCAAAGAAGATCTCATCCATTTAATTTATGAAATACCTAAGGTGTATACTGTATATGCAAGGGATGTTCAAAAAGTTTCCACACTTTTTTAAAATTCTGTTTATTAAGATTTTTAAAAACAAATTTCATCACTTTTCTACGGTTTAAGGAAAAGTCACCCCTCACATTTCACCTCAAACAATTCGTCTCCCACACTTAGCCCCTCACATTTCGCCTTCCATAATTTGCCCCCTGTAGATAATGAGTAGGTTACAGAAATGTAAATAATGCACCTAATTTTTTTATATCTTCTAATCGATTTTGTTTTAATAAATACACATGTTAAAATTGGCAAAAAAATTTAAGAAATACATGAAATACAATTAAACTTAAAAATATACCTGGAATTTTAAGGTTAACAAAAAGTATATAAAATATATTTAAGTAGTGCTCATTAAGATGATTATTATGTCATATAATGTTTTATAACATACCAGAGTTTCAATAAAAATTACAGTCCCATTTTACACCAGTCAGTGTTATCTCCATAGTCAAAACAAATTAATTTCATTTAAAATAAAATAAAATGTATCATTCTCCTTGAAAACATGTAAATGTGGTTGTCATCATCTACCAAGTTTCTTTTGCCTCTTATTAACGGAACTCTTTTTGCCATTGTAAATTATTATATTATATGGCGCGGTGTGTGGTGGCGTATATATCGATATTGCACTGTCTGCGATGTGCTGCTTATCGCCGATAATCAGCCGGCGAAAACAGCAAACGCACAATGCGTAATGGCTATAGTGTGTTCGGAGACATTAAATTGAGTATCAGTGCTGACAGAAAAAACTTACCTAAATCCAGTAACTCTATTTCTATGGAGTGCTATTTTGATATTTAAAATAAAATCAACATTAAGAAAAACAATAAAATACAGGTGACAATCATTTTTAATAAAGTTTAAATGATCCAGGTAAGTGATAGGAAAAATATCTGGGGCGAAGTGTGAGGAGTGAAATTTGGAGGGCAACTTTTCTACATAGTCACCTTCCTTTACAATGCAATTGTCCCAGTATTTTACCAATTTTTTAATGCCCAATTACTATTCCTCCTGCCTTCACCATTTCCAACGAAAATATAAAAGTGAGGAAACTTTTTTAATGTCCCTTGAAACATTTATTAGCAGGAGTGCCTTTATAAAAGAAGAGGAAAATATGAGGGAAATTCAAATATTTGAAATCTGAAAATTGAGCGGTAGCCATGAAGCTGATGTTATACAGCACGTTCACGATGGCTTATGGGTAGTTTCAACACACACAGTGCAGTGCTCTGCCATTAGTCTAGTTGAAGCCAAGGTCAAATGAACATGGACGCTCCATTGTGGGATTGCACCATTGTTGAACAACACGCCGTAATGAGAATCCTTCAGGCAGAGGTCGTGAAACCTGCTAAAATTCACCAAAACATGTTGGCCTGTGCAGATCAGTAAGCTGTTTGAGTACCCATCTTATCTAATATCTAAATATACAATATGTCTTCTTCTTCTTTCAGCTGTTCCCATTAGGAGTCGCCACAATGGATCATCTTCTTCCATATCTTTCTGTCCTCTGCATCTTGCTCTGTTACACCCATCACCTGCATGTCCTCTCTCGCCACATCCATAAACCTCCTCTTAGACCTTCGTCTTTTCTTCTTACCTGGCAAGGTAATAATATTCAAATGGAACAAGGGGGAAGGAGAGCTTAGCTCATGTATACACTTTGATTTCAATAAATCTTGTGTAAACTTTACAACAACCCAAGTCATTGTCCACTATGGCATGCTCAGATCCATTAGTGATATCTAAATGTGCAGGAACAATGGACAACGTAACCCATCACTCTTCTCTGATAAAGGCATTCGTCATGTTGATGGGGTGTTGTGTGTGTGATGTTGATGGTCGAGTAGCTTAAGCTTTGTCTGTTACACTTTCTTTTCCAGCTTTAAACCTTTCTGCCCATTCATAAAGTTTTTGTTGAGTCATTCTGGTTTTACTTCTGTACTGAGCCAACATCTTTTGGTGAATTTAATCAGGTTTCACTCCCCTTGCCCAAAGAAATCTCATTACATCACGTTGTTTAACAATGGTGCAATCCTACAGTGGAATGTCCATGTTCATTCGACCTAGATTAATGGCAGAGCACTGTGCAGTGTATGTGCGAACTACCCATAATCCATCGCAAATGTGTTATATTGCATCAGCTTCTATCCATTGCAGTTATCGTATAATCTTCAAATTACCTGAACTTTTTGAATTACCCTCTGTCACACACGTACGCATAGGAGAAAACTTAAAGGCTTTGATAATGGTAATTACCCATAGGATCAGGGGTTGCCACCGTGTTCTAATGCCTTCTCTTCTCCTCCCTCTGTAGAATGGAAAACTGGCAACCACTCCGTCGCTGACGTCACTTCCATTGTTCCACCTGGACCCACCCCTTCCTGCCACACAACCGTTTAACCCAGGAACCAGCCATCTTGTTTTCAGTTCACGATCGGAGTTGTGTTTGAGAAAATGTCTCCACAATTGTCAGTCTTTTGATTATATGGAGCCACCAAGGTGGTGTCCCAACTCTTTATCTTTGTTGGGCTCATCTTTTATACCTCATATATCGAACAATTTGAAGAGAATGAAAAGGGTAAGTAATATGGATTAAATGAAACATCAAGTAAAGAATCACTTTGGAGATAATAAAAAAAAAATTCCTGATAATTCACGACAAACTGAACACAAACTACACTGTCACGTTTTTCAGTTTAAGAACCCAGCATGTCCAAGGAAAAGATGCAACAACATAGGAACAGCTAAGCATGTTATGTGGGAGCACATAAAGTGAGAAAAATCATAAAGAAAATCTGTGGATTAATAATATTTAAATATACAATATACAAGGTAATAATATTCAAATGGAAAAAGAGGATAAAATGAATTATGTAAAATAAGAACTGTGGAAGACACAAAGTATTTTGTCAAGCAAAAGGAAAACTTTAATTAGTAATGATTCTTTTCCAGATTTCTTCATATAGTATTTAGTCAATGAAGACCAGAGGAAAGAAAATGATGATGAAAATAACCCAAAGGTAAGGCCCTGAAGGTCTCATTTTTAATAGCTTCATAGTTTTTAACGGAAGTCTGGTAGTCGTGGATGAGCCTGTAAACACAACAGATCCACTGATGAATTGTGTTAATTATACCCAATGGTCTGAGAGCAAAGTCTAGTCTTTTTTTAAGCGCAGTACAAGTAAAGGAAGGTTAGTTGAGTAAAAAAGAACCTTTAAAAAAATGACAATTTGAAGAAATAAAGAGAACCGTCTGCTTGCTCGTCTTTGAGGGATATAAAGCAGAGCCCTGCAAATGCAGAGCTGAAGTGGATTTGCTCATCCTCTTGAAACAGTGCAGATGTACATCCTGGCAAGCAGAGCTGGGCTTAGCTCATTTATACACTTTGACTTCAATAAATCCATCAATTTTTTTTAAGTTGACTTAATGAACAAAAAGACATTAGGCAGAGTTTGATTTTGGCCTAATGGATCTGTGCTCAAAACCTAAATTTATAGCAGGGAAGAGAAAGTCCAGAGCTCAGTGAAGAAGAATCTCCTTCTTCTGCAGTCACTGTGCCATCTGCCCCTCTGCTACTACAATTCTTAAACACACACTGTGAGCTTTAAACTTCTTTTTTTGCCTAATTTTAATAATATATGTGGTATGCCGTACCATTCAGGTAAAAGACTTCAGTATCAACAGTCCTCAGCTTTTAGCATTGCTTGCTGCTCCTGTCCTTCAGTCAGTTTGCCAGCACGCTACTTTGGGTTGTGTCCCTGGGTGCTTTGTAAAGTGCCTTGTGATACTGTCTGTGTGAAAAGTGATATATAAAATCAGGGTTTAATCAAATGTGCATTTCTTAGGCTGCCCCAAAACACCAATGAACTAAAAACCACAGTGTCAAGACTGCTGGGCTGCAGGAGTCAAACATGGAGACCTTGACATTTGACTTCAGCATCATTCTAAAGTCTGAATATTGATCAGTCAGTAATCCTTCAGGTCACTTTCAGTTTTCATTTCAGGTTTTTGTAAGTCTGATTATTTGACACTGCCTAAACAAAATCTGGGATTATTGTTTTTTGACATAATAATAATAATAATATGTGGTAATAATCAAGCCTTGACACATAAAAATGCATTGGGTCAGCCTCCTGTATAAGTGGAAAGTGGCTGAAAATTTGAAGATTTGTTGAGAAAAGGTCTTCACAGACAAGAGTCCAAAACAGATCTGAGGTTATGGTACAGACAAGGTGGTTTTAAATTCGGAAGGAGGGAAATGATGTCATCTAGGGTTGGAACCGGAAGTAACGCCTTTTGGGGTGGAACCGGAAGTGATGTCATAGGGCCCAGGTGGAATATCCTGCATTTGGTCTGTGGGGAAGAAAGAGATAGGATTAGTGCACTAAGATTGCAGTGGCACACTTCAAATCTATTAATGCAAAAATGTTCCACAGGAACTGTCATGCCAGTTCAGAATGAACCAATGCCATGTGTGTCCACAGTAATAAATGGATAAGTGTCTGTCCAATAGCATTATCTATCAAAGTCAAAGTCAAAGTGAACTTTATTGTCATCTCAACCATATACAAGTATACAGATAGACGAAATTGCGAAGCTCAGGGTCCACAGTGTAACAACATGATGTGCAAATAGTAAATTAAAAATAGAATAAAAATTTTAAAATTTATAATTAAAACACAAACAAACAAGACAAGACATTGTGCAAAGATAGGACAAACAAGTAGCAGCAATATTGATGTGTAAGATATGTAATATAATAAGTAAATAAATAATAAATAATAGATATAGATAATACAGAAATTATCAGTGTATGATAATAGTTGTTTAAGACGTGTGTAAACAATGACAGGTCAGAATGTTTCATAAATCCTTAGAGGTCAGTATGAGATTTTCAGTTCTTTGCAGGATAGTGGTTTTCATGTATAAAAGTTCTGTTTTGTAGAGGAGGTTGAGGCCGTGTGGAAGGTCCCAGGGGGCAGCCTGGTGTTAAGGAGTCTAACAGCTTGGGGTAAAACTCTCCTGCAGCCTCGCAGATTTGGCTTTGATGCTGCAATATCTTCTCTTGGATGGCAGAAGTGTGAAAAGTCCATGTGAGGGGTGTAAGGGTCCTGCACAATGCTGCAGGCCTTGCGGACACAGCGTTTGTAAAATATGTCTTGTAGTGAAGGGAGAGGCACCCCAATAATGTTCTCTGCTGTCTTCACTATCCTTTGCAGGCGCTGCGGTCGGATATGTTACAGTTGCCATACCAGACAGTGATGCAGCTGGTCAGGACACTCTCTATGATGCCTCTGTAGAACATGGTGAGGATGGAAGGGGGAAGACGTGCTTGATTCAGCCGCCTCAGGAAGTGTAGTCTCTGCTGGGCTTTCTTGATTAGTGATGAGGTGTTATGTGTCCACGTAAGTTCCTCAGTTAAGTGCACACCGAGGAACTTGGTACTCCTAACAATCTCCACATCTAAACCGTTGATGCTGAGCGGGATGTGGGCAGGACGTGATTTTCTGAAGTCCACGATTATCTCTTTTGTTTTGTCGACATTGAGAGATAGATTGTTGTCTTCACACCATGCGGACAGCCATTTCACCTCATCTCTGTATGCTCTTTCATCATCCCTGCTTATCAGTCCCAGCACCGTCGTATCATCCAAAACTTGATGATGTGATTGGTGTTGTGCGTGGCTGTGCAGTCGTGAGTCAGCAGGGTGAAGAGCAGTGGACTAAGCACACAGCCCTGCGGTGCTCCAGTGCTCAGTGTGATGATGCTGGAAGTGTTGTAGCCCATCCGAACTGACTGGGGCCTCTCTGTCAAGAAGTCCAGGATCCAATTGCAGAGGGTGGTGTTTAGGCCCAACCTGCTCAGTTTTACAACCAGCTTTGGAGGGATGATTGTGTTGAAGGCAGAGCTAAAGTCTATGAATAGCATCCTGACATATGTGTCTTTTTATCCAGATGTGTCAGGGAGATGTGAAGGGCAGAGCATATGGCATCCTCAGTTGACCTGTTTGAGCGGTATGCAAACTGAAGAGGGTCAAGGGAGGCAGGGAGATTAGTCTTTATGTGTGACATGACTAACCTTTCAAGCACTTCATTATGATTGGTGTGAGTGCAACTGGTCGGTAGTCATTCAGGCATGTCACTGATGACTTCTTTGGCACTGGTATGATGGTGGTCGACTTGAAGCATGTTGGGACTGACGACTGGCTCAGAGATGTGTTGAAGATGTCTGTGAGGACACCAGCCAGTTGACTTGCACATTCTTTGAGCACAAGACCAGGTATGTTGTCAGGTCCTGCAGCCTTCCTTGGATTGACTCTGGATAGAGTCCTCCTCACATCTGTTATGGAGAGACAGAGTGCTTGGTCAGTGGAGGGAGGTGTTGCTTTTCTCGCAGGCTCTTTGTTCTGTGCCTCAAACCGTGCAAAGAAGTTGTTCAGCTCATCTGGAAGGGAGGCATCACCATCACTGCTGTGTGGATTGGGCTTGTAGTTTGTAATTGCCTGAACACCCTGCCACATACGACGTGTGTCTCTGGTGCTGCTGAATTGTTTGTTGATCTTCTGCGCGTATGCCCACTTAGCTCTCCTTATAGCACGAGACAGGTTGGCTCTGGTCACCCTAAGGGCGGCCTTGTCTCCAGATCTGAAGGCTGCATTTCTGATCTTGAGCAGCTTGTGCACTTCTCTTGTCATCCAGGGCTTTTGGTTGGCTCTAGTGGTAACATCCTTGGTAACAGTAACATCCTCTATGCATTTGGAGATGTAGCCAGTCACAGAGTCTGTGTACTCCTCCAGATTGATGGAGTCACCATCCATAGCAGCCTCTCTGAAAATGTCCCAGTCTGTCAATTCGAAGCAGTCTTGGAGAGCTGAAACCGCACCAACCTGCCACACTCTGATGCTCTTGCGGGCTGGTTTAGTGCGCTTCAGCAGGGACTTGTATGCAGGAACCATAAAAACGCTGATATGATCTGATATGATCTATGTCATTCTAACAGATGGTGCATCACAAACATTAACACTGCCTTGACGATTCCCATACTAAATGGTGTATAACAGAGACATATCAATTGCATGGTGCATTGGAAACATTAGCACAGAGGTCTATGTTGGTTATGTAGATTTCAACCCATCTTAGATGGTTAGCACAGCTATTAATATTAGAAGTGGACAATAAGGATGTTCCCATGATATAAATATGGGCACCAAAGAAGCTTTATGGCTATCTGGTGAAACAAGTGGAGTGTGCAACAGAGCTGTGGAAAGGGAACAGCATTTATCTAGGAATCATTGAGCCAATCAATATACCAGTCCTCACTGTCATTGATTCAGAGTGAATGTTATTAAATCAATGTATAACACTTTGGCATGAAAAGAGTGTGTTCTGAGGAAATTGACATAACAATCCAAAATGAAACAATAGACTTTGTTTGCATAATATGGCAGGCTGGTGTTCTGCCGGGGTTGGTACCTGCTTGCTGCCAGTTTAGGCTCTGTCTCACTACAAATCTTAATTAGATTTGAGAAAGTATATATGCAACCATTTCATAATATTAAATCCATGGTTACTCTGTTAGCAGCTTTTGTTTCTAATTGTCTTTTTTAAGCAAATTTATGAATGAGGAATACATGGTGACTCAAGCAAGGGAAGTGGTGTCTGTCGATACAAAGATCTCTCCAGCTGGCATTGAGGTGTGGACTGGGAGGAGGCTGTGGGTGGCAGAAGCAATGGACAAGGTGGAAACATAGCATGTGTGACATCAGGAAGGGCAGGGCTGTGCACGCTAAGATGGAGTAGTAAAAAAGGACCGTTTAAGGTTGTTTTGTAGAAAATACATTAGACAACAAGTACAATACAACTGTTTTTTATGTGATGGTGGTAGGAAAGAAATCTAATTTTAGGAGGAAGTGGAAGTGACATCATTGGAGGGAGCCGGAAGCGATGTCATCAGAGTGAGACCAAAAAAGTGACATCATTGGAGGGAGTGGGAAGTGATGTTATTTGAAAGGGACTGAAGTGGAAAATAGTGATTAATTTTTGGTCTGTCGAAAGAGGAAGAAAGGCATCAGTACTCTGTTCCAATCCCCAACTCTTGATATTTCACTCACAATTGGACACTGTCTGCCCCCTTAGTGCACGTGTGTGACAACATGCATCCAGTACTTCATATTATGCAACAGAAAAATGGGGTTCATCAGACAAGGCAACATTCTTTCATTGATACAAGTCCAGTTCCATCATTCACGTGCCCATTGTAGGGACTTTCGATGGTTGACAGGAAGTTACTATGTGTATTCTGACTGCTCTGTGGCTACACAGTCCTGTATGCAGAAGGGTTCAATACATTGTGTGCTGAGACACATTAGTCTTGTAACCATCAATAAATTATCTGTGATTTGTTCCACAGTAGCCCTTCTGTTTGCTCGTTCCAGGCCTTCTTAAATCTATTGCATCAGTGAGGTTTGGTATGATCAACACCCTACTGGCAGTTTGTTTAGACCACTGGTGCTAGGCACTCGCCACAGCTGGCCGTGAGTACCCAACAATGTTCTGAATCAGTCATCTGGTCATGCCGTGGTCTTCATCAAAGTCATTGAGGACTTTACTTCTGCCTATGTCTTGTGCTTTAAACACATCAACCACAAGTGCCTAACGTCAGCTTACTGTCTAATATATCTCTGACCTTGGCATGCATCATTGTTCCGAGGTATTCAATGATATTCTCTAGTGGACATAATGGTTTGGATAATCAGTGTATGATCTTCATCAGTGCTGGGGAGAAGCCAGGACCTTGGTGAAAAGCAACAGCAGGACTACTCGAGCATGCACCAGACTGGCAATTAAGAGCTGATCTGGACAAGTAACCTAGACTCCCAGAGGGTATGACCGATACTACACTCAGGCCAGACATGGTCCTGCTCTCAGAAGCATCATGCCAAGTAGTGTTGTTAGAGCTCACAGTACCTCAGAGAGAAAGCAGGGTTCATCAGACCAGACAACATTCTTCCATTGATGCAAGATCCAGTTCTATTATTCACATGCCCATTGTAGGGACTTTTGATAGTGAGAACAGATGTAAGAGGCCTTTGAGAGGAAAAGGGCAAAGTACCATGAACTGGTAGAAGAATGCTACAGAAAGAGGTGGCATGCCTTCTATTGACCGTTGAAGCGGGATGCAGGAGAGTTGCTGGTAGATCCATCTGTAAGTCATTTTGGATATCACAGGCACATGCAAGAAAAGAGCCATCAGAATTATCATCAGAGGTAGCAGAGAGGACCTCAAGGTGGCTGAGGTTTAGTGGGAGCAACCCATAGGCAATTGCTACTTAGAGGCAAGCTGAGGTCCAGCTGGGTCACCTGGGCAAGGGTGTCTAATGTTGAAAGGTCTGAAACACCCTATGACTGATGAGGTGACTAAGTGTATCAGCCAGTATATTTTGTGAACATCATAAATGAAAAGGAAAACTACGCTTTTGTGGATCTGACACTAGGAGTGCACATTGAAGTCCCTTGGGTGTTAAAAGTGGGTAAGAATAAGGTGTGGTGAGACAATGAAGAACCTCAGCTCAAAATGTCCTGGTGGTTTGGAGAATCTGGAGCCAGGTTTTAGATGTTGCACTGAAGGACATGTGTTGAAACAGACAGGGGTTCCATAGAACTAAATGGAGTCTAGAATGTGAACTTTTTTATGACTCCCCTTGATGGCGGTTGTCCCACTTATTGATTTATTATTTTGCAGATATTCTCTAGCTGAGGTGTTAATTGGTACTCAGCCAGATGTGCCACAGGGTGTATCTTCTTTGATTTGCTACATAAATGCCCTGTCCCTCGGAGTCAGGTGGCTTCTGGGAATTGAGTAATGGTTATACACTCAGTCTTTTGACATTGGATTAATATTTTATGCAATGTTTTGGTGACGTGGTGGGTTTTACTGCTGATGTTTCATTAATAGTGCAATTTGGATACAGAGCATGTATTTTTCCTCTAATGGCTGCTGAAGTTCTGCCAATGGCTCTTAGAAAACAGGCGACTGTTTCAATATGCTCTTTCCAGGGAAAATAAATAAACCTGCCTGTTAAAGCTGGCACACACAGGGAACCCTCTGTGCCGAATCTCCTCAACTCTTGGGAGCCCATAAGATCTGAAAAGTAGCTGTCGGCTTAAAAGTTGGTGGAGGAAACCGCATACCACAAAGATTGCCAGATGTGAAGGTTTTCCTTAAAACAAAAAAAAAAAAAAGCTTCTGCGCAAAAATACCAAGAATCGGCCCTTTGGTCCCGTTTAGTGAATGGCGTTCAAAGTGAGTTGGTTTGTAGCCATAACAATAGCAAGGGCGCCGCTACATGGCCCTCTCTCACCACGTGTAGCGGAGTTCTGCCAGATTCTTCAAGCCAATAGAAGGAAAAGCTCATCCTGGGCAGAGCTTAGGAGAGCCAAGGACTGAGGAGGTCCCAGTCTGTCCATTGTTCTGACCCCAATGCATGAATAAAGGAATGGTGGGAAGAAAGCCAGTAGACCACCTGTGGTAATCAGTAGGTCTCCTTTAGTGCTGGCTTAGATGTGGAGTGATACTCTAAAGAACGTAAGACATTTGACAAGTGAGAGGAGGCCATTCAGTCCATCAGGCTTGTTTGTTTAGTTAATAGTTAAGCTCAAAAGGTTTATGATAGCAAAAGCAAGTTGAGTCTGCGATTATTTAGTCTTCATAAGGAAGTCATAGCACATGTACTGTAGTGGCTAGTGGGGGGCTGGACTGTTAAACCAGAAAGTTGCTGGTTCAGTTCTCTCCTGACTGGGTGAGTCACTTAACCTACTTGAGCTCCTAAAAGAACAAAAGGATATAAACAATTGTACTTTGACCTGACATTGTAAAGCCATCTGCCAATTACGGCTTAACGTTCTTAATCTAATTCGGGGTCCAACTATGACCGAACGTTCTTAACATTCTTAATTTAATTAGAAGTCCAGTTTGGCTTGCTGCTGCAAATAACCACACAGTGTTATACTTTGCGTTCTTATTTAATTTTTTATTTGCATATTTGAGCTTAGTTAATTGTGGTTTGTACTTAGTTCTAGGTATTTGGGGTTGGAAGACCCTTTTTGGAATAAAAAATCATTTTCTAATGATTAGTTATTTGATGTTTCTTTTTCCGATGGAGTCTTGGTTTTCATGAATGCCACAGTTTTCAAAATCCCTTTGCCAGGATGCAACTCCTAGTTGCCTCAGGGGTCACAGCATCTGCAATCATTAATGTGATGGATTTAAAGGTCGGCACTGGCAGCCATGTTTCATCTGAGTTTGTGGTTAAGTCAAAGAAATCTCTGCACGTTATTATCTGTACTTTTTTGGTACTTCTGACACCTTTTTCTGTCCTCCACTTTGATTTCTGGTTTAGTGGTTTAGTTTTAGAGTAGACTCTTTTTCTCGTATTTTTGACATTTCTTTTCTTGGTTTCCACCATTATCGTGATAGTTTGTTCATTTTCATGGCAAATATAACACATGGCTAACCAATTTGGAACATGCTGATGGCAAATTGGAGTACATCATGAAAAACCCCAAGCAGACAATGACTAGATGGAGATTTGATTGAAGACAGTACTTCAGATCTGCGATGTAGTAGCACTAACCACTGTGCCACTTTTAATACACAATGAGAAATGAAAATCGAGAGTACACCTTATGAGAAGGATTTAGGAGTCATTGTGGACTCTAAGCTATCGACTTCCCGACATTAAGAAGGCTAACAGAATGTCAGGTTATATAGCACGATGTGTGGAGTTCAAGTCCAAGGATGTTATGCTCAACCTTTATAATGCACTGGTGAGGCCTCATCTTGAGTACTTTGATCAGTTTTGGTCTTCAGGCTACAAAAAGGACACAGCAGCACTAGAAAAGGTCCAGAGAAGAGCAACAAGGCTGATTCCAGGGCTACAGTGGTTGAATTATGAGGAAAGATTAAAAGACCTGAGACTTTACAGTTTAAGCAAAAGAAGATTAAGAGGTGACATGATTGAAGTGTTTAAAATTATGAAGGGAATTAGTACAGTTGCTCGAGACTGTTATATTCAAATGAGTTCATCAAGAACACGGGGAGACAGTTGGAAACTTGTTAAGAGTACATTTCGCACAAACATTGAGAAGTTTTTCTTTACACAAAGAACGATAGACACTTGGAATAAGCTACCAAGTAGTGTGGTAGACAGTAAGACGTTAGGGACTTTCAAAACTCGACTTGATGTTTTTTTGGAGGAAATAAGTGGATAGGACTGGCGAGCTTTGTTGGGCTGAATGGCCTGTTCTTGTCTAGATTGTTCTAATGTTCTATTACTGTTCTAATACTACTACAAATGAATAATGATAATGATAGAAACCATGATAATAAGTGCAGGTTGTGGCAACAAGAGGAGCACATCAGGCATATTGCTTCTAGGTCATTAGTGCTAATTGTCACAATTATATAGCTACTGTAGATAACTGCGCTGGTCAATGCTTTGGGAGTTGAGAGCCTGACCACTGGTATTATCACCAACTTGAAAAACAATCATTGAGACAGAGAATATCACTATCATGCTCGACATGCCTGTGATCACTGATCATACCATCAGATCGAATCCATGTGACATTGAACACCATGGTCATAGTCCAAGACAATTTTGACTCATTTACATAGATGTTCCAGGTGAAGCATACATCTCTGTCAAGGAATTTGAAAAGCTGAGCAAATACGAAGATCTAAAGTTAGAGGTTTTGTGCATGTGAAACGCAACAGCTCATGTGATTCTGGTTGTAGATGGAGCTGTAGGGCTGGTTAGTCTCTAAAAATATCTTGAGGAACTGCCTGGCAAAGTAAATGATGATCAGGTACAGAAGGTGGCTCACCTTAGCACAGCCTGCAAATGGTGTGACACACCGTGAGCAGGATCTCAGTAGTCTGAACCAGACCTGGCCCTAAACTCAAAAGTCAGGCTTCTGGAGAGTGTAAATATGCCCTTCAAGGGAGTAAGTAACTGACAACCTCTGGTTTGAAAGGACAAAGCAATGTTTCTAAAATATGAAATGATTTATTACATGACAAAAGAAATACAACGCAATGGTGAAACTAGGAAAAAATAGCAAAAAAGCTATGCTTAAAAGGGCAATCAAAGATAAATGCCATAAAATCTTTCGTATACTGCATGCAATTTTCACTAGTTTGCTAAAAATTGAGGTGCACATTATGCACAAGATATAATTTTTAAAGCAATAGTTTCTCACATAAATCAACATAAAATATCTGATGCTGTGTGCAGTGTGCTGTCGCCTTGTTTAGCAGCAGCATTTGCTCATCTGCTGGGCTATTTCCTAAAAAGCACACAAAGCAATAGTTTCACACATAAATGAACATAAAAAATCTGTTGCTGGTTCTATGGCCACTCTCACTGTGTGTTCACCATCTCTGACGGCAGTGGCAGTGTGGCTTGGGTTAGGGTTAGGGCCTTGTCATTGTAAGTGGCAGGCAAACATTGCTGTAGGCGCATCAGCTACACAACAACAACATTTATTTATATAGCACATTTTCATACAAATATTGTAGCTCAAAGTGCTTTACATGAGGAAGAAAAAGAGAAAAAAAAGACAAAGTAAGAATTAAAATAAGACAAAACTCATTAACATAGAATAAAAGTAAGGCACACGAATATGTTGAGCACAGTGATCAGCTGGAGACCGATCCACTGATGACGGTATCTCACTTTTGCCTTTGATCTTGAACTCCAGAAGCCTTGCACGAAAATCAGAGTCTGACAAGTCAGACTCCATTTAAAAATAATAAAATATACGCAAAAAGTCATCCACTGAGTATTTTGCTTTGCATATTCCCTTTGCTGTCTTGCCAGATGTCAATGCCATTTTTGCCATTGGCCTTTATGCTATAGTTTCCTCTTTGATAGTCACACACATGCAGGTTTTAGATGTCACAAGTCAACGAGTCTAACGTTTCCCCAAGCAAAGACAGTCTACCTTTACCGTAATGGTGAGTTTTTTTCGAAATTTATAGCTTATTATTGCCCTCACCCCTTCTGTGAACAAAAGACAACATTCACCCTAAAATCTTGAAAAGTTCAAGGTGCGCATTATATATTGTGAAAGGATCAGACTCGACACACTTAAAAAGGTTTGGGGTGGCCACCTGTATATTATCCCTGGCTGCAATGGGTTTGTTTTAAGACAGAAGTGTCTTGGATGGAGTCCAGATATGAACTAACTGAGGTTTGAGAAGATGGTGGTTTTAACTGGAAAAAACAGAAGTGACATAGGGGAACAGGAAGTGACCTACTTCTGATGTTGTTGTAGGTGCCGGAACTGACATCAGCCTAGGCTCTGGAGCGGGAAGTGACGTCTTCTTACTCAACAGAACCGGAAGTGATGTCTTCAACAGTGAGTCAGACAAGTTTTCCAGCGGCTGGTCTGCAAAGATAACAGGTGAAGGTTTAGTGCGCTCCGCCACCCCCTGGCCCAGTGTGAAATTACCTTCAATTGGTCTATACAACGTCCTCCTACTCGCATGTGCGTAACAATATGAACTTCCTTTTTTTTAAAACTGAAAATGTTCGGCTAAATCAGCATGCGCATTATACATGAGTGCTTGTTATATGCGAGATTTTATGGTAAATCTAAATTAAATCCAAAAATAAAAAAAACAAAAAGAACAATATCCAGAAAATTAGATCAGTACTCACAAAGATGAATTAATTCTCTACAATCCATATCTATCAATTTGTTGGTTGTTTTACCTATCAACTATTTATTGTACAGCACTTTGGTCCTGTGCTGGTTGTTTTAAAGTGCTTTATAAATAAAATGGATCGGATTGGATCAATTAACATCTTTTGAAACCATCTCCTCAATCTGAAATGTGCAGTTTGTGGGCGGGGCCTCAACAGTGGCTTATAGTGGCCCCGCCTCTTGAGGTTTCACCCTCTGGAAGATAGGCAAACATAACTACACATTGCATAAATACTAATATTTAAACAAAACAATATTAACAAAAATGATATAATAATGAAAACACATGAAATTGAATAATTCAAAAACAACAGTAATAAAAATAAAAAAACACAGTAAGCCAAGGAACAAACCCTGGCTGAAACATAACAGCATACTTCACAAGATTCTGGCCATTGGACAGTAACAGCGTCTGAAGAATCCTGAGGATTCTTGGTCAACAGCAACACTTTTGCTGACACGTTTATTACTGTAGTAATAACGATAGGCACATCTTAAAGTTTTAACAACACTTTTCTATGCATATTTTGGTTTGTTTTATTTGTTTATATCATGTAGACCCCGTTTTTGAGATTTGTTAAACATTTTAATTTGCTTTGACAAAATTGTATTTGATTTCCTTTAGGTTTTGTTCTTTGTTTACTTGACAGTGACTGTGCATCATGTGACTGTGGCAGTTGCCTCGTTTTTTTCAGCACAGGATGTGAGAATAACAATATGGAGGCGATTCCACTCTATTTTATCCCTTTGGCAGATAAACATGTTGAATCTCAGTTCTAGCATTAGTTAGCTTCTTTCACTGTAGTCCCTCATGTCAGGTTTTGTTTATGCTTTTTGAACTCTTCCTGCCTTTGATTTCTGTTTCTCTCTTTGCCCTGGGGTTTTGGTTACCTGATTGTTTGACTTTTTTTGGCTTGGTGCCACTTTACTGCGAGTTGTGTTTCACGTTACCATCTCCTGCTTATCTTCTCTGCTCACAATAATCCTTTGACACCGTGTGTCTTTACAAAGCTAAAGCCAGCAGAGTCAGGATCTCTGGCCTCACAGCTCCACTTCACAGCCATATCATCTCCAGTCTTCCATTACATGTCCAGGAGTCTGGGCGAGGTGTCGATCTAATACAGAGCATACAACACTACCTATGCAGTCTGGATAAGGGTAGTTGTTACTGAACTCATCGTGACAGTTCTGGGCATAAGGCAAGAAACAGCCACGCACATCCAAACCAGGTAATTTCAGGATCATCAATCAACCTCTCCTCCATGTCTGTGGGAGGAAAATGAAGTATTCAGACATGGGGAGAATGCGGAAAGTCTAAATGGGTGGTGACCAGATTGGATTTTCAATTCTGATCCCTGGAGCTTCAAAAGGGCAGCACTAAGCACTGCGCCACTATGTTCCACTATGTGCCATAAAACAAGAGAGCTTTTGTGTCCAGGTATTGATTCATTCATTTTAAAGGTTCAAGTATTCTAGTACAGAGCCATAGGGTGGTCGTAACCTTCATGGCGGGAACCATCTCTGACTGTAGCCAGACGTGTGCAGTGTCAGTTGAGAGCTCTGAGAAGATCTGCATAAAGCACCAAAAAAGAAGGCTGAGTTTCAGTGTGAGTGGGTGGCAATAATCTGTAAATCGATGTGCTGTAATCTCAGGCAAACTTTGCATTTTGCATTGATTGATTTCTCTCTTGCAAGTTACTTAAAAAACATTAAATGTCAAACAATGCCAGTCAATATAATGCCTTGTATATATAAGAATGGGGACTTTTAAAGATTAGCCACACTGATCAATGCAAGAGCCTGGCAAAAACCAGAAGGCAGCAGGAGTGATTTTTATTAAGGATGACTAGTGTTAGTTATTTTACAGAAACACTGCGAAATTGTTAAATTGCCTGCGAGTATAGAGGAGTATTTCAGACAGAATGAAATAAATAAATAAATGCATACACAAATAAATGTGCTATGAAATGTGACAATAGATAAATAATAAATAATCACAAAATAGTATGCGAACATAAATAATTAGACGTGTCACAAAATGTGCTTTTTTTGTGCCGTTTATTAAATTATTTCTTCATCTGTTTTCTCAGTGAAACTGTACACAACATGAAATAGAGCTTGAAATGAAAACTGTGATTACCACCCACCAATGTTGAGAGGGTGGGCTCAAGTGAGATTTATGTTCTGATTGGTGAATCATCACTAGTGTAGAAGTAATTCTTCAGCCATCATATGCCATGTTTAAAGCAGAAACTTCAGATGCAGACTATTAAAAATGATACATTCAGAGCTTCTTGAATTAAATACTGGCCAACGTCATCTCACATGCATATCCACTATGGTTGCACACAGTCACAACATAAGGCATGTGCTTCACTTAAAATTCATCAATCAACTCACGAGAGCCCACCCTCTCAACTGTGAAAGATGAAAATTGACCGCTTTATTTTTTTCATTGCACTTTTCATGTTGCATTGGAGTCAAAAACATGGTGACAGGGTGTGAGGCCTCCAAAATTAGCCTCAGAAGTAGGCCAGGACCTTCACAGGCCAGCCACAAATAGGCTATATACATAAAAGTGCAAAAAAAGAGTTACCTAAAAAGGCAATTCATGGCAACCAAGTGCCAAGACAAAATTCATCAATCCAAAACAACAAAAAACAAAACAGGAATAAATCAAAAAACAACAATACTTACAGTAAACTCCAGTACAACACTCAACCAACACTCAATCCTTCTCTGTGTCCAACATATAAAGCCAGAGGGAGGACCCGGCAGTAGTGATGTCAGCATGGCCCCGCCTCCTCAAGCTCCACCCACACAGTGCACGGAATGGCCACACATTTAAAAAAGGAAGGACATAATTAATCTATACTATCACTCACTCACTCATCACTAATTCTCCAACTTCCGGTGTAGGTGGAAGGCTGAAATTTGGCAGGCTCATTCCTTATAGCTTACTTACAAAAGTTGGGCAGGTTTCATTTCGAAATTCTATGTGTAATGGCATTAACTGGAAGCTATTTTTCTTTATATACTGTAATGGAGTTGAGCTTGATGGCCGTGGGGGGCAGAGTTTCGTGTGACATCATCACGCCTCCCACGTAATCACGTGAACTGACTGTCAACACAGTACGTAGAAAACAAGGAAGAGCTCCAAAAAGCGCTGAAGAAAACATGCATTATACAATTGAGAAGGCAGCAAAACAATAAGAAGCGAGCGACTGACACATACAACCATATTCATGAGTGCAGCTACTGCGGAAACAAAGCACGGTGTAAACCTAAAGTTTAAATTAAGTTCATAGACAGGCTGCCGCTGGCGTTTGTCATGCCCACGGCTAATGTGGGATACAAGTTTAATGAGAGAACGCAGGATATAAACGAGAGTTTTGATCACTTTGTAACTAAGTTCACATTGATGGTGAAAGGCTGTGCTTATGCAAATTCCGAGAGACTGTCTTTGTGGGGGGGATTGACAGTTAAAGCGGGTGGGGGAGTCACGTCATCATCTCCCCTCCCATTCACCTCATTTCGCTCTGAGCTGAGCTCCGCAGCTAACACAGTCTTGCGGAAGCACTTTGTGACGCTGCCACCAAATACAGAAAAATCCACAAGTTAATAAAAGTCTCTAGAGTTTCTCCACACTGAATCCTACAGGCACTACTTACAAAAGGTTACATTGACAATTGTGTTACATTATTTTTACAATGTTTCCTTTTCTTAGCACAAGCACAGCTGAGAAGCCTCAATGCATGTACTCCATAACGTGTCAAAAAACAATGCATTTAATCACACTTTGCATTCCAAGCAAAGGGGAACTCCTGTCAATGCATGATTTCCTGGTACACCGATTACATTAATGCACACATCAGAGCTACAAAAATATAACAGTCAGAAGAAAGCGCGTTGCTACGACTGATTGGAGGAAAATTTCATTTCAAAAGTCTACCCGACGGAATCCTTGATAAAAGCGTGGTTTTGTGCACATATATATATATATATATGTGGATGTATATGTATATATACTGTATATATGTGTGTATATGTATATATATGTTTATGTGTGTATACTGTATATATATATATATATATATATATATGACAGCAACACTCATGACAATGACAATGTCAGTCATGTTACGTTATTATTAAAATGTTTCCTTTTCTTTTTCATTACTTCTTTAACACACTACTTCTCCGCTGCGAAGCGCGGGTATTTTGCTAGTGAATAATAAAAAGAACCAACAAAAATTACACAAAAACATAAATAACAGCAATTCAGCATTAGCAAAAACAACAATAAAAAAGTAAAATAAAATCCAGGGGGGAAAAAAGCCCTGCATTTAACCTAACAAAGTGTCACTAAAATATCTAAATAAGCACACAAGTAAATAAGCAATAGGACCTATTTAATTATTTATGTGTACATATCATTTTGTTATTATTTATTTATTGTCACATTTCACAATGCATTTATTTATTTGTGTATATAATTATTTATTTTGTACAATAATAGTGTAGTGGTTACAGCTCTGAATTTCAAACCCTACGGTTGTGCGTTCACATTCTGCTACTGACACTCTGTGGCCAAGAGCAAGTTACTTTACCTGCCTGTGCTCCAAATGAAACCAAGTTTATCTCAAACCGTGTAGGTCACCTTGGATAAAGGAGTAAGCCAAATAATAAGTAAAATGTTCAAAGTAAATGGAAGAGTGTAACTACCATGTCAAAATATTTTTTCATAGTGTCATTATGATCAGTAATTTAAAAAATTACTTGCCAACTTTGCTTTATACGTGTACCAGAAACCTAGTGAAACAAAATATATGCCATCTGTGAATATGAAGGCTATGTCTGCTGTACAGTATGTTTTGGGCTGCAGCCTGTTTATAGGAGCGGAGTATTTCTGTTAAAAAAACGGGTGTACCTAATAAAGTGGACATTCAGTGTATATTTCAAGTTACTCTTTATTTCTGCATAGCTTGTTACAGCCATTGCAGTTTTTATACTGAGAGTACTAGCTGATTGGTCTCAAGTGCGGACAAAGGCCAGTGAAACTCATCATGGAAATCGCTGCCAAACCCTCTCACCCTCTGCGTCTCAGTCATCATCTGTCTGCCATCAGCTATCTGTCTCCCTGGCCTGTCCTTCACAGGAGTTGCCAGATCCCAGATTTATGGTTGCCTGCTTCATTATGAGATGGTCCTTCTCTACAAGCCCACACACCCTGCACTTTGTCTGCTTGTCTTTTAACACTTTAAGGGAGGGATGATCCTGGCACATCACTTAGCAGATACTGTAAACTGCTAGCCGTATAAATATGTTTAAAGTATTTAAGCATATTCAAGTGTTAAGTATTTAAATATATATATATACAGTATATATATATGTATAAGTATAAATACTGAAAAAGTAGGCTGTACATTTGCGATGTGCCAGATGTTTTGGGTTATAGCATCAGCTGGATACATTTGAATGAAAAATACAATATATACATCATGAAGATGACAGGGGCTGTTTGTTCATCTCTTGAATCTGACATGAGGACTAAATGTTCCACTTCACCAGCCACACAGAGAATGTTGATGTGGAGAGACACCATACTGTATTCTTTGCTTTGTAAAGTACCTTGTGATGGTTCTTCATGTAATTTATTTGCTTTAAATTGTGGAGCAGGCTGAGTTTGATTCCTAAGAAGGTCCACCATCTATGGAGTTAGTTCCTTCCCTCTAACTGTGTGCTGTGCTCCATGTACTTTTGGTTTTAACGGAGTGTGTGTGGGGGGATGTTGTTTGCTAAAATGATATTTATTTATTGAGGTTCTCTGAAGAGGCAGACATTCCCTTGGGATCTAATAAAGATCTGTCTAGATAGCTAGATAGATGGATAGATATCAAAAGCACTATATGATAGATAATGTCGCACACATGCGAGTAGGAGGCAGCTAAAGGGCTCAAATAATTGTAATACCACATCAGACCAGGGGGTGACGGGGTGCACTGCCTGTCTTTCTCAGTTCCTTGCAGAAACTTCTCGGGAAATCCAGCCGAGTTCTGGCACCTTCGATGACATCACTTCTGGAACTGGCGATGATGTCACTTCAGGGTCTGGGACATTGGGTGACGTCACGTCCGGTTTCGGCCCCCATGATGACGGCACTTCCTATACTGGCCTTTAAAGTCGCTATCTTGCCTTTGTTTAATCAGTTCTGTTTTTGACTTGGTCTGGTAAACAACTCTCTTTGAGAATTCAACCTTTTTGCAGCCAGGACATATTATATGGGTGGCTGCCCCAAACCTTTATTATGTCTGGTGTCTTATTGTGTCACAATAGATAGATAGATAGATATGAAAGGCACTATATAAGATAGATAGATAGATAGATACTTTACTAATCCCAAGGGGAAATTCACATAATCCAGCAGCAGTATACTGATACAAAGAAACAATATTAAATTAAATAGTAATAAAAATGAAAAAAAAAAAAAAATTAAAATAAAATTAATGTTCGCATTTACTCCCCCGGGTGGAATTGAAGAGTCGCATAGTGTGGAGGAGGAACGATCTCTTTAGTCTGTCAGTGGAGCAAGACAGTGACAAAAGTCTGTCACTGAAGCTACTCCTCTGCCTGGAGATGATCCTGTTCAGTGGATGCAGTGGATTCTTCATGATTGACAGGAGTTTGCTTTGTGCCCGTCGCTCTGCCACAGATGTTAAACTGTCCAACTTTAATCCTACAATGGAGCCTGCCTTCTTAACAAGTTTGTTCAGGCGTGAGGCGTCTTTCATCTTTATGCTGCCACCCCAGCACACCACCGCGTAGAAGAGGGCACTCGCCACAACTGTCTGGTAGAACATCTGCAGCATCTTACTGCAGATGTTGAAGGATGCCAACCTTCTCAGAAAGTATAGTCTGCTCTGACCTTTCTTACATAGAGCATCAGTATTGGCAGTACAGTCCAATTTGTCATCCAGCTGCACTCCCAGATATTTATAGGTCTGTACCCTCTGCACACAGTCACCTCTGATGATCACAGGGTCCATGAGGGGCCTGGGCCTCCTAAAATCCTCCACCAGCTCCTTGGTCTTGTTGGTGTTAAGATGTAAGTGGTTTGAGTCGCACCATTTAACAAAGTCTTTGATTAACTTTCTGTACTCCTCCTCCTGCCCACTCCTGATGCAGCCCACAATAGCAGTGTCATCAGCGAACTTTTGCACGTGGCAGGACTCGAGTCATATTGGAAGTCTGATGTATATAGATTGAACAGGACCGAGAAAGTACAGTCCCCTGCGGCGCCCTGTATTGCTGCACACAATGTCAGACCTGCAGTTCCCAAGACGCACATATTGAGGTCTGTCTGTAAGATAGTCCACGATCCATGCCACCAGGTGTGAGTCTACTCCCATCTCAGTCAGCTTGTCTCTAAGGAGCAGAGGTTGGATGGTGTTGAAGGCACTAGAGAAGTCCAAAAACATAATTCTTACTGCACCACTGCCTCTGTCCAGGTGGGAGAGGGATCGATGAAGCATATAGATGATGGCATCGTCCGCTCCCACCTTCTCCTGGTATGCGAACTGCAGAGGGTCGAGGGCATGGCGGACCTGTGGCCTCAGGTGGTGAAGCAGCAGCCGCTCCATGGTCTTCATCAGATGTGACGTCAGAGCAACAGGCCGGAAGTCATTTAGCTCACTAGGACGTGATACCTTTGGGACAGGAGTGATACAAGATGTTTTCCAAAGCCTTGGGACTCTCCCCTGTTCCAGGCTCAGGTTGAAGATGCGCTGTAGAGGACTCCCCAGTTCCAACGCACAGGCCTTCAGCAATCGTGGCGATACACCATCTGGACCCGCTGCTTTGCTGGCACAAAGTCTTTTCAGCTCTCTGCTCACCTGGGCTGCTGTAATTGTGGGTGGGGATGTCTCACCTATGCTGGTATCAGCAGAAGGATGGTTGGAGGATGCAGTACTCCGAGGTGAGAGTGGGTTAGGGTGATCAAACCTATTAAAGAAGTTGTTCATTTGGTTTGCTCTCTCCACGTCTGTCTCGATGGCGGCACCCCGCTTCGAGCTGCAGCCAGTGATAATCTTCATCCCATCCCACACTTCCTTCATGCTGTTGTTCTGCAACTTTTGCTCCAGCTTTCTCCTGTACTGCTTTTTCTTTTATAATAGATAGATAGATATGACACACATTACATAAGAGATAGATATGATATATGAGATAGATATGAAAGGCATTATATAATAGATATGAAAGGAACTATAAGATAGATATGAAAGGAACTATGTAATAGATAGATAGATAGATAGACATGAAAGGCACCATATAATAGATATAAAAGGAACTATATGAAAGATAGATAGATAGATATGAAAGACATTATATAATAGATATGAATGGCACTACATAATAGGTAGACATATATGAAAGGCACTATATAATAGATAGATATGAAACACTCTATCTATCTATCTGTCTATCATATAGTGCCTTACATATCTCTCCTCCCACATCCCAAAGATGTGCAGGTCTGTCTTGCCGCTGGCTCAGTCTGATTTGTAAAGATTGTTGATTTGAATGTGTGGTCCATTCATTCCACCAGCAGGGAAACACTTTGTAAATTAATTGAACTTTCCCAATGCACTCCTCATTGCAGCACTGATGTTTAAATCTTTTATTACTGTCATGCAGTCAATCGATGGATTAATGAACTGATTAGTTATTAGTGATCAAGGTTTAAAAGACATTCCAACTCAATCTGTTGATTAAATAATTAGTCAGGCCTTTATTCATTTCATCCAACCTCCTGCTTTAAGATGAATTCTAACAACTGAGACTTGGCTGAGTGAATGAGCAGGATGTTGTTTGATGGCACGTCCCCTAAACCTCTGTCTTGTGACCTGCACAAGCGCTCACTTTTCCTCCTCAGATTACAGGTGAGGTTCTGCAGCGTTTTGTTAAGTGCTGGCCCAGGTAACACCATCCACCTGGCCCATACCCCACAATAGCTGTCAGCAGCCTTCAGTGGCAGCAGACCTCCAGACATTGGCTTCTGCGACAAGGAGTGGGTGGGTAAAAGATAAAAGATGTTTGTTTAAGGTCCAAAACAACATCCAACACATGAAATAGCAGGCACATTAAAAAAATGGGTGCTAAAATTAAAAGACCACAAAAGCTGTAAAGAGCAGGGAGCTCGACAGGATTCTGTTCTGTGAAGGAGAAGGGAAGTAAAGGGACCAGAAGAATAAACACGTGTCAAAGCCTAGCAAAGTACGTAACTGATCTTTTCATCCCAACAAAACAAAAATCCTAAATTGTAGTCAAAGTTCACACTGAATATTCTTCAACCAAGTTTACACGGAGCAGTGTTTGCCAACCTGCCACCCATTTACACAAATGTTCAATGCAATGCATTTCAATTCAATTTATTTTTATATAGCGCACTTCAGTGAGTGCGCACTGTGACCAGCTTTCATGTCAATGCAATTACAGAATTTACAGATTACTAGTCACAGAGTGAATACACATAAAGGGATGGGTTTGTTTAAACAGACTGGAAAGCAAAGTAGTCTGAAACTGATTAACACAAATGGAACCCAATAATATCTCTCCATTAGCCATTGAGCTATTGTTAAAATTCAAATGGGTCTAATTCTCAAAACAGGGGTGACATTTACCTCCATCCATCAACCCATCCATCCATCCATTTTCTAAACTCACTTAATGCTTACTTTAGAGCCATGGAGGCAAAGCTTGTATTGACAGCATTAAATGACAGGTGGAAGCCAATCATTACAATCCTTCTCCCATAGGATAAGAGAATTAAAAATGAATTAACTGAGGAATTTAGAGGAATATAATAAAAAGATGAAAAACATGATGAGGAAATCCTTTGGATGTTCTCATATTCCACTAAAAGAAAAAACTCATCATAATGGAGAGACTGGAGGCCAAGCAGCACAGAAGAAAATCGAACCTGACTTGGTGAACACCAAAGCCACAGAACACAACTTATCTGTGAAACAAGACGCTTCCTGACAGCTGGATATGCCACTCTGCCCAGGCTGCTCCCCAGGCTTTTGATATTGTCTTAGCCAAGAAGTCAGATTTCATTTGGCATTGGTCTCCAGCCATCACTGAGCTCATTTGTTTTGACTGGCAGGGCTGGAGGAAAATAGCAAGTTAAAATTTTATTTAACATGTCTGGGAGCTCCAGAGCCCAACATGGGGAAGAGGCACTGAATGGACCATCGGAAATTCCTTGCCAATAGAGTGCTTGACATGGATGGGCACTAATATTTAGTTTTTGTTTGTTTTCTTTCCAAGCTATTACATTGTGACCTGTGGATTGGGCAATACCCAATGTGGAAGAAAAATGACACTTGGGGTCACAAAGTCATGTAGGGGTAATATAGTTCTTGCACATGAAGTGTCTTGGTATGTTTCCTGTATACTTCTATCATAGTACATGCATTTTTATTACTCTTTAATTTAATTTTTTTTTTGTATCAGTATACTGCTGCTGGATTATATGAATTTCCCCTTGGGATTAATAAAGTATCTATCTATCTAGACGTCGTGGAAAAAGGGTTAGTAAATGTCAAGCACTTGTTCAAGCATATCAGGAAACCAGTCACAGAACAACAAAGAGTAAGAAGGTTCTGGGTGATGGTTCAAGACATTGCCTGTGTATTATGTACCCAGTAAGTGGGACCCTAAGGTGGTTCGACGTGTGGTGGGTGCAGCAACACGCCATATTAACAAATGCTCCCAATCTCCTCCTCCTAAGTCTTGACAAATGTCACACATACAGGAACACAAGAAGTATTGAAAAATATTGTAAAGGACCAAGAATATAGAGAAATTATACTTTTATTTTGGCGTATGTAAGCTGGTTATGTTGTCTGCTAAAACACCTTATGTCTTTTGAGCCAATCAGAGTGATCAATAATTAAACCAATCAGAGTAAGCAATAATTCAGCACTGTTATGCGGATTCCGTTATCTATAAATAAAACTCCCAATCTCTATTCTTTGACCAACAGCCAAAACTAATTGTCATGATGAGAAAAGTTAATAAGAATCTCACAAATTAAAAACTCAGAGATGAAGGAGTGTGAGAGGCAATGCCTTGGTCCTCCATGAGAGAAGAAAGATTCCAGTTCCAGTATTCTTTGACCATTTGCTGACAGCCTCTACCCAGGCCACTGTCCCTTAGTAGATTGCTGAAAAGAAAAGAAAAGACGAAGTGAACAAGTTTCCTCCTGCCTGGTTCCTGACTCAAAGAGGTTCTAGTTGAGGATGAATTTCTTTCTTTAATGTATTTCCAGTATTCATTTCTTCCACATCATGTGAGCTTTCTTGTTCTCCCTGTGTCTATGTGGGTATTTCTCTAGGTACTCCAGTTTTCTTCCCTCATAAGAAAGACACGCAGGTGGGTCAGTTGGCAGCTCTCAACTGGTTCTATATGAGTGGCGGTGCGTGTGTGCCCTGTGTATGGACTGGGGTGGTCTCCTTGGGACTACCAGCTTCCCAAGGGTAAGTAAGTTAGAAGGTGGAGGGATGAATGGAAGATGTACTGTAGTTGCTGTCTTGTGGTGTTAATAAGCATCATTTAATGTGATATGTGGATGGATGGATGGATGTGATATGTGATTGGTCTTTATACAACACACACCATAAAATGTGCCATGCAGTGCTGATGTAAGGAATGACACCACTGAGTTAATAATTTAAACTTCTTGCAGTGCTCACTCTGAAAGGTGCTATATAATGATGCAGTGCTTTCAGGGAGTATTCATTCCCCTTCTTGTTTCTCTCATTTAAATTCATTTTCCCTCATCAAACAACAGAATGACAAAGCGAAAACAAGATTTTAGGAACTTCTGCAAATTTATTAATGAGAAAAAAAAAAATTAAATATCCCATTGACACAAGTATTGAGACCCTTTACTCAGTAGTTCATTGAAGCCCCCTTTTGCAGCCATCCCAGCCTGGAGTCTTGTGGAGTTTGACTCTAACAAGACAAGCTACACACGCCTGGTTTTGGGGTTTTCTTCCATTCTTCTGTGCAGATCCCCTCAAGCAATGCTGGCTGAAGTCCATATGGAGCGCAAGGTCGGGTTCCCTTCAGTTACCAAAATGGTGACCCCTGTTGCCTATAGAATGAGCGGTGGAAGAGCGTGTGCCATTTGAGTTACATAAAGGGTACCCTTCAGTGTCCATAGTGCATCTTCTGTATTGTTAGACTGGGTTTGCCCCCTTCGATGACCGTAGTGCACCCCTTATATTTCATACACGGGTGTCAGCGATCTTGGTGTATTGAGTGGCTCTGCTCTAAAGCTCGGTCTGGTTGGATGATGGGATGAAGAACATCGGTGGACTGCTGTCTTCAAGTAAGATGGGGGCTAACTGTAGTACTACACTCTTTACACTCATCTTTCAATTTCATTCTCATTTCCTTATTAAATTTGTAATGACTTAAACTTTATGTTGTGCTTTTTGCTTTTGTAAGTTACCTTAGATAAAGGTGTCAGCTAAATATTAACAATGACAATAATAATAATGTGATGCCCGAGTCCTGACTATAATGTGATGCTCATCAGCTGCAGACAGTAAGCTTTGTCTGATCATGGGGCTCAGATGTTAAGGAGAGAGCAGCAGGGCCCAGCTTGAGGTGTGCCATCTAGCAGAGTCAGCATTCATTTTATCCACTGGGGCCTCAAACTCCACACAAATAAATAGTTTTGAAACCTTCATGTGCCACAGTGGTCAAGTGCCTAGGGGTTACTCTGAAGTAAGCCTCCTATTTTTTTTTTTGTGTCATGCCCCCCACATATCGACAGCGGTGCTAGTAACGTATTCATATAAAGAGGAAACAAGGCTTTGCAGCGGCAACACTGTGGTCACCTTTGTACAGCTTTCAGCCTCCCAGGGCCATCTGCCGAAGAGCTTGAGCGTGTTGATACCCCTCGGAGACTTTGTTACACGTACCCATAAGATCACTAGTGCTTTAGATGCCCAGACATACAAAGACATGCTGAAGGATTCATACGTCACTTCACTGCACACTTTCGCCAGACCCACAATGCACATCTGTCTGCCTAGTCTCGATGGACATGTGAATCACATGTGGCCACTGTAATAAGTTTATATGTTTAATATGTCACTGTGCTCTGTACAAAAATATTTTATAAATCCACTTTTCATTCTACTCACATGTACAGCTAACACAAAGCCAGATTTAGCACACAGGAGTTCACCATATAAGAACTACTAGGCAAGCATTTTAAGACAAGACAAGTTAAGGACAACTGCGAAATGGGCAGTCAGACTGATGACCATTGTGTACTATTTCTGTGTGACAAACACAGCATGAAATTGTATCCTCTCTTTTCCTTGTTTGGAATGGTGTGATTCGCCGAACTGGGGGCCTTCACATGAAGGAAGAGTATAAAGCCTCAGAACATTGCCCGGCATACCTTTGAAGCTGACGGATGGATGGGAGTCTATACATCGGGCTCCCACTACCCGAAATGGTCTTGTCATGGCTTTCTTATGCCACATAAACTGTCATTAAACAAAGCCATTTCTCTTATGTGATTTCTTACCGCTGTATCACTAAGGGAGGGATATCACCTTTTAATATCCGATATGGTGTTCCACAAGGCTCTATCCTGGGTCCGCTGTTATTCTCAATCTACATGCTTCCGTTAGGTCAGATTATCTCAGAGCACAACGTGAGTTACTACAGCTATGCTGATGACACACAGCTGTACTTATCAATAGCACCTGATGACCCCGATTCTCTTGATTCACTAACACAATGTCTGACTTGTATCTCAGAATGGATGAATAGTAACTTTCTCAAGTTAAATAAAGAGAAAACTGAAATCTTAGTGATCAGCAATAATGGATACAATGAGGCTATTAGAAATAAATTAGATACATTGGGATTAAAAGTCAAGACGGAGGTAAAAAGCTTAGGGGTAATTGTTGACTGTAATCTGAATTTTAAATCACATATTAATCAGATCACTAGGACAGCATTTTTTCACTTAAGAAACATAAGTAAAGTTAGACCTCTTATATCACTGAAAGATGCTGAGAAATTAGTTCACGCGTTTGTTTTCAGTCGACTAGATTACTGTAACGCACTCCTCTCAGGAGTACCCAAGAAAGACATAAATCGTTTGCAACGAGTGCAGAATGCAGCTGCTAGAATCCTAACTAGGAAAAGAAAATCCGAACACATTTCTCCAGTTTTGATGTCACTACACTGGTTACCTGTGTCATTCAGGACTGACTTTAAAATTCTGCTTATGGTTTATAAAGCCTTAAATAATCTCGCCCCATCTTATATATCGGAATGTCTGACACATTATATTCCAAATCGTAACCTCAGATCCTCAAATGAGTGTCTCCTTAGAATTCCAAGAACAAAACTTAAAAGAAGTGGTGAGGCGGCTTTCTGCTGTTATGCACCTAAAATCTGGAATAGCCTGCCATTAGGAATTCGCCAGGCTGATACAGTAGAGCACTTTAAAACACTGCTGAAAACACATTACTTTAACATGGCCTTTTTATAACTTCACTTTAACTTAATCCTGATACTCTGTATGTTCAATTCATCATAATAACTAGTCATGGTGGCTCTAAAATCCGTACTCACCCCTACTCTCTCTTCTGTTTCCTGTTCCGGTTTCTTTGTGGTGGTGGCCTGCGCCACCTCCACCTACTCAAAGCTTCATGATGCTCCAACAATGATGGATGGATTAAAAGGCAGAAGTCTACGTGACCATCATCATCAAGTCCTTCCGTGAGAACCCTAAATCCAAAGAGGACTGTTTCATTTATGTTAGGTAGAATGCCCAGAGGGACTGGGCAGTCTCATGGTCTGGAATCCCTACAGATTTTATTTTTCTCCAGCCATCTGGAGTTTTTTTTTTGTTTTTTCTGTCCACCCTGGCCATTGGACCTTACTCTTATTCGATGTTAATTAATGTTGATTTATTTTGTTTTTCTTATTGTGTCTTTTATTTTTCTATTCTTCATTATGTAAAGCACTTTGAGCTACTTTTTGTATGAAAATGTGCTATATAAATAAATGTTGTTGTTTAATATCATATCTATATAGATTCAGGTTATGTAACATGACGCAATTACAAAAGAACTCATTCCAACAAGGGAGGTAGCGCCCCCTGCTGGATACAGCCACATGCATAAGCACACACTAGGACTCACGCATTTAAAAACTGGAGGCACATACACACCGACAAAGCACGAACCAAACAGGCATTCATATGCAGACATAAAACATCTCTGCTTGCACCCATAAGATGACCACAAATACCTGCACACTCACTCATGCAACCACCACATTTCCATGTGCACTAAATGTGTGCCATGACATATGCACACAGTAAAGCCGAGATAACTTATCTGCCCCCATCAATTGCTCACCTGTATATCCATCAATCCACTTTCTAAACCGATACATTTTACAAATATCTGTATACACACAGCTTACCTACACACTAACAAATGTACTGTATATACACGAACATATATCCACACACAAGCATGTAAACAGCGTGTCCTGTATGCTCAGATTTACACACATAGTCACATGCACAGGACAGTCATACTCCTTTAATAACATCTATAGACACTGAACATACTGTATGAACTCACTACAACTACCCTTGTTTGTTCATTCGAAGACAAGCTTACAAATACACACTCGCGATAGAACAGACAGGCCGGCACAAACACACACACTACACCTGCATCTGCATTTGCATACTTAGACTCTTACGCATGCACACACTCACACACTCACACATTCACACACACACACATGCCTGTCAGTGTGGTGTCCTTCTGCCAGGGATGTTGCTCAGCCCCTGAAGCAATGATCCTGTCAGCAGGCTGCTTTCTTCTGCTTTGCCGTACCCTGATTTCTCGTCCTCGGCACAACGTTACCATGGAAACCTCCTCTCGGTGCATCTCTGGCATACACGCCAAGACACATGGGCACGCTCACACACACATGCCCTTGCCCAAACTTTACCTGCAAGGTTGTGTGGTGCTGCCTTTTAACTCTGAAATGCTTTTTTTTTTAATGGAGCTCAGTCAGAATGTAACCTGCTCTCGCTTACTTGCTAGTCAAAGTTATTAACAGAAGCATTGTAACCACATAAAAAAACTGTGTGAACTGTGAAGATGAAAAAAACAATAGACAGATGGGCATTTTGGTGTTGACTCTTTGATTTATTCAATGAGCTTCCTTTAGGTGTGCTGCACATTAGTGAAATGAAGTTCAAATGCTATGTGATGCACACCTCTAGGAGGTCTTATTGTATTCTGATTTCTACTCCTACTGAACTCCTTACAGAGGATGTGACAGCATCTGGTCAAGATCAGGGGGGCAGAAAGTTGTTAAGTGACATTGACAAGTCTAAGCACAAGGTTGCCCAATGGAACGAAAACAAGGAGCCTCCAGGCTTCATTGTGAAATCCAATCCTCAGTCTGTTCAGTGGCACTTTGGCATCTTTTAATGTCTGTTAAAACTGTCCCCTCACTGTCAATAAATGGATTCTCCTTAATGCATTTGAAAATTGACCATGCTAATATTGTATTCTGCTCCTTTGTTCATTGGCCCTCAAAGCTGGGCTTGCCCACCGCACATCCTCAACAGCACTCAATCTGAAGTCACCAAAAAACACGTAAAAACACACCTCCTCCAGTTTTGTTATAATAAATTAATACTTAATGATGTATTTATTGAGTGTCCATGAAAAGCTATCTATCTATCTATCTATCTATCTATCTATCTATCTATCTATCTATCTATCTATTATATAGTGCCTTTCAGATCTATCTATCTATCTATCTATCTTATAGTGCCTTTCACATCTATCTATCTATCTATCTATCTATCTATCTATCATGGAAGATGCCCAGCTGCATACAGACGCAGGACATACAGAAGTCTAACATCACACATGTTTATTTTCTTTCTTTGAAACACAGTGCACAAACCAGTAACAATGCTCTCAGTCCTTTTATTTTCCTTCTTATTCTTCTTCTCTACTCTTTCACTGCCGCCTCCACTCCTCTCTCGCAAGGTCTGTCCTCTGCCTCCTGACTTCGGCTCTCCGAATGGCCCCTTTTATTTTGCACCCTGATGTGCTCCAGGTACACCCTGATGAACTTCCTGCACCACCTTCTGGTGTGGCAGAAGTGCTGCATGGGCACCCAGAACCACTCCAGGTGCATTCGATTCCTCTTCCGGTAGCACTTCCTGGTGTGGCAGTAGTGCTGCAGTTCAAGGTTCCGGAATGATCCGGGCGCCCCCAGGTGGTGGCCACCGCGCCTCAACAAGTATGGGCTTCCAAGCTCCAGTCCTGTGGCCCCGATGCAATCCAGGGGGGCTGCCTTCTTGTGTCCCATGGGAGACAATGCCTCTCTCCTAGTTCTTCCGCTCTCTAGGCGTCCCTGGACGGGCATCTATCTATCTATCTATCTATCTATCTATCTATCTATCTATCTATCTATCTATCCTTTCATATCTATCTATCTATCTATCTATCTATCTATCTATCTATCTATCTATCTATCTATCTATCTATCTATCTATCTATCTATCTATCTAGTATATAGTGCCTTTCATATCTATCTATCTATCTATCTATCTATCTATCTATCTATCTATCTATCTATCTATCTATCTATCTATCTATCTATCTATCTGCCAGCATGTCTGTCTGTCTGTCAGTCTGTCGTTATTGTTAAGCAACACCCAAGTCTGTCATGGTCGTCACTTGCAGGGCTCACTCAGTCCCAGTCAGCCTAACCCGCACACCCTTGAAATGCAGACGGAGCAAAGCTTTCATAGATGTGGAGAAAGTTCTATACAAACCTTTATTTTTAATGTGCTTTGTTTATTTTGCTTTTTCAAATGTTCACATATTAAACATGTTGAAGGGCTGGCATCACCACTTTGTAACCAGCACTCTGTGCCTGATTCCGTTTTCCCACATTGCATTCTCTGTAAAGACTTGCTGGTTTCCCATTTTAATTGTAGACAGCACGTATCCGATAGCTTTGTGCAAGCAGCTTTTTCCACATAAAACTTTGTACTTTGCACTTGGTGAAAGGTGATCTGCAAAATATCATTTAACTGAAACTCTCGCAGTCCACGTTTCTGCTCTCGTGCCTCCACTCTTGGCAAAACTGTGTTTACAGTAAAGACATATTTCCATAGTTGATGCTTTGAATTAAAAATAAAATATACTGCAAATTGTGTTAGTTTAGTGTAATTATATAAAGGACATAAATGACCATTACTACATATACTAGGAAATGGTTAATTTGACTTTCCCTGTGTATTTAGTGAGCCTGAGCCAAGAATAACGCTGCAAATCTGGTATCAGAATGATGTAACAGTGCACAAGCAGCCATTCCAGTGGGAGTCACCAGATTACCATCAGGAACGCTGACACGAGTCTCATTTAGACTGACAAAACTGATCACAATGGGACTTTTGTATATTAAAAAGAAAGGATTTAGGCTGACAAAGCAACTGTAATCATCAATGGGGCCGTAAGAAAGAGGTATCCGTGTAATTTAGGGAATTTTTTAAAAGTCTTGTGTGTTCTTCAAGATAAGCTTCAGTATACAAAAAGCTGATTTGCTCGTTTGTGATGACAGGGAAAATTTGTTGTGCTACTGAAGGGTTTCACCATGGAGGAAAATGCCAGAAAATTAAATTAAAAAATGAATGTTAGACAACTATTATCTGTTTATTTTTAGGTAGAATTATGGAAGGGCAGACAGTTTGCAGGACAAAACGTGTGCCATCCCGCCATGGTGCAACTTGCTCTTTGTTGCTGGCAACTCCTGTTAATGGATTGAGCTAACTGGCATCTGGCATGGAGCTGGTTAAACTGCATTTGTCATAAAAAGAAGAGACACATATGATGAGACCTAACAATCAGCTGTTTTCACTGCCATGAACTTACAATTACGTTGTTCTGTTCTCAAGTACTTTTCTGAGTGGCATACCATGACTCCTCTTCCTTTGAGAAAGGGTGACTCCTTGTTGTCACTTTGCAAAGGTCTCACTGGAAATTCATCATGAGGCTGACCATGAAAGGGCCAGTCATGGGCTAATACCAAAATTTCTGCCTGTTAAGCAGGATAATCTCCAACAGAGAAGACACCATAAATCCCAAAGTCAGGTGGCACCTTTCAGAAGAGTGGGCTTTTCTCATTTCAGGATAATCCCTCAGCGCGTGGTGGTGACGTGACTCCGAATGAATTGAAAGAGAGAGGGAGAGGGGGACTGCTGTATGTTCAGTCGCTGTAGGAGCCCAAAACGTGTGACAATGTGAGGGAATTAGCATAAGGATAACAAGGACTGCCAGCTTGAATGCCACCCTTCCAACTTGGCATCATGCCAAGTCTCAAGCTGCACTGTTAGCTGGCACATCAGACATCTGAGGTGAGAAGTGCTCAGTTCAGTTGGGGGATGCCATGGTTAATGCTAATGTAATAAAAAACACCATCCGGCCACATCCAACATTCATTTAGTGTCTCCAAAGGAAACTAAGATGTGCCATTTTGGGATGAGAAAGGAAAAGCAGAGTACCTGGAAAAGGACCCACATGGACACATGGAGAACATGCAGACTTCCTCAGAGATGAGACCTGGGTGGGGATTTGAACTCAGAGTAAGGGAGGCGAGGGGCAGTAGTGCTGACCATTGTGCCACCACAACTACCACCACCAACAACAGTTATTAAAAGGGTGTGTGTTTTGAGGGGATTGGTTTAGTATTTTTTATTTTTTATGGTCACTGAACTGTGAGTCTACAGAAATGTGATAGAAGCGTACAGGGATTGGTCCTGTCTTGTGCCGTACGCTTGCTTGATTGGCTGCAGATTCCCTGGGACCCTGCCCTGGATAAGCGTGTTAGGAAATTGGATTGATTATTATTCCATCACCCCTTCCTGTTCTTCCTCAGCCTTCTCAAGCAGGCCTTTGAGGTCTACATGTCCACCTGTAAAAGCACCTACTGCGGTAGTCACGTCTGTCTGTCTGTCCACATGGAACAACTTGGCTCCCAGTGGACCGATTTTGTTGGACTTTGGCTCACTCATTTGTCTAGGTATAATATACGCTGAGATATCTTCAATGGAGTGTGCTGTATGCCATATGTACACCAACATTCCTAACCTGTATTGGGTTCAAATGCTTGTTTTGAGATTTTGTTGTACATTTATTGGCACGCGGTACTATTTATGTTATCATTTGCAGTATTTTTTACATTTTATGTATCTGTATCTAATGCTGTATTATGCTCCATGTATTTTGTGAGTGCTCACCTCAAACATGGGGCCACCTGCCAGTCACAGCCAGGGTCCGACCTCTGCCCTGTAAATCTGGAGAGTCTCCCACAGTTCCTGGTGGTTCATTTCAAATTCCCTAGGGAGTTGGTAAGCTTTCTTCTGTGCTTTGTGATATTGTCTGGATTTCTAACCATTTCTAGTCTTGGATTGTGTATTGGGACTTGTTTGCTTTGGATTAGGGCAGCACGGTGGTGCAGTGGTAGCGCTGCTGCCTCGCAGTAAGGAGCCCTGGGTTTGCTTCCCAGGTCCTCCCTGTGTGGAGTTTGCATGTTCTCCCAGAGTCTGCGTGGGTTTCCTCCAGGTTCTCCGGTTTCCTCCCACCATACAAAGACATGCAGGTTAGGTGCATTGGCGATCCTAAATTGTTCCTAGTGTGTGCTTGGTGTGTGTGTGTGTGCGCCCTGCGGTGGGCTGGGGTTGGCTCCAGCAGACCCCTGTGACCCTGTATTAGGAAATAGCGGGTTGGAGAATGACTGATTGACTGACTGACTGCTTTGGGTTACCCTTGTTGGCAACTCCCTTTTGTCTTATGTGCTCTACAGAATTTCTTGTACATAAACAGCATTTTTGTGGTGATAAATCTTTTACATTATAGAGATTCTGCATGGCCCATTGTTGTATTTAGCTAGTGATTCTGATGGGATTTCCCCCTCTAATGGGCATTTAGATTTATGTTCTTTGGGACTCACAGACATATCACTGCACACATCTGCGAAATTTCAAATCACTCATTAAAAAACATTAGCAAATGAATGAAACTCTTCTGTTTTAAAAAGAGAAACATTATGCGCTACAAGTAAGGTTGCTGTTTTAATTTTATGTTATGGTTTTATGTATTTTATAGAAGGAAGGTTGATATATTGTGCATGCAAGAGACTAAATGGAAGGAGAGTAAGGCCACGTGGATCGGAGTGAGATTCAAATTTTCTTATCTTGGTGTGGATAAGAGGATAAATGGAGTAGGGCTTATTCTGAAGGAACAGTATGTCAAGAGTGTTTTGGAGGTGAAAAGAGTGTCAGACTGAGTAATGATTATGAAGCTGGAAATTGGAGGTGTGATGATAAATGTTGTTAGTGCGGGTGGGTGTGGGTGTGCAATGGATGAGAAAGAAGATTTTTGGAGTGAGTTGGATGAAGTCTTGAGCAATGTACCCAAGGGACAGAAAGTGGTGATTGGAGTGGATTTCAATGGGCATGTTGGTTAAGGGAACAGAGGAGATGAGGAGGTGATGGGTAGGTATGGTGTCAAGGAGAGGAATGAAGAAGGTCAGAGGATAGTGGATGTTGCCAAAAGGATGGACATGGCTGTGGTGAATACATATTTTAAGAAGAGGGAGGAACATAGGGTGACGTACAAGAGTGCAGAAAGATACACGTAGATTACATCCTATGCAGAAGAGTCAATCTGAAGGAGATTGAAGACTTCAAAGTGGTGGCTGGGGAAAGTGTAGTTAAGCAGCATAGGATGGTGGTCTGTAGGATGACACTGGAGAGCAACAAGATGAAGCGAGTGAGGGCAGAGCCAAGAATCAAATGGTGGAATTTGAAAAAGGAAGACTGCAAGGTTGAGTTTAGGGAGAAGGTGAAACAGGCACTTGGTGGCAGTGAAGAGTTACCAGACAGCTGGGAAACTACAGCAGATGTAGTAAGGGTGACAGCAAGAAGGGTGCTTGGCGTGACATCTGGACAGAGGAAGGAGGAAAAGGAAACCTGGTGATGGAATGAAGAAGTACAGGAGAGTATACAGAGGAAGAGAAAGAAAAAGTGGGATAGTCAGAGAGATGCAGAAAATAGACAAGAGTACAAGGAGATAAGGCGCAAGGTGAAGAGAGAGGTGGCGAAGGCTAAAGAAAAGGTGTATGATGAATTGTATGAGAGGCTGGACACTAAGGAGGGAGAAAAGGACCTGTACCAATTGGCTAGACAGAGGGACCAAGCTGGGAAAGATGTGCAGCAGGTTAGGATAATAAAGGATAAAGATGGAAATGTACTCACAAGCGAGGAGAGTGTGTTGAGCAGATGGAAAGAGTACTTTGAGAGGCTGATGAATGAAGAGAACGAGAGAGAGATGAGGTTGGATGATTTGGAGATAGTGAATCAGGATGTGCAACGGATTACCAAGGAGGAAGTAATGACAGCTATGAAGACGATGAAGAATGGAAAAGCCGTTGGTCCAGATGACATACCTGTGGAAGCATGGAGGTGTTTAGGAGAGATGGCAGTGGAGTTTTTAACAGTGAGAGGGTGCCTGAGGAGTGGCAAAGAAGTGTACTGGTGCACTGGTGCAGATATTTAAGAATAAGGGGGATGTGCAGGACTGCAGTAACTACAGGAGGATAAAATTGATGAGCCACAGCATGAAGTTATGGGAAAGAGTAGTGGAAGCTAGGTTAAGAAGTGAGGTGATGGTTAGTGAGCAGCAGTATGGTTTCAAGCCAAGAAAGAGCAACACTGATACAATGTTTGCTTTGAGGGTGTTGATGGAGAAGTACAGAGAAGGCCAGAAGGAGTTGCATTGTGTCTTTGTGGACCTGGAGAAAGCATATGACAGGATGCCTTCGAGAGGAGTTGTGGTATTGTATGAGGAAGTCACGAGTGGCAGAGAAGTACGTAAGAGTTGTACAGGATATGCACGAGGGAAGTGTGACTGTGGTGAGGTCTGTGGTAGGAGTGACGGATGCATTCAAGGTGGAGGTGGGATTACATCAGGGATTGGCTCTGAGCCCTTTCATTCAAGGTGGAGGTGGGATTACATCAGGGATTGGCTCTGAGCCCTTTCTTATTTGCAACGGTGATGGATAGGTTGACAGACGAGATTAGACAGCAGTCCCCATGGACTATAATGTTTGCTGATGACATTGTGATCTGTAGCGATAGTAGGGAGCAGGTTGAAGAGACCCTGGAGAGGTGGAGATATGCTCTAGAGAGGAGAGGAATGAAGGTCAATAGAAACAAGACAGAATACATGTGTGTAAATGAGAGGGAGGTCATAGCAATGGTGAGGATGCAAGGAGTAGAGTTGGCAAAGGTGGATGAGTTTAAATACTTGGGATCAACAGTACAGAGTAATGGATATTGTGGAAGAGATGTGAAAAAGAGAGTGCAGGCAGGATGGAATGGGTGGAGAAGAGTTTCAGGAGTGATTTGTGACAGATGGATATCAGCAAGAGTGAAAGGAAAGGTCTACAGGATGGTAGTAAGACCAGCTATGTTATATGGGTTGCAGATGGTGGCACTGACCAGAAAGCAGAAGACAGAGCTGGAGGTAGCAGAGTTAAAGATGCTAAGATTTGCATTGGGTGTGATGAGGATGGATAGGATAATAAATGAGGACATTAGAGGATCGACTCAGGTTGGACGGTTGGGAGACAAAATCAGAGAGGCGAGATTGCGTTGGTTTAGACATGTGCAGAGGAGAGATACTGGGTATATTGGGAGAAGGATGCTAAGGATAGAGCTGCCAGGGAAGAGAAAAAGAGGAAGGCCTAAGAGAAGGTTTATGGATTTGGTGAGAGAGGACATGCAGGTGATGGGTGTGACTGAGCAAGACAGAGGACAGGAAGATATGGAAGAAGATGATCCGCCGTGGCGACTCCTAACGGGAGCAGCCGAAAGAAGAAGAACATATATTTTTCAGACATGTCTGTCAAACAAGTGAAACATCCATTACCATATAAGGAAAGTACAATGTTAAATGCATATGTATATATTTAACTTAGTAATTGTTTTTTCTTATTTAATACAGTAGTAATGATATTTTTATCTATTCATCACTGTACACTGTACTGTATACTGTCCTTTATTGTCCCAGAATGCAGCATTATGTCTCTTTATGGACTAACAGTTTATTTTTTGCCTCTGCACATCCCACACTCATCTCTGCAGCTATGTGGGGTCTTGTGAGAACCTCAGTCACAGCAGCTCACTTTCCTTGCACATTGAAATCAAAGTAGGTAAGTGACATGATGTTTATATCCATAAAATTAAAAAAATTAAAACAGCATAACTTATGTTGATATGCATGAAAGATGGCTCAGTGACACTTCATGCTGCAGCGACTAAATGTGTAATCAGGATTTATATTATAATAACATTTATTTATATAGCACATTTTCATACAAAGAATGCAGCTTAAAATTAAATTATACTTACAATAACCTGATAGCTGCATTATCTAAATATTGTAATTTGTCTGACACCGTAGTTTATTGGAAAAACACCACAATGATCCACTGTCTGTCAGGCTACCTGTCATATCTGACATCTAGGAAAAACTTACTGCTGGTGAAGCCAATGGGGGCACTTACCCTCTAGTCTGTGTGGAACAGTGCAGTGATTGGGACGCTGTGATTTAAAAACTGGCTCTGTCCTTCAAATGAGACATAAAACTGAGGTCCTGACTTTGTGGTCATAAAAGAACACAGGGCATCCTTGGAAAACAGTAAGGTGTACCCCGATGTACTGGCTAAATTGCTCATCATAACCTGGTCCATTCTGATCCCCCAATCATCTTGTGTCCCATATTGTCTAACTATCTCTCACCCCTTCACCACCTTCAAAGTATGAGCTACATTTCAAAAAGAACACATTCCTAAGAAGCATGTACCCCTAGCCGGGCACACAAGACTTCCATGTTTCTGACACATGCTTGTGACAACAAAAGGGATCTCGAAATAATCATCTTATTGCATATCCCTGGTACAAATTTTCTTGTGGCAAAGATATGCTTTCTATTTGCTTGTTAGAGTTCTCACATGAATACGGATGGAAATCAAAAGAAAAACAACCATGTGGCACAAATAGTGCTGTATTAAACATTAAGCAACATAAGCACATTCTTAGGGCATTACGAGAAGAGGGGCAACACAGAAATTTTCCATTGGACCATATGGTGCCAACTGCCAATGGTGCAACTGAACCAGGTTCCACAAAAAGGGGCGTCCACATTCAATGGAAAAATGACATACATACTATATATTTATACAATAATAAAAATTATAATAAGATAGTAATCATAGAGGTTAATGATATATATTCATCTTGGGAATACAACAAGGAATCTGGTAACTGCCACACAGTCCCCTGAGGCTCACGTGATCGTTCTTGTCTTGTTTATGTTGGTTGTCCCATTGAGTTGTCTGCTGAGAGTGAGTGCAGTTCATATATAAGGGGGCACCAAAATCTTTTAAGTGTTTTGGCCTCTAAAGGTCTTACTCTGGCCCTGGGCACGAAAAGTTTACTGTGATTTGGTCTTTAGAGGGGAAACTGCACCATTGGGAGGGTGAAAGGTTATTGCGAAAAATGATACGTACTGAGCTGGCAGACACAGCTGGTATTCATTTAAAATGACCTCATAATTTTGGTGTTTTTTTGTTCAAAAGTGACATTGATAGCATATTTTACAATGTGTTTGTAATCGTAAGACATAGATCAATACTTGACAATGATCTTGGCTTAAAATATTGACGTATTCAGTAAGTTTTTCGGCTTTTGTTTTCTGAGTCTCCCATGCCTTATAAGGCTTCAATTTAAAATGACAGGACTGGCTTGCATTTTTTAAAATGTATAGAAAACACTTAACTTTAGAACACAGTTTTGCATGGCAATGCTTATATATGTAGTACATTTGTGAAGAAATAAGTTTGACTTGAAAAAGAAAATGCACTTGTACTTTAAAGAAATAGTTCACATCTTAGCTACATTATGTACATTTTAATGGGAAATAAGGTTAAAAATATTCTTTCAACTTGGTATATTGGCTAAATATCCAAAAATGTCATAGTTCTCCAGTTCTTCTCTGTATAAAACTTCAGACTTTCTGTAATGGACTGATGTTTCATTCATGTTGGGGATCCCCGTGATCCAGAGACTATATAAGCAGATTGAACAACAGCACAGAAAATGGCAAGGAGGTCAACATAATCGAATAAACATCAACTGTTTGGGATCAAGTGTTACAGGACAAGGCTATCAAATTGATCACCACAAGCAAAGAGCTCAGAAGATAATTCAAGCGAGTTACATTTCATTAGTTACAAGGAGAGAGTCTTCAAATGTTTGTGAAACAAATCAGAAATTTGAACGGAGGTGGGCAGCTCGTTCCACCAGCTACAAACTACACATGAAGAGAGTCTAAAGTGAGATTTGATGTCATGCCGAGGTGGCATCACCTGATGCTGTTTATCAGTAGACCTGAGTGGGCGAGAAGGAGTGCAGGACCTCACATGTGTCTCCAAATACACAGGTACCGGCCCACTGACTACACTGTAGGAAAGCATCAAGGAGCTGACATGAACATGTGCTGGCAAAGGGAGCCAATGTAGTGTTCTGAAAAGAATCAGGTACCACTTCAAGGGTTGGTTCTTATCTTGTGTCTGATGCCACCTTGACCATGAATTGGATTAGGCAGGTTTAAAAATGGATGAATGGATTATTTGCTCCTTCATAAGGTTAGCCATTTTTCAAATTCACTTATTATTGTAGTTTTTTTTGCAAGATGCACAAAACAATGAAATATTGTTTGAAATAAGCTTATAAATGCATTAGATAAAAGTACATAAGAGTAGACAAGAAACTAAGTAAACGTTAAATCAAATATACACAGAGTAAAAGTAAGCGTAAATAGATGAATAATAAATGAAGTCACAAGTAAATGTAGTCACAGTGAAGATTACAGTCAATGTATTATGTGTAAGTGTGTGACTTTGTGTGGTCGATGCAGAAGTTGGGTTCAATCATGTTGGTTTCTAGGAAGGGTTAATGATCGCCGTGCATTTAATAAGCTGATTGTTTTGATGTTAAAGTTGTTCTTCAGCCTGGTAGTGTGGGCATGCAGGGCTCTGAAGCGTCTCCCAGAGGCAGAGGAGTAAAAATGTTATGGCCAGGGTGGGTTTATGAGGGTCTAGAGCTGGAGTGAGTGCAAGGCAGGAATCACTCCTGAATGGAGGGTCAGCCTTTTTCAAGCCCCAAAACATAATCAACCAACCTAATCTGCATGTCATTTGGATTTTGGAGCTGACATTAAAAAATAAAGAAATAACTGGAGTGTTAGGGTTAACACCAACATAGAAGTTCATGCAAGCTCCATACCAACAGTCACTGGACTGGGATTTGAACCCAGAACTCTACAGCAGTGACGTAGCATTGATAACCAGTGAGCTTACATCCCGCACAATAAAAACATGAGTGCAGAAACAATACACAATAATGAGAAATGTTCCGATTCTTTTATCTATTATCTTTATACATGTTTCTAGAACATGTTTCGCTTAATCCCTAAGCACATATACCGGCAAACAAATCCAAATCTGCCTCTGCTCACTCAAGTGTGTGTTCAAGTGGGCATGTGTAGGCTATCTAGATCTGGGAGCAGGTGATCTGCTAATGTGCTGTAGGGCTTCTGTGATGCAATGGTGACTGATGCTACCCCACTTGTCCTCCTCTCCTCCTCCGCCTGCCCTACAGGGAAATTTCCTGTGAAGCACTCACAGTTTGACCTTGACAGAATTTTACCATTATAATGTTGCTACACATACTGATGGTGATTTAGTAACCTGCTCTATTGAAGGCATCATCCTAGAATGTTCCCTCAGATTAGCTGCCTAATGTACTGGTGTGATGGGGGAGTGAAACTAACAAGTTCCAGACTAGGCAAGTTCAAAGGTTCAATACAAAATCTTGGAATTGAAACAATGAAAATGTCAAAGTTAACCGTATATACAGTGGATTCAGACCCTTTCACTTTCGGCACCTTTTATTGTGTTGTAGATTTCATTTTAAGTGGGTGAATGTGGCATTTGTGCCACCAATCTACATGCAATAACCCATAATAATTTTTTTAGAAAAGATTTATACATTTTAAAAATCAAATACTGAAATCTTTCATTCCTACGCATATTCTGACCCTTTGCTGTGCCACTCCGAATTGTGGTCAGGTGCATCCTGTTTGCTTGAATTCTCCTTGAGATGTTTTTAGAAGTTGATTGGAGTCCACCTGATGAGTTTAAATACTTGGGATCAACAGTACAGAGTAATGGGGATTGTGGAAGAGAGGTGCAAAAGAGAGTACAGGAAAGGTGGAATGGGTGGAGAAGAGTGTCAGGAGTAATTTATGACAGACGGATATCAGCAAGAGAGAAAGGGAAGGTCTACAGGATGGTAGTGAGACCAGCTATGTTATATGAGTTGGAGACGGTGGCACTGACCAGAAAGAAGGAGACAGCTGGAGGTAGCAGAGTTAAAGATGCTAAGATTTGTATTGGGTGTGACAAGGATGGACAGGGTAATAAATGAGGACATTAGAGGATCGACTCAGGTTGGACGGTTGGGAGACAAAATCAAAGAGGCGAGATTGCGTTGGTTTGGACATGTGCAGAAGAGAGATTCTGGGTATACTGGGAGAAGGATGTTAAAGACAGAGCTGCCAGGCAAAAGGAAAAGAGGAAGGCCTAAGAGAAGGTTTATGGATGTGGTGAGAGGGGGCATGCAGGTGATGGGTGTGACAGAGCAAGATGTAGAAGACAGAAAGATATGGAAGAAGATGATCCACTGTGGCGACCTCTAACAGGAGCGGCCAAAAGAAGAAGAAGATTGGATTCCACCAGTGGAAAAACAAATTGATTGCACATTGCTTAGAAGGCACACGTGTATCTGTGTATAGAAGGTCCTACAATTCACAATACACGTCGGGACAAAAAGCAAGCCATGAAGTCCAAGGAGCTCTTGTTAAGCTGATTGGGTAGCGACAGAGGCAGCCCCCAAGAGTATTTAATGCTGATTCCTTGCATCACTGGCTCTGTGATGCAGAGAGAGATAAAGGTCTCAGAATATTGTGGGAGACAGGGTGGCACAGTAGTTAGCACTGCTGCCTCACGGCTAATATTATACTTTTGGCCACAATAATCAGTCCAACATATTAGGCAGACGATTCCCTTGTCCTCAGGGACACCATTATAATCCACTCAACGCTAGTTTAGGCTCCCAATCCTCTCTGGCTTGCATTTGCGAGATATTGGCAAACTCCAGGCAAAGTAAATTCAGCAGGTATTTGCTCATCACTACTCATCATTATGATCATCCATCAGGCATTTGCATTTACTGTACTTCCACACTTAAGGCAGCCCTGAAACCACATAATTGAAAAAAAAGTTTTGAGAAGTGTGTTTTATTTGTGCGTGAAATGATAAAGTTCTCAAATAATACAGTATACTGCAGTGTAGAGCACCAGATCTGTCTGAAGGTGCAGGACTACCTGGAGAAGTGCATCAGCCCTGATTATAGCTTCTGGCAAGTATCAGATGTGGACCGCGGCCTTGGGTCTGCTCATGGAGTAAGGAGAAAGAGTCGCATACAGGTTAATGTCTCTGACCCTAGATGAGTGGTGTATGGTGGATATGGGCAGCATTTATGAGTGAGCAAAGGACTGAAGCAGCTGGGAACTCCCAGAGCCACAGAACACCTGAGTGATGTGGCGGAAGAAGCCTACGTGCCTTCATAAGGTTACACACCAGCAGTTGATATAAAGTGGCTACTTCCACTCCCCTTGGGTCATTACACTGTAGAAACCACTGGGAGAAAGATCAAATAATGACCCAGAGGTGGAGGACTAGTTTAGCACTAATGCTGGTGGACCCCTCTATTCAACAGAGCTTGCTTCACGTAGTCCAGACCACATCATCTAACACCCCTATGAAGTCCCTGCGAATGAAATTTGTGTTACCCTTGAGGATGAGGTTTATGAAAAGAGAGCAGTGAGGCACCTCTGGGTTTCACCCTGTGAGGGACACCCTCCTTACTTAGACTCAGACTTACTGTCTGAGGTGGCATAACTACATGGAGAAGCTGGAATAAAAGAAGCTCTACGAGCAGTGTTGGATGGTGGTGAGGGAGGATGGGTGGTCATTAGGCACAGCACTTAGACAGCACTTCTTACACATCTTTTGGCTGCTAAAATCTATTGGCTCTGATTGTAGCTGCCGGCGTGTCTAGGATTTGGACCTTGGCCTTGAATCAGCTAAAGGAGCCGGGGAAAGAGTGGCATATGGGATGCCTCCAGTGGTGTTTCTGGGATACGATCGAATAAGGTTTTTAGCTCAATCTATACATATACTGTAAACCTTGTTCCTCATCGTGATGTGTTTTAAAGCTGAACTTCTGTTCCCTTCTGAGTTTCAAGTACGTCGGTATGTGTACAGTATGTTACATCAAACAGCAGGGGTCTTAAGTGTTTTAGAGTTTGCTGATCAACATACTGTATATTGTTGCAGAAAGCTTGGGTTTTATGTTTTTTGATATAAATACCATATATTTTTATGAAAAGTGGGGGGAGAGGGGGTGGTAGTAAATGAATAAAAGATCAGTGGTTTGGCATGATACATCAGGGACTTAAGTCTTTAAAGCCCCTCTCTTCTGACGTCCCTGCTTGCCTCTGACCCTGGATGAGCAGTGTGGGTGTAGCCTGCTGGCATATACAGTATGAGTGGACAAAGGAACAAAGCAGTTGGGAATGCATGGAGCTGCAGGACACCTGAGTTGAAGAAGGGACTGGCTGCAGCCACGGCAACGTGTGAAGCTCCATGCTAGACAGGAAAACGTGATGCCCACGTAACACGTGACCTCTAGATACTTCTAAACAGGAAACATGTGACCTCCACGCTAGCTTGATTATGCCACTTGCTTTACTCAACAGGCACATTATTTGAGTCAGATAACCCTCCCACAATACTAACTACTATAGTGTAACCAGGTGCATCATGTAACATCACTATTTTGAGCATTGATGTCGCATATTTTGTGCCTAGTATGGAGGTCACATGGTTCGTGCCTAATGTGGAGGTCACGTGCTTTGTGCCTGATGTGGAGGTCATGTGTTCTGTGCCTGATGTGGAGGCCATGTGTTTTGTATCTAGTACCGCACACCTTGCAGTCGCTGCCGCCAGATACTGTTGCCCCAGTGGCGTGGCAGAAGCTGTCGCTGAAGCACACAAAAGTCCTTTATAGCGCCACTCACCAGCTGTTGGGCTTAAAATGGCGTATTCCATTCCTTAGTCTCTTGCACCCTCCTGGGTCATTACAATAAACTATTGCTTCCTTTAAATTCCATCCATATTCAAAATCTCTAAAAAAAAACATGTTGGTTACTTAGCTGGCTGTTTGCCTGCCTTCAGCGCTGATGTCACGCACGTAAATCTAACACCACTCTAAGATGACTATAAAATTTTATACAATATTGAATCCGTTACAGTTTGAGTCCTTGGGATCCTGCAGTTTTTGTATTCCCGCTACAGCTTTTAAATTATTCCATGCATATTCTTGATCATGCAGAAATGGTTGTAGTCCAAAGGACAAAAACAGCATGAGAAAAGCTTGACGGAGTACGAAGGAGAGCTGCCTTTTAATTTGGATATGGACGTGAACCGGACAGCCTCGCAACGGGTGAGAATCCAATATGGGCGTTAGTTGCGGTTTCGCAGTTAACCAAATAATGACAGATCAACATTAAGACCGTCGATGATGAAATCCACAAAAGAGGGTCACCGGAGGAAAAAGGGCTGGAATTTGGCATTGCCATACCCCTTCTCCAAAAAAATTATAAAGCAATTAATTTCATTGTCATGCTCACTCGCAAGGGGCAACACCGTTCCTTTAAGCCGTTGACGTTCGACTCGCTCCCAAGGGTCGCACTAAATCGCAGCGCCTCGGAATTTACGGAATGTTCCAGGACGTTTTTTTTAGGAGGGGCGAGTGAAGGAGGAAATGTGAGCCAGCGAAAGAAAGAGAGAGCGAAAGAGAGTAAAAAAGTTGCCCTCCTGACCAATCAAATTATCTACCTCATGAATATTGAGACATGCTAAACGCCTTTCCGCCCGCCAATAGGCGCGCGCAGGGGGTGGGGCACACACGCCTCGTCGCGTGCTGAGGCGGAGCGGCAGCTCGGGCGCGGGGTGTTTGCGTAGCGCGAGACGGTGTTTTTGTTGTGCTCATCAGCTGGAAGTGGGATTGCAGCTCGGCTCCGGTTTGACAAGCAGGAAGGAAGCACTCCGCCCCCCTCCCTACCTTACTAACTACCCCTATTACACTCCCGCATTCCTTCAACTGCAAGAAAAATAGCTCCTGTGCCCGGGCCAGCATGCCAGCTTTAGCGGCCGCTGTCCCCCTGGATAAAAGGCTGCAGAGGCGAGAGAGCTGTCAGGTAAGTTCCTGCAATCAATGCAATGCTGCCATGAAGCGTGCTGGTCGATTATTACAGCATGAGTATGAACTGACAGCATCAGCGGGCAAGTTTTCAATTTCGTCAGGTGCCAGGGGGCACTGAGAGCGAGCTAGCTGGTTTTATTTATTTGTTTCATAATCCGTGATTTTTTTTTACCCTAACGTATATGTAACAGAGATCTCTTTTGGTGTGTTTAGAAGTCCTGCTGATGTAGTTTATCCTTACCTCGCATTCACTTCTACATTTGAACAATGCGATTTCGGTATGGTTGTTAATAGCCAATCAAAAGAATCTCTGCCGCAGGTGATGCTGTTGCTTTGCCGAGGTGCTTTGTGTCCGTTTGCAACCACGCGAAGCGAACTTACCTTATTTGCAAGCTGCCGGTTGTGAAAGGAACAAAAGCTCCTTTGCTCCTTGATGTCATAAAGGGAAAAAGGGAGCGTGCGAGCGACTGGAGCTCCAGCTTCCAAAGGCAGCGAAGACAGCGCGGTGATGTGTGGGCTTCACGAATCAAATTGCGAGGAGTGACAGTTAAGCATTCGCTACGCATCGTTCGCCTGGCCGCCCGCATCGCTGGCCCACAGCATCCACTGAGGAGGCTCGCGATGGACCCCGGCAGGGCATTCGCCGTTTCATGGCGGAGACAGAATGATAAGCCATTCTCATCTTGGCACATGAAATACAGAAGGGATGCCAAGGCACTTCAAATCGCATGGGTATCGTCTGGAAACCTGGCAGGATATGAGCCTGGGACCGGTCCTCAGAAGACGCTTGGATGATTCAGTAGTGTAATCCCGTTTTTCAGTTTTCATTTCAAAGGCTTGTTAGAGGACACTACAGGTCGAAGGCTAGCTGTGTACTTAATGCATTTCCAGGCCCATTTAGTTGTGCTACTCTTGGTGAAAAATCGATCGCCATTGACCCTTTAGTCGCTTCTGAACTTAATTATAGTTTTAGAAACCGCAATGCCTGAAGTAAACAGAGGCAGAAGAAACTTAACTCTGTACAATAGTGGACCAGGCTTTTAGAATCTGGGTCCTAATGTCTTACTTTTTTGAGCAGTTATTAACAATAGCAGTGTATAGTAGTAGTACCAAGTCTTGACATTTTTAAAAAGAGGTCAGCTACCATTTCTTTTTCTTTGCCATTATATGAGACCTGCCCTGCACTTTGCTGACAAAAGGGCATGACACTTGTTAGGATGGGACGCAGTGTGGCCAAAGCAGTGCCGAGAAGAACCCTTTTTGCAGTATAGACTGCTGAAAGTGATTTAATCAAAGAGGCAGCAAAGGAGATCTTTTTAAAGTATTGTCAGGTTCTGATATATCAAGTATGCAGTGGAGTTATTTTGGAGAAACAAGAAAGGTTTGGCAAATTATGTAACACCTTCATAGCAAGGTGCCGAGTCTGCAGTCATGGCAAAGGAAACTTATTTTGAGGGAGTTCTAGAAGTTCAGTCTTCTTTTCATTGTCACTTGAACTTTAATGGCAGTGATGGAAAAAGTTTATTTGATCAGCACAAAGAGTTGTATCATGTGTGAATGAGTCCTGGCTTTTGAAGAAGGAATATGAAGCAAAGTTAGAAAGTATAGAGATGAGAAGGATAAGGTGGATATATTGAGGAAGAGGAGCACTCCTGTTGTCATCCATACCAAACTGAAGTGCGGCAGAGGACACAGATAGACATGGGAAATACTTGGCAAACTGTACACAGATTGCTGTCCTGCTAGATATTGGACCAGCATACAAGTGATGTAAGGCAGCTTTTCAATTTAGTTTGCACCCAGATACTGTATGTATATTACATACTTGCCAACCCGCGGCATACCATACGCCGCATAATCAGGCCGGTTTTTTAATGATTTTTAAGCACAGGGAGAAAATTAATATTTGAAAAATCGGTAATGTAATAAATCAGCAAGAAAAGCAACATTGTAACAATGCACGGAACGAACCAACACACAATCGCCCGTGACTGAAAACTGGTGGACCGCCATCGCTCATGTGCCCACCTCCAACTCGTCACTTGAGTCTTTGCACAGTCCAGATGCACCTGTGACTCACGTAGACTTTCCGTGTTCCTGCAGGAGCATCTAAGAAGATGCATGTTTGTCGCGGATGCGAATTGCTGTATGTAGCGTGTAAAACAGTTTGCTATGGTGCACGCGGTCGTGCGTCGTAACCGAAAACTCGTTTTTAAAGACTGCTTACTTCATTGTGTTTTAACCTCAGTCGTAAAGGATTGTTTTAAGGATCCCATGGGATACCCCTCGCAAACTGTTTTACACGCTGCATATGGCGATTCACCTCAGCGTGGCTCCTTCCTGCATGCCATAGGTGTCTTACTTGTCAGTGGCTTAATGAATCCACGGCCCTTCCGGTGTGCTTTCCATGGTTGTCTTGGCTTAGTGAATTATATATATAGATTGTTCGAGTTTGTCAGCATGGCAAAGGGAAAGGCATTGTCATTGTCTTGCGTGGGACTGATTGTTAATCTTTCTCCAGTCCGTGTTCTAAACATTTCTTCCAACTCTTACCCACTTTTCAGTTACCCCCGGTGTCTTCCTCAGAATTAAAATTATATCCAGCGTTGCAAATTATTAAGTCAGGTCTTGTATGTCCTGTGGGACTGTCATAAGAATACATACCTCAAGTGTCAATCCAAGCTGCTTAAATGTCATAAAACCTTCATCAGACAGGGTCAGATATTCTGAACAATACAATGTACGCCTTCATTTTAGGTCACTTTTTGGTTTGTTGCAAATAATAGCTGGAGAGCAGTGACAACTCAGATGTGGGGTGTCGGATTTGTGGATATTGTGTGCTCAAACATTTAAGCATCCATTTCAGCAAGCAGACATGAGCTTATTTACTTCCTTTCAAACAACAATGAAAAATATTTTTCTGATTTTCATATGTTATGTAGGTGGACTTAAATTTGGCATTTTATGAGTCCTTCCAATGCCTTGTTCAGCTGCTTCATACCAACACAAAGTTTCACAATTCTCCCAGTGCAGTGTCCCACTGTTTGCAAGCTGTTCAGGTACATGCTGCCTAAAACAGGAAGGCGCAGCATAAACACGATTATGCCAATTTAATAAAAAAAAAGTTTTAATGACTGAAATTATTTTAGTCCTTTAACTTTTTACTTGGTCACCTGCACACAGGCTATAAAAACTTGGTCTGGTCCCTCAGGACTACCAGGTCTGTAGTGTGTATTTCAAAAAGGAATCCCAGGTCACCACTTCACAGCCCCTCCAAATGTCCTGAAGTGTTAAATAGCTTTGGTGGAGGGATGCCAAATATATTCAAATGTCACCCTGCAAATAGTTATTGCATATGAACTGATCTAAGATAGATGTCATAGGTAGAAGGTCAGGAGGATCCTTGTATACCAGTAGAAGGGGTGATCATGCACTCCCTCTCTGCCTATTACAGTGGGCAGGGGGCAAGGGAACTACCAAGGATGCCTACTCCTTTAAGTTGGAATTAGCATTCAGGAATCACTAGATTCACCAGTGGGACCTCTGGGTGACAGTCCCTGGACTTTTAATGGACATTTCTGGCCCAAGGTGGGTTTAAAGGCTGCTTCATTCCAGTGGCCCAGTGAGCCAAGATCTCGGAGATGTGTTGAGACAACCTGCTGGAAACTAACGTGTGAGAGAATTGGGAGGTGATGTGAGGGGACAGCTTATTGATAGTGATTAAATGGGTGGGCCACCTCACTTGATAAGGAGTAGAACCCGGTATTATGCGGTTCAGTGGGGAACCTATGGTTTGATACTTTGATCATCCCTCCCTTGTGTGCAATAAAACCGTGGTTTATGGTAAAGATTTGCACTTTAGCACCCTTTGTTCTTGGTTGGGGTGGTAGATGAGTGTACATGCAATGTTCTGTTGGGGGTGCTGCTCCAAAGCTGGACTTTATGTATCTTTTTTTATTTCATGGTTGTTATGTTTTTCTGGAATTAGTTTGTTTTAGTTTGAATTTTGGTAATTGATGTCCCTTTTCAAATTACTTTTCTGTCAATAAGTACTTTTTGCTTAAATAGGCCTTTTCTCTTTTCTCTTTATTATGTCATTGAAGCATTTTTGTGTTTTCGATCAGACCCCTAATTCAATAAACAGCCCCAATGCTATCATTCGCCTCACCCGGAGCCACTGCTTTGAGGCCGTGGCATTAGCCTTGGTTGCTGTTAGACTTCTCCCTTCTATCTTTCCTAAGCGTGGTTTTGTTTTACTTGTGGTCTTCTGACCTTCAGGGCATTTTGTTGGAGCGTTTAGTTGTTCGATTGTGAATTTTTGGCCTTTGTTAATATGTTGTGTTTTTGTTTGATTTTTTTTTTTTTAATTGTTTGTTTGTGAACTCTGAATTGTACATTTTGGCTTTGTCATTTTTAAATCATTGATTTTGAAAAGTAGGTTTTGTTTTTTGAGTTCATGTTGTTCTTTCTTCATTTACCATTGGTCATTAATGAAATAATTAAAAGTTTCATTTTGTGTTTGGGTTTTTTTTGCATCATTTTGTGGAGAGTATGCACTCTCGTTTATCCATCTATCCATACATTTACTGAACCCACCTAATCCATTTTAGGATCAGGGTGAGCAAAGAACCCTTGATGGAACCCCATTTATATTCAGAATACACACATGTGTGTAGATATGAGGAGAAAATGTTTAGACCGTGGCTGCTGTGTTGTGTGCCCAACAATGTCTTATGTACAGTATATGCCATCCTTCCCATGAATGTGTAATTTAGTTTCATATTTGTTTTTCATTGTCTAAAAGTTTCTGCAGTGTGTGTGCTTTCTTTTCTTTTATTTCCTGATAAGAGAATGGATTATTACCGTAATACAAAGTAGGCCCCTGTGGTTGGTTAACTTATATTTACCTTTGTCTGTTCATAAAAAAACACTTCAGAGTTGTAAATCTTAACTGTCCCAGATGTCCTATCATCAGAGCCTATGCATTTTCATTGTGCTGGCCTCTTTAGATGCGACTTTTTACAAAGGTTTGTGGCTCATGCTCTTTGCAAGTCATTCCTTGGCTCGGTCCATGCAGTTCAATCATTAGAAATGTTTAAAGTGAATATAAAAACGCACTGTCTCTCTCACATTTATTCACTCACTCAGGTTTACAGATGCTAATTCTATTGTGTTATCTGTAGGATCTGACTGTTTTAAAAATGAAATAGAGAGATGCAGCCTAAAGGGTTGAGGTCCCTGTCAGTCATACTCTGTTCATTCATGAATTGAAGCTGCTGGTGTGATGGCACTGATGTCCGACAAAAGCACAGCATTGCGGTTGACTTTCCACATTCTTATGGTGGTACAGTAACAGACATTGTCTGGTTGCTGAAGTTTTCCTTTTTGAAAGTTAGTGGTGTGGGAGTGGCAGGGGGCAGAGAGGTATGTGGAATAAGCCAGAGGTCACAGACCTTCCAGTCAATGACTTTGGAGCTGAAGAAGAAGTAGATACATCTGTAAGTTTGTTGGTGCCTTCTGCAATCCCCTCCATTGTTTCCCGTCAAGCACATCAACAACAACAACAACATTTATTTATATAGCACATTTTCATACAAACAGTAGCTCAAAGTGCTTTACATAATAAAGAATAGAAAAATAAAAGACACAATAAGAAAACAAAATAAATCAACATTAATTAACATCGAATAAGAGTAAGGTTCAATGGCCAGGGGGGACAGAAAAAACAAAAAAACTCCAGACAGCTGGAGAAAAAATAAAATCTGTAGGGATTCCAGACCATGAGACCGCCCAGTCCCCTCTGGGCATTCTACCTAACATAAATGAAACAGTCCTCTTTGGATTTAGGGTTCTCACGGAAGGGCTTGATGATGATGATGGTCATGTAGACTTCTGCCTTTAAATCCATCCATCATTGTTGGAGCATCATGATGCTTTGAGTAGGTGGAGGTGGCGCAGGCCACCACCACAAAGAAACCAGAAAAAGAGAGTAGGGGTCAGTACGGATTTTAGAGCCACCATGAGTAGTTATTATGAGGAAATTGAACATACAGAGTATCAGGATTAAGTTAAAGTGAAGTTAAATTGAAGTTATAAAAAGGCCATGTTAAAGTAATGTGTTTTCAGCAGTGTTTTAAAGTTCTCTACTGTATTAGCCTGGCGAATTCCTATTGGCAGGCTATTCCAGATTTTAGGTGCATAACAGCAGAAGGCCGCCTCACCACTTCTTTTAAGTTTAGCTTTTGGAATTATAAGGAGACACTCATTTGAAGATCTAAGGCTACGATTTGGGATATAAGGTGTCAGGCATTCCGATATATAAGATGGGGCGAGATTATTTAAGGCTTTATAAACCATAAGCAGAATTTTAAAGTCAATCCTGAATGACACAGGCAACCAGTGTAGTGACATCAAAACTGGAGAAATGTGCTCGGATTTTCATTTCCTAGTTAGGATTCTAGCAGCTGCATTCTGCACTCGTTGCAAGTGATTTATGTCTTTTTTGGGTAGTCCTGAGAGGAGTGCATTACAGTAATCTAGTCGACTGAAAACAAACGCGTGAACTAATTTCTCAGCATCTTTCAGTGATATAAGAGGTCTAACTTTAGCTAAGTTTCTTAAGTGAAAAAATGCTGTCCTAGTGATCTGATTAATATGCAATTTAAAATTCAGATTATAGTCAACAATTACCCCTAAGCTTTTTACCTCCGTCTTGACTTTTCAGTCTAATGTATCCAGTTTATTTCTAATAGCCTCATTGTATCCATTATTGCCAATCACTAAGATTTCAGTTTTCTCTTTATTTAACTTGAGAAAATTACAATTCATCCATTCTGAGATACCAGTCAGACATTGTGTTTGTGAATCAAGAGAATCTGGGTCATCAGGTGCTATTGATTGATTGATACTTGGCGATGCCAGTATACTCCTATCTACATTCGGGTCCTTTTTATTGTTGTAAAGCACCCTCTAGGAGTAGGATCTCCCTAGGTGGCAGGATGGGCACTCCAGCCACTGTAAAAAACCTCATGCTGTCCCAGTGTGTTGCTGAGGTGTCACCTGCTGCACTCGGGTTCAAATCCAGGGGTTCGTCGTGAGATGAGTGCGGCAATGTGCTAGCAGTGCATGCTTCTAACCCTTCTCTCTCCCTCTGGAGCCCTGTAATGTTGTGGTCACTGAAAGACAATATATTAAACAATGATTGACTGATTGAGAATTCTAACAGGCAGGTTTGAAATGCAAATTTATCTCTCTCTATTATAAAAGGAAATCCTGATCCAAGACTTTTTCAAAGTCCCTCAAGACGAGACTTTGGCCATGAGCTTTTTTCAAGTCACGCCCTTCTGTCAACCATATTCAACCACGCACATGGCCCTCTCATTTATCTGAAAGCTTTTGTCAGACACAGTTCCTGTGCTCTCAGCTCTTATAAATTTTGATGTTTTTCTCACTTTTAAGTTCTCAATAAAAGAAGACTTATTATGTCCAAATCTTACTGAACAATTTCATCCCGAAAGGTTATCAACAGAAGAAATGTACATGGGCAATCCTAGCACAGAGAAACGAATTAACGCAAAAAATTTTCGATCGGTTACCTGGCAAATTGGTTAAATGTGTATCAATAGACTATGCTGAAACAATTGGTGGTGATTGTGTGGAAAATGAAAACATCAACTTACAATATCCCAAAGAGAATCTACAACCATTAAGACCATACGGTCTTCTGCCTCCCTAATTACTATTTAAAGAAGGATGTATCCAAGAAAACTAATGTAGTACATCTCCCGCAAATAACATTAGACACCAAACGAGATCTTGATATGCCATTCATATTAAAATGTACATCCACATCCCTGCATATGAACGGCTGAACCGCAAAGTGGCTAGCGTCTGTCGCCGGCCTGGGGATTGGTGAATGAAGTGAGTGGGGGCAAAGCCCTCTAGTAATAGAAAAAAGAAAAGATTTTTTTTTCTTTTTTTTTCCAAAAAGGTAAAGCCATCATGATTGAGAACTAGGGAAAGCAGGGTGAAGCTGTTCAATGAGTAATGGCAGGCCCTAGCCTCTAATTAAGAGTTGGTTGTGATGAACCGCTGCCCATTATTGGTGTACTGCTTTCACTAATCTGTTGGAAACAAGTACGACTTTTAATTGTGTGATACAAAGTACAGTAATCCCTTGCGAATCGTGAGGGTTAGGGCTGTGAAAATCCATGAAAGGTTTTTGGGCTCACGATTACTGTATATTTACTGTAAGTTTATTGGACAAAATAAGATGCAAAAAAGTTGTGAGGATGGAACGATTACTGCACAGTCAAATCATGTGGTGACAAAGATGTGCTTCACCCTCCAGACAAAATGCATAGTTCAGTAGTTTTTTAGTGAACTGTAACTTTTTATAAATTTTAAATCATAATAAAATTGTGTTTGTGTTTATGGTAGTAAATGACAAAAGTGATTATGTTACAGATACAAAAGAAGCCCATCCAAACTCTAAGCACAAAATGATAAACACTCACGACACGGTCAAATTTCACAGAAACAGATAATGGTGGTGTGGTTAGTAAGTGTAGTCTCCTATGAACAGCCTCCTGAAAGTTATGTAATTTTTTTTTTTCCACCATGACACTGATTTGCAGTATGTGAAGATTTGTATAAGTGTAGAGAGCTCCCAGATGAAGACATTTTTCAACCCAGACAAAATCACACAAACAAGCAGGTACAGGACAAGAACATAAATCCAGAGAAAACTGTAATCCGATTGGGCAGTAAAGCATTGAAACAAAAAGACCTCACAAATTGCAACTTTGACGACTACTTATGGTTTACTTTTAAAACTAGTTCTCTCATTTTTCACCCAGCAGCCGTCGCAGCAAATACCGAAACTGCTCAATGACTCCGGACTCCTGGGGTTGCTGGGATTTGCAGTCCATTTATGTAACAGGGTTACAGTGTCATCTGTGGTTTTCTGTAATTGGTCCCAAAACTCTCAAAATAATTTCCATTTAATTATTGATAACAATCCTGCGAACAATCACAAGGTCTGACCTGTAGTTTTATCAATAAATTTGAACTTAAACATGAAAATCTCGACACAGCAGAAAGAATGTTTGGGATAGTCTGGCTCAATTTATTGCAGGTGAATTGTTTTGAAAAGAACAGTGTGTTTTATGCTTCAGCAAAAATGACACCAGACTAATGTCTGTCAAAGGAAAAGAAGGCTTAGGATCTCGCTGTATCTCTACCCCATGGAGCTCATTCATCCTGCTGTGCAGATCATCAATGCAATTGTTTTTACCCTTTAGAGAGAAAGTGGAGCTTTCAAATGACCAATCACATTTCATGAGGTGAGGTGACTGGATAGGAAAAACATTATAGATTGTGAAATGAAACATTTGCTCATTATGGTAGAATGGCTAGGTTACTTATAATATCGCACCATAAATTCTCACACAGTGAGAGTTTTTGAAAAATGGGTATTGCCCACTTTTTTCACATTTAATTTGCTTAAAACTTTTTATTTAAGAGTTAGGTTTTATACAGAGGAGAGTAGGAACAAAAAAGGCACTAAAGGTGGGTGGTTCTTTGATTTGTTTGTTGCCCTTCAGTGATGTAATTATAATTAGGGTCCATTTTTGAATATATTCATATATATATATATATATATATATATATATATATATATATATATATATATATATATATATATATATATATATATATATATATATATATATATATATATATATATATATATATATATATATATATATACACATATATATATATATATACACATATATATATATATATATATATATATATATATATATATATATATATATACATACATACATACATACTAGGGGGCTTTGGCCCCCTGCTCACTTCGCTTGCCAACCCCTGGACAGGTGCTACACACTAGCCACTTCGTATTGGGAAGCGGATGTACAATTTAAACTGATTGTTATTTTCATGGGAATTGTTACATATGCATAATAGAACTATTTTACATTACAGTGAGTAACTAACCATAGTAAAAAATAGTAAAATGTAATAAATTGAAAGAAAATTATGTTTCACATTGCGTTAGAGGTATTCATTGCTTAATACATTTTTGTTCTGTTTCGCTTTGAAATTAACATGCAAATACTTTTTAAACTTACACTTTTACTGTAAAACTTCAGTAAAAACAATATTTGGAATTAACTTTTTGCCAATATCGCATTGAATTTTGATTCCGTGTTTGGACTTACATCGCGACAATGCAACGTATAACTGCCCGTGAGTGAATATCATTTCTTTCTCTCTAATGAATAAACAGACTTTTTCAAATGTTTGTCCCTTTGATTTGTTAATTGTCATAGCAAAAGCTATTGTTAACGGGAATATGTAAATATTTTAATACGATTGGCATTTGAAGATCTCTTTTGGTGTCTAATGTTATCCTTGGAAGATGTACTAAATTACCTTTCTTGTCACTTATTAAAATTTTACATGTCAGAATTGTTCGATTGCATTGCCCATCACTCATACATAAATTACGCAATAACATTACGATACATCCTTCTTTAAAAAGTAATTTGTGCGGTGGAAGACTGGATGGTTTTAATGGTTGTAGGTATTCTACGGGATATTGTAAGTTGATGTTTTCATCTTCCGCAACATCACCAACAACTGCTTCAGTATAGTCTATTGGTATGCATTTAACCAATTTGCCGTGTAACCAATCGACAATTTTCGCGTTAATTCATTTGACTTCATCATTTCTCAGTGCTTGGGTTGTACTCATTTCTGCTGTTGATAACTCTTCGGGATGAAATTGTTCAATGAGATTTGTACATAATAAGTCTTCTTTTATTGGGAACTTAAAGTGAGTAAAACCTAAAAATTTATAAAAGCTGAGAGCACAAGAACTGTGTCTGACAAAAGCATTCACGTGAATGAGAGGTGAGAGGACCGAGGGCATGGACTGTTAACTGGAAATGGTTGAGAGAAGGGCGAGACTTGAAAAAATCTCTTGGCAATATCCTTGTCTTGTCTCAAGATTTTCTTTTATTATATATATATATATATTTATTTACATTTGTATATCTATCTATATATATATATGTTTTACGTATACATATATATGTATGTTTTACGTTTACATATATATTTATATATATGTTTTACGACAAACTAGTTCAGACTAGGCCAAAGCAGTTTTCCGGAGCAGATGGGATGAACCTAGGCCAAACCGAGACCTCCTGTCATGCTTCAGACAAACTGGCTTGGCCTAGTCTGAAGTAGTTTGTCCTTAAATCGTGTTTGACTGATAACACTTGGCCCGGTACGGAGCTGTATGGACATAGTGCACACATGGGCTGCATGGAGTTTTCTTCCTGTACTCTCCAACTTCTCAGAAACATGTGTTGAGTTAACCAGTGTCTCTAAGTTTGCTTCCATGTGTGCATGTGTGTGAATTTGCCCTGTAATAGACTGGCATCTCATCCTGGTTTGGTTTCTACTTTGTGTCCAGTGCTGCTCTGATGGGCGTTGGTACCCTGCAACACTGAACTGAGTAAGCAAGTTGAGAAAATGGTTGAATGGATGGACTTTGTGGATCCTTTATAAGTTACACTTTTGCATTATCTTCTATTTAGTATATGCCAGAATTTACCTGGAAAGGAATGGTGGTCCACCATTATACTACTGTAGGTTTGGGAATGAGACTTTGCCATATTTTACACAAGGAAAAAAAATAAATAAGTAACGGGGTTTAATCCATCTGCACCAGATGCACATTGCCTCTGACTTCAACAGTTAAAAAATGAGAGTGAAGGTAATTGTGAATGTGAATGGCAGATTGGGAAATTTGTTACACGTAATGGTGAATAAAGAGCTATATTATTGATTTATCAGTCCACTTATTTCCTAACTTAATCTCCTGGCATAAAATTGGAGTAGTAACCAAAATAACTAATGAGTATCCAATGATTAAAATTAAATTTCTGTGCTGCTTGTGGAGCTATGATGTGGTGAGAACATCAAGAATCCAGGAGGGGAGAAGACACTTGAAATGGTTTGGGCATCTGCTGAGGGTTACCTCAGTTATGGCAAAATGGTAAGATTCCCAAAGTTAGCACCAGTACAAGCTGAGGTAGTGAATGTCTTAGGTTATTGGGGAATAGAGAAGATCAAACTTGGCATCACACAGTTAGACAATGAAATTAGACTAAATGTTATTAGTAAGCTTATCAGCTGGCATTTCTAGCAGGGCATTGCGATGACTTTGGTAGTGATGCTGTTAATGGTATGCAGCCCAGGACCTCATGAATTATGTAAGGAAGGGGCAAAGGGAAGAATGCAGTATCAGGGGGATGATTGATTGTGGGAGGAAGATAAACCCCGAGACACGTCTCCCCTGCTTGATGGTTTTGCTCTGAGGTGAAGCATCCTCACTGTCTTTTTTCCTTCCATGTAAACTGACTGTGCAGGGCTGATCTGCATTTCATCCTGCAAAAAACATTCTGAAAGGCACTTGTCTTCATGCTGGTAGTGTTCTGTGTTTTGAAGTTTGTTTTTTCTGTTTTTTTGTAATTTTTGCCATATTTTTTTGCATATTACTTAGCCATGCTGTACGCCTTGATGTGCATTATGCAAATCTCAAATGTAGACTTTTCTTTAAATAAAAAAGCTGATATTTGAATACAGCTCTACTTTATGCAAATCATCATAGACACAACTTTGACTTGGCTTGTGTTTGCTGTAAAAGTTTGCGTATCATAACTGTCTGTTGGACTGTTTTTATATTTGCTTGTTGCATGGCCATGTGCCACAAGAGTGTTCTGAGGATACTGTGTGAAAAGTGAGGCCTTGATATCTGAGGTTGATATCTGGGACCTTCAGGGAGGGTTTGGTCCTGGTGTTACGTTTCAGGGAGGCTCTGACAATGCAGAATAGTGCTGAGATGCTGTCCTTATTCCACCCTGGGCTTATGGCTTTGCTCTGCTTGTAGTGTTTGCGGTTTTGGATGGGTGGGATTCGTAAACCCTGGTATAAGTTAAACCTAGACTTGACCTTTCTGATTGCCCTGGATGTAGTCCTCAGGGAAGCTCTAAAAACAGAGAACAGTGCTTGGAGGCTAGCCTAATTCCACCCTGTAATTTCAAGTGGATGGGGGGTCTTATACTTAGACTTAGAAATGCTGAATGCCCTAAGTGAACTGCTGCACAAGTACAGCGGGGACCCAGCAGACCACACATAAATGCAACATCATGACACCCCTACGGAACTTTAAGTTTGCTTTAGACGTGAAACTGCATATTTAAAGTAACCTACTAGATAATAAGATGCATGAACTGAATCGCAGTCTCTGCTTGTAATTTATATCCATAGCATGGAAAGTGATTTGAGCCCATAGAGGGCTGGCACCACTTTCGTGTTCCTTCTTTCCCTTCAGGGCAGTGGCCCCTCTAGCCAATAGCTATGCTCACCAATCCAGCCCTTAGATGCATATTTTATCCTGAAGTTACGGAGAAAACTTGCTACAGCTTCACATATTGTACCTGTATTATTCCAACTTGCCGAAGTCTGCTCACCTTGGAGGCCTCTCTGTAGATATTGATAAATTATTCACTTGCTAACGTTTACTGTGTGCTTAGTATTTAAAGAAGGGATCTGTGGGGCACTGTAGTTCAGGTGGACACAAATAATGTTGACATTGACCCTGATGTGCCTGCTGCTGTGTATCAGTTTTGTATTTGTTTAGACCATGGGTGCACCGTAGGCTTTAATCACCTAAAAACAGAAAGCGTTCTACGGTTATATAAAGTCGTCTATGGAGTTGGGAGGTGACGTAGTTATAGGCTTGTCTTCAGGACGACTCTGTAGTTAGACAGTTCTGAATAGTTATGGATCTTTTAGGACAGTATACTAATACTCAGGAAGGGCCTCCTTTTGCTGTCAAAACAGGCTCAATTCTTCATGGCATGGATACCACAAGATGCTGAAAGCATTCCTTTGAAATTCTGGTCCATGTCGACATGATTTGTCAGACACATATTCATGCTGTGAATGTCATGTTCCGTCACATCCCAAAGGTGTTCATCTGAATTCATATCCAGAGAGTGGGAAGGCCACTGAAGAACACTGAACTCATTGTCATGTTCGTGAATGCGCTTTGAAGCAAATTCTGCTTTGTGATATGAGCCATCGTCATGCTGGAAACGGCCATTAGAAGATGGATAGATTGTAGCCATGAAGAGATGCACATAGTCAGCAACACTATTGAGATAGGCTGTGACACTGAAAGCTGTTATTGATTGGTATTAATGGGTCCAGAATATGCCAGAAAAACATTTCCACACCTTAATGCCACCACCACCAGCCTGGACCGTTGACACAAGGAAGGTTGGATGCCTTGAGTCATGCTGTTGGTGCCAATCTCTCAACATACCTTCTATGTCCTTCAGCAGAAATAATACCAGGCTACGTGTTTCCAATCTTCACCTGTCCAGTTTTGGTAAAACTGTGCCCACTGCCACCTTAGCTTTGTGTTCTTAACTGTGTAAAAGGCACTATATAGCGCCCGACCCGGCACAGACCACGCGGAGGCACGTGTACAAAAACACACAGGCTTTATTTTCTCTTCAGCTGTGTGACACGTCTTCCTCGTGCCACACAGCCCATACACAGTCCCAAAGCACAAAACAAACCAAACCACAATTCTCCACCTCGCTCCACCACTCCTCCCAGACAAGCTTCATCTCCTTCCTCCCAACTCTGGCTCTCCGAGTGGTGGTGGCTGGGCCCTTTTATAGCCCACCTGGAAGTGTTCCAGGTGATTAACCACCTGGTCCTAATTGCACTTCCGGGTGGGGCTGCAGGCTCGTCCAGCCGGGCTGTGGGAAGCAGTCAGCTCCCCCTAGCGGCCACGCCGGACCCCAACCAAGCTGTGGAAGACTCCATTTCCCATGGAGCCCTGTGGGTGGTTGGTAAAACACCGTCGGCCAGGGAGGGGGAGGTACTGGACTGTCCATGGCGGCTCCCCCGGAACATAAGCAGCAGGGGCGTCCCTACCGGGCATGGGACTCGGCTGTCCTTCACAACTGACAGGAGTGAAACTCAACATGGTCTTCTGCTGCTGTAGCCCATCTGCCTCAAGGTTGGAGGTGTTGTCCATTGTGAGACGCTTTTCTGCTCACCACAGCTGTACAGAGGGTTATTCGGGCTACCGTAGTCTGTCTGTCAGCTCATACCGGTTTGGCCATTCTCCTCTGACATCTCATCAGCAAGGTGTTTCAGTCCGCAGAACTGCAGCTCACTGGATGTTTTTTTTTTTCTTTGTTTTTTGCATAATTCTGAGTACCGTACATGCTCATGTATAAGTCGGGCCTTGAAACCCGAAAAAATCGATCAGAAAATCAGACCTCGACTTATGCACTGTGACAGACAGAGGGCGCTGTCATCCTCTTGAACCCTCAGACCAAATGCCAGACATCAGGTAAAAGTCCAATAATTCAACTATTTATTATTGCACAGTGCACAAAGCACCCTCCTCTCCACAATACTCATTAAATTCTCCAATACTCAATAACAATAATCAATCCACCACTCCCAGACACGTTACCTCCTTTCCACCCAGCTCAGCTCAACCCTCTGGGTTTCCCACAATCCTTTATAGTCCTTGACCCGGAAGTGTTTCGCTCTCTCTGTCCATGTGACACTTCTGAACACTTCTGGGTCAGATAAAAAGTTTTTCTTCAACCCGGAATCGCGTCATTGCCTCTGTCCACGTGATCAGGACGCACTTCCGGGTTGTAGTGAAAATACTCCTTGTTCCTCCCTGCAGCGTCCTCTAGCGGCGCCCATGGTATCCAACAGGGCTGTGGATAAAAACTCCATTGTCCAGGATTCCCTACTGGCCTTCGGGGCACCTCCATGCTGCAGGGAGGTATCCATCTGGTGGCCTGGGGGTATTGGCCGGGATGACTAGCTGGCCATAGTCCACAGTACTTTATTTATCGAGATTTGATTGTCTCATACATATTGTATATGACATACACAAAGAATTATTAAACTTTAAAGTTAACACTCATTTTTTATGCAAAAAGTAATGGAAACTCATTATAATTATGAAATACAATCCTCTTGTGCAAATTAAAACAGATCTACTACTACTACATTTTCTACTACCATTACTACTACTACTACCACATCTACTCTCTCGTTATCTGTATTATTACAGTGAGAAAACACAAATTAATAAGCACAACAGAATGACTGGCAGATAGGGAGACGGACAAACCTTCATAGACAGACAGACAGACAGACAGACAAGCGATACACACAGAGTCTGATTGGTTTTTCATAACACTTGCATGTGCATTTCTCCATACTGCACCCTCATGCACACTGCACACACATCACTTTTCAGCCAGCCACACTTGAAAGAAATTCTGGTGAATTAATCCTCACCAGGATATGAGAAGATAATTAAGCCGTGATAAACCGTGGAAAATGAGATTTAGCACTTGTTCTTATGGAGTGGCACAAGATGGCAGTCGTACAAAAAATGATGACAAGTGTCTAAATAGTAAACATGGGCTAACAGCAATTCTAGAGATCTCTAGCGGTTGGCGCAGTTTTTCTTGCACGACATTTTTCTCCCCATTATTTTTCTTGCTTGTTATTTTTCTCATGAGTATATAACTCATGCATTAGGCTTAGGTGAGATAAATACTTGTGAGAAAAATAATGGCGAGATCCGTAACACTGAGAAAAATCACGTGAGAAAGTTCACACGAGAAAAATCAACAGTACAGGGCTTTATAGTGAATATAACTGTTAATGTTTATCTGACCCTCACAGAAACAGATCCACGGACCCCATAGGAGTCCACGGACCTCAGGTTAAGAACCCATTCCTGTTCTGGATTCACATTGCTCTGTGTGGAGAGGGTCTTTCTGGCTATAACCTTTCATATGTTTCCCCTTCATTTCTCCTGGCGTCATTGAATATGTGATTCACTATTTAATCGATAGACTTCTGATGGAGCATTTTAAAACATTTACAGATTTTGAAGATAAGGATTAGGCCCTAACATAGCCTTTTCGGCTAAGAACTAGAGAGGTTTAATTTCCTTTGTCTTTCCTAGGAGGACATTCAGTTTTAACCCTGGGATTTTTGTTAACAGTTGAGCTTGCAGTGCTGTGGTCTTATTGTATAGTGTGGGGTACTCTTGTTTTTCCTCCACTTCCCATTTACTTGTGTGTTAGGATGGATTGAGAACCTGAAGTTGGCACAGTAGGAGTTGTTGTGCCCAGCTGTATTCTGGAATCCCATCCAGCTGGCTTAGATTTTATGCCCTGGTGTTTTCAGTTTAGGAAGTGATTGGATGGACGGATACAACATCTATCTATCTATCTACAGTATGTATAGTACATTAATATTAAATGTGAGTAAAATAACATTCGTTCTCTATCCATTTCCTGGACCTATTTTTTCCATTGTATGCTCACCTCAGAGCATCTTTTTATTAGATCTTAAGCAAGTTGGCGTGCTTAATCGTGTAGTTTGTTAAGTATGTTCAGGGAATGGATACATGCATAGTCTTTGCACATAAACAGTTACAGAGCTGGGCTCAAAAAAAGGGTCCTATTGCTGTGACTTTCCGCATTCTTCACATGTCTGTGTGGGTTTTCTTTGGGTACTGCGGTTTCCTCGCATATCTTAAAGACCTTCATGTTAGGATGTGTGGTGACACTGAACTGTGTGGATGCTTGCATTCTTACCCCAAGCAGGAGCAGATCTAGAGTGGAATTTTGCCTTGCATTTCATGCTGCCAGAATCGTCTGAGATACCCGGACACCCTGTAATGGAATTAATAGGTTATGATAGTACAGCTCCTACTTTTTCTGTCCAACAGACAGACAGCCATACAAAAAAAAAAGCAAAGTTAATGTCCATACTGAAATAAAGTTAGACTGAGGATCTTCTGCCACCTGTAATGTGGTGCCCGCATGCTACCTTGTAATACCAAGCATGGCTGAGTGGTCGCAGATTAGTTAAATGAGCTTTTTGAGTGAGTGACTGTCACTATGTGAACCTAAGCACCTGGTGATGGACTAGTATGTACTGCACTGTGTCTGGAAAAGATCCAGGTACTTGTGACCCTGATGGAGACCAGAGCAAGTTAAGGAAACTGAACACAAGTCTGTGAATGAAGCGAATGTATTGTTAAGTCTTTAGCTCATTGTAATCGAGAAAAGAATTGCCCGAGGAACACTCCTGTGACCTTAACTTACTAGATAGGCCAGCCCTTTAGAAATCTGCCGATTACTATTTATTCAAGCAGACTGCCGACAGAAGCCACACTGCGCCTATTGTACTGTGGGCCTCCCAGCTGAGCACGAGTACACCTTAATGTTTGCACTGTATCCCAAATGAGTGCTGCATTTACATTCTGCTTTATAACAGATGAAAATTCCTTGAGTATCAAGGTCAAATTAAATCAACTGTTTGGCACCTACTGTTGCCATGAAAACTGAATCAGCAAAGAGAGGAGGTAAAGTATGCACGTGTGCGACAGTGAGAATTTTACACATTTGTTGTGAGCAATGCAAATACGAGGTACAGCATTAACACTGGCTGTCTGAGGGACGGTCAGATATGGGACTTCAGCTTTCTCATTTTTCCTGTAGTTATGATCTTCAAAACAGTTTTTCAGTTCAGTTTTTCACTGAATTTACTGTTGCATATTTTTATTTTACTGACTTGTTTATTACCTTCACTATTTCAAAGATCTGGCAGCATTGGGTAGAAGGTGACATTCAGCCCTAGATTAGATGGGGGTGCCAGTCAAAAACAGGGCAAACTGACATGCACGCCCACCCATATTTACTCATGCCAGGTCAGTTCAGAGTAGCCAATTCAGTTAACCTACATACAGTATCTTTAGAATGTGGGAGGAAGGTGAAGTTCAGGGAGAAAGTCCACATGCCGCCTGGGAGAAAGTACAACCTACAGTCAATTCTGACAGTGACCAGATCGGCATTTAAACTTAGGACTGGCTAACTGTGAGGAAGCAGTGCCCGTCACTGTGTCACCATGCGGCTGTGCTAGTGGTTTAGTGAATAGATAAAGAAGTTGCGTATTTCCTACAACTGCACCTGAAACATTGGTGCATTTTGCAGGTTTGTCTGGCTGGAGTGCTGTCTGCCCAACATTCATGTGTAATTTAGCTTAAGGAACTGTGGATTTCTCCAGTTGTCCAAAAATTGGCTGTGCGGTTGATAGACCGATCTAAATTGGCTATGGGTGAGTGTGCCCTGGGCTACGTGGACATCTCATTCAGGAATATTTCCTGCACTTTTCCTGTTGCTGTAAGCTAATAGAAGTTTACTAGAGTGGCTTCCTTTCAGCATTCCTCCTATGTAATCAAATCTGTCCTTTTTTTAAGCATGTTCCTTTTTTGTAATGTTTCGTGTTTTTAAAATAATATCTTATTTGTGATTATCTCATGTGCTTTTTTTCTTAAACTCTCTTTGCACATGGCGCCGGTGATTTCTCCCAACCGATTATTAGTTTTTAAATTACCTTCCTGCCTTGCACTCTGTAGTGCTGGGACAGGCTCTGGACCACCCCCTCCACTTGAAACTGTTACGTAGTGTCCCTTAGTCAGAGCCGGTCAATCCATTAGGTCAGGCGTGTCGAAGTCCAGGCCTGGAGGGCCGCAGTGGCTGCAGGTTTTCATTCTAACCGCTTTACTAATCAGTGACCAGTTTTCACTGCCAATTAAGCTCTTTTCCCATTATTTTCATAGCCCTGTTTTTAAGGATTCAGTCCTCTGAATTTATTCCTTTCTTCATTAAATGACAGCCAAACAGAAATGAGATGTGAAACGAGGCAACAGATGACCAGCTAAACTGGGATTTCAAACTCCAACCAATCTCTTAATGAGAAGCTGATTCTTGCTGTTAATTAAACCCCGTTATTTAATTCCATGGCCTGTTGCTGCTCTCGTTCTGCCACAGCACACATTTCCAGAACTGTTACTGAGATCTCCACCTTTCTTTATTTTCAGATATTGTGTGATGGGCACAGATGAGCTGATCATGGAACGCCTCATTTTGTGTCTCATTATTGTTTGGCTGCTAATTAAGGAAAAAGAACAACTAAGGGGCCTGAGTCAAGTTAATTAAAACTAAGGCAAAAGACGCTAATTAGTAACAAAAACTGGTCACTAATGAAGACGATAGAATGAAAACCCTGCAGCCACTGCAGCCCTCCAGGACTGGAGTTCGACACCCATGCATTAGGTGGCATTGGTGGCCGGACACTGGTGGGGGGGGACCACTAGGTCATCAAACTGCGATGATAATCAGTGGGTGCTGTTAGTGAAAATAGACATGAGGGGGAAGACCATTGTAGTCTGGTGATACAGTGTGGGCACCATTACCCACTAGGTGCCATTTATGAAAGTAAAAGCGCGCATTCTAAGTACATGAAGGGTTGCAAGCTTCTTAAAGTCTCCAGTATATGCATAAAGGGGCACCGTTTATATTAATAAAGTGATGTGCCCTCTGGATACTGGGGGGGAAGACAGGTTGTCAAAGTCTAATTATAATGACTACCCGCTATGGAGAACAAGGGGTAATGTCCGTCAACCCCGCCTAGAATTCCAAATGGGCCTCTGCCGACATAGCTCTTAGTAATCCTGTACACAAAATAAGTGTCACTTGCATGTATCTGAAAGTTGCTGGCTTTGCCAGATCTCATTCAAGCTAGCCAGCTATTTTGTGCCTTTCAAACACTCATTCAAACACTTGTATTCTGACTTTGTTTTTCAATAGAAAGACATCTTGGAAGCGTCGGACCCAAGGCAGGAGACAACCCTGGATGGGAATCCTATACGTCACAGGGATCATTTGCTATATGTTTGGGCTGTCATAGTCAGTCCTGAGGAATGTGAGGTGAACTTGCTGACTTCACCTGAGAGGGAACGCTAATGTGTAGACATTTACACTCACCAATCCGTTTTCTAGCCATGTTTATCTGGAGCAGGGAAGGTGGAGCCTATCACATAAAGCAAAGCACTGTGCAGAATGCAGGAACAGTCCCTGGACAGCGCTCTATTCCATTGTAGGGTGAACACACACACATATCAAGAGCCAGTTTAGCATCACCAATCCATCTAACCTGCATTTTGTTGGATTGTGGAAGGTAACCCTAGCAGACACAGGGAAAACATACAAGTTCCTCGCAGGGAGTACCCAGGACTTGAACCACAGTCCCCCTGTTACAAGACAGGAGCACTAACACCGCGCCACACCAGACTTACTCAACATTTGGAAAACACAGAGCTGTTAGTCTGTCTATTGTGCATACCTTTGAAAGAAAACCCACAAAGAACATTCATTAATTCTTCTAAAAATAACATCAGGTTGAGTTTTGAAAGTCCCTAAAGTCCTACTGTCCACCACGCTACTTGATCACTTATTCCAAGTGTCTGTGGTTTTCTGTGTAAAGAAAAACATCCTAATGTTTGTGCAAAATTTACCCTTAACAAGTTTCCAACTGTGTCCCAGTGTTCTTGATGAACTTATTTTAAAATAACAGTCTCGACCCACTGGTCTAATTCACTTCAGTCATGTCATCTCTTAAACTTCTTTTGCTCAAACTGGAAAGGCTTTTTTAATCTTTCTTGATAATTCATCCCTTGCTCTTCTCTGGACTTCCTCTAGTGCTGCTATGTCCTTTTTGTAGCTTAGTGACCAAAGCAAAACACAGTACAAAAGATGAAGCCTCAACAGTGAGCTATAAACCTTGAGCGTAACCTCCTTGGACTTGTACTCTACACATCAAGGCGCTATATAACTCGACATTCTCTAAGCCTTCTTAATGTCTTCTGAACGCTGTCTGTATGTTGATGCGATGAGTCCACTATGACTCCTGAATCTTTCTCATAAAGTGTTCTTTTGATTTTCAGACCTACCATTGTGTATTCAAACCTAATATTTTTACTTCTTACATGTTCCATTTTACATTTATTGACATTAAATTTCATCTGCCACACATCTGCCCAAGTGTCTATACTGTCCAAGTCCCTCTGTAATGAATTAATGGGTTTTAGATTATTAGGTGCCAGTCTACCTATCTTGGTATCGTCTGCAAATGTAACCAGCGTGTTACTTGTATTCCTATCCAAATCATTTATATTTATTAAAAATAGCAGCAACCCTAGCACTGACCCCTGCTGGACACCACACTTAATATCACCCAATTCTGACAGGTTCCTCTCACCATCACCCTCTGCTTCCTGTGTCTGAGCAAATTCTGCACCCATCTAAAAACATCACCCTGAACTCCCACTTCTTTTAATTTGATACCCAACCTCTCATGTGGCACCTTATCAAATGCGTTCTGAAAGTCCAGATAAATAATATCATAAGCTCCACTTTGATCTTATGCTTTTGTTGCAACCTCATAGAATTCCAACATGTTAGTAAAACACAACCTCCCTCTTCTGAACCCATGCTGACTGTTCAGAATAACTCCTGTCCTTGCCATGTGTTGCTCAATCTTATCCTTAATAATTCCTTCCATTAATTTTCCTGTGATGCAGGTTAAGCTTACTGGCCTATAGTTGCTTGGATCTACCCAGTCACCCTTTTTATATAATGGGATAATATTTGCCATTTTCCAGGCCTTTGGAATTTCCCCAGTGTGCAGTGACTCCTAAAATATGTGACAATATTTGTGTTGAGGACTTCTGCTTATACCGTGCAAACATGGATTTCAGAGTTGGGGCCAAGTTGTCACTTCTTTGGTCCTTACTGTAGAATGGTGGATGGTACAGTTGTGTGTCCGCCTCCGAGTCATGTGAGGATACAAGCCGCTACTCCAAAGTTCGCTTGGCTGCAAGGCGTCGTTGTGCAGCCAGTGTTTTGCATTTAGCATCATGAGAAGGGCTGCTTTGGCAAACAGACATGTGGCACAGAAAACCTCCCTGGTAAAAGTAGGCATTTTAGTCACCATGGTGAAGAAACTCTGCTTTGGTGACTTTAGTGTAGCTCTGTCATGGGAAGGAGTGCAGGGCCTGTATCGTATGTCTTGATTTACAGATTACTCTAAACTCTGCCAGCATATTCTTGCTCATTTTGTCATCTTAAAATCTTGTTAAAATTCAGGAAGTGAAAGGGGAATTGCACAGTAAATCAAAATCTATTCATCGCTCAGCCAAACACTTTTGTTGGGGTTTGGCATGTAGCAAAGAGCATCTGTGAGCTAAGGGCTGCCCATTGTCTGCTGTGTGGGGGACATATTCCTGCTGTGTGATATGCAAACATAGCTCACACCATTAAATATGGGTGGTTAAATAGGGTAATGGGAAGGTATAAAAATCCCATGGCCACGATGTTCATTTATCTTGCACAGTGAAGCAATGGGATGGAAAAACTGTTACATTATCTAAAATATACAAATGAATCTAAGAGCAACACAAGCCCACCTAGTAGATGTGCTGTGATTCCTCTTTAGTTAAAGTGTGTCTCTTTTATTGAGTTTTGTCGTCTGGCCAGCTTTGTGGATTATATGTTTAGGATCTCCCTTCTGGTGTTCCTCTCTGCATACTTTTACGTTTCTTTTTCTTAACTGAGGTACACACAGAGACCCTCCATAGATCCTTTGTTCACTGCAATTAAATGAACTACAGTTAGAGTTCAACAGGTCATGCTCTGGGTATCCCTTCTGTGTTAAGCAGGTTACTAAAATGAGCAAAAGTAGGTCACACTCGTGGGCCAATGTGGGGAAAAAAGAAGCATGCGGTAATGTGAAAAACAAAGTATACCTTTTTGGTTTAATTCTATGGTTTTACGTATATCTCATCTCCTCTTTTGAAACCGCTTTTCTTGGTGAGGGTCGGAGTGGTAGCAGGCCAAGCAGGTCAGCTCAGCCGTCCTTGTCAGTTTGACGTACTTAAAGTGCAGTTCACCTTTTCAACTATCTAAAACTTGTTTCAAGTTATCTCAGAACATGTTCTGGATATTCCGAGTTATGTCAGATTCATTTCAAGATATCTCAAATACATTTCCAGATATCTCAAAATAAAGCCCTGTGTCTTTTAAGATATTTCAGGTATGTTCTGAGATATCTTAAGCTGACCTTGCATGCATTTTACGATGGCTGAAATTCATTTTTGAGATACGTCATAATCAATTCCTGTACAATTTCCTGTTCTTTCAATTAGACTTCCTGTCTGTTTTAAAGATATCTTGGAATTTATTTGAGAGATCTCGAAATGAGCAGGAAGGTATTTTGAGATAATTTGAAATACATTTCAGATGGAGTATCCGAAAATGGATAGGAAGCTAATGACCATTGCACCACTTCAAGATATTTTGAAATCTGTTTTAGGTATGTTAAAAAGCATTTTAGATATCTTATAGTATAGGTATTTGCAGATGTCTGTAATTCATTTAAAAAAATCTTTAATTCCTGACATCTCATAGTTTATGTTGAGATATCTCTAAATGTTTATTTGTCTTGCCTTATAAATAGCAGGACTATAGTTTTCACCATGTCCTTAAATTAGGTAAACCTAACCTTCTGTGACAAACAAAATATAACAGATTTTAACTCTTTCACTATTTATTTATCAACATGCAGACACCATGTGTAAAAAGCTTACTGCTAATTCAGTAGCCTGTAGCCCACCATTAGCAGCAACAACTTGAAGCACACGTGTTCTCTTTCAGTTTACCAGTCTGTTCCATTCTGTTGAAGAAATGTTGACCCAAGAATGTTGACAACAGTGCTTCACTGTTCATTGATGGTTGATGCCATACTTTACTGCCAAGTTCTCTTAAGATTCCATCACAGCATGTCAGTAAGTGTTGAGTTTTGAACTCGGACTCGGTTGTAGATTTTCTGGTGTTCTTAGCCTCACTGTCCTGCTGTACGATCTTGACATTGTAGCAAGAAGGTTATTATTGCCAATGTAATTTGTGAAATTAATTTCAAAGATTTGCAGTTCAGCTGAGAGAGAGAGAGAGACTGCCAGAGAGATGGACAAACGATAGCTGTAATTCGGGTTAGGGAGCCACACAAGTAGGTTATTTTAAAAAGTGATGATGTCTGCTTGACCAATTGTGGTTAGGAAACCCACAGTCTATGATACATGATGAGCACAGGTGAAGTTGTCCATGTCTGACATGAATTCTATGAATATGTAATTATGTGAGTGTTTATAATGAGGAGGATCCAGCACAACATCAGAAGCGTCTCACTGTGCCGTCAACATTCCTTGCTGGATGGGACATCTGATTGTCAGCATTCTACCACTTGGCTGTGATGTCCTTTGGCTTCTCTCTGGTCTGAATATGTATATGTAAAGGATTATGCATTATATTCTGGTAATGAATGTTATCTTTTAAAGCAGTTAAATACATATATCTCTTTTTGTACCATATGACTCTCTGTTGTAATTATTTTCCGCCATGGGTACAAAAGGGATGGTACTGGTTTTAGTCAGTTCTGTATCAAGAAGCAAATTCCAGGGGAAAAAGAGAGTTGCTCTTACCTTCACCTTCATTGTCTTCTACAAAATTTTAGTAGAAATAGAAATTCATGGTGTGCTTAATAATATTAAGGCATACAAGTTGTGTGGGTACAAAACAACCCCAAATCAGCCTTGCTTTACCACCATGCTTGACTTGGTCTTTTCAATCTGAAGAACGTTGTTTCAGAAGCTGTCTGGCTCTTTAAAATGCAGCTACTCCAACATAAACCTTGCTGCAAAGTTAATTTTGGAGACCGTGGGCTTTTTCTTGGTTACTCTTCCATTCATAACCGTCTTTTTATGATGGTAGAGTCATGAACTGTAATATTTGCTATGTTGACAGAAGCTGGGAGGATGTGTGTGTGTGTTTTTTTTTAAATTTCTGTAAGCATTATGGTCTGGTCTTCGGGTAAATTTGCTGGGATATCTGCTCCTGGAAGGATTTATGATTTGTCTTTAACGTTACATATTTGTAATAAGTCTGGCTATAAAATGATGGACTTTAAATATTTGGCAAATGGCAGCAGTTGTTTCTCTGAGATCATCACAGATATGTTTCTTCCACTGAATGGTGTTATCTAAATTCTGAATTCTCTTGACCACATTGCTAAGGGTTGTGCTTTTATATTGTTGTTGTGACTTAGGAATCCCAAACCACATAATTTCCGGTACGTTCCAAAGCATATAGTCCCAAACACTAGAGGGGGACATACCATCAAACTCCCGCTAGTAATGTGTCCAAGCACCCAGTCTTTATGAATTAAAAAGAATTATTTTAATAAAAATGCTTTGAAACAATATCAAGATCTGCAGAACACATAAGGCAAAATCGAGTTACCTAAAACAAACGTAATCCATGCAAATAACGTCCTCATAGAGAAATCTAGGGTGAGGTCAAAAACATGGGGCAGAAGGTCATAAATCTGGAAATAGCAAAAAGCACAGCAGAAACTTAGTAACTCACTAAAACTCCTGTATTGTTGTGGTATTTCCCTCTACTTTACCCTTTACATGTTCCCTCAAGGGTAAGTGTTCTCGTTTAGTTTGTTATCAGGTTGGTCTACTGTTGCACTTTAAGATGAACACACACACACATACATAAATAAACACACACACACAGACTCTAACCACAACTGTGCCCCATGAATGACACACACATGCTTATTAACCCTTAGCACTTTAAACCACACAAGTGCTATAGGAATAACAGTCTGTCATTCAGCACTTCAAGAGACTTACTTATTTTCGGCACGAACAACATATGATGTTTTAGTGATATCTCAGACCTAAATATTACTTTTGGTCTGCAGGAATACAGTACAGGCCAAAAGTTTGGACACACCTCCTCATTCAATGTGTTTTCTTTATTTTCATGACCATTTACAGCACTCCATCACTCTCCTTCTTGGTCAAATAGCCCTTACACAGCCTGGAGGTGTGTTTGGGGTCATTGTCCTGTTGAAAAATAAATGATCGTCCAACTAACCTGACTTCTGCACAACACAACTGCTGGTTCCAACCCCATTGATAAAGCAAGAAATTCCACTAAATAACCCTGATAAGGCACAACTGTGAAGTGAAAACCATTTCAGGTGACTACCTGTTGAAGCTCATCGAGAGAATGCCAAGAGTGTGCAAAGCAGTAATCAGAGCAAAGGGTAGCTATTTTGAAGAAACTAGAATATAAAACATGATTTCAGTTATTTCACCTTTTTTTGTTACGTACATAACTCCACATGTGTTCATTCATAGTTTTGATGCCTTCAGTGAGAATCTAACAATGTAAATGGTCATGAAAATAAAGAAAACACATTGAATGAGGAGGTGTGTCCAAACTTTTGGCCTGTACTGTACATTTAAACATACAAAGACTTAGCACTGTTAACTATAGGCCATTTATCAGCCAAAAATACCTTCTTTTCGTATTGTCCCTAACTATTGAGTGGTGCCCTCACTCTCAGCCTTATAAACCTCGCAGCACAGAAATAATGGCAAAAATTCGGCTACACTAGGTGCTCAAAGAAATCTAACTTATTAATTTAATCACTCTAGACATTAAGACAAAGCATAGAAAGTTAAAATCAGCATGGTATTTATTACAAGAATAATAATAATACCACAAGAACAAAGAATACTAGGCAATAGGTAGTGATAGGAAAGTCTGAATATATATAGTCTTTAGAAAAAGCTTACGAAAAAGTTACAGATGACAAGGATGAATGTCCCAGGGAGGCGTTTGATTTAGCTATCGATGTTCATGATGCCTTTCTGATGACCAGTGCCGTCTTCGTCCATTCCTCTTCTTCTTCTTCTTCTCCTTCTTTGCTTCATCGTCTCCTCTCTTCTGTCTCAAACCAAGACATATTTATTATGAAATGTCATGCCTTGGTTTCACAACACATGCACCTGATTGGCTGGCTGTCAATATGATGAAAGAATTTTGCTCCCCAGGTAATAAAGTTCTTTGATATTGCCTCACTTTTTCCTTTCCCAGGCTGCAAACCCAATTGATGTCCCAGATGTCCATCCGTAAAGTAATCAATAGCCTGAGGTATCAGCTCAGGCTTCCTTTCCTAGGCTGTAAACCAAATTAGCAGTAAGCTATGAACAACTGTTATAAAAGTGAGGTACGAGGAAGAGGATATGTCTTTTTTATTATAATGCCTCCTACATCTGAATTCATCTTGTTGGGATTGAGCAAAATGTAATACAGAATAAGATGTAGATACACCATAACAACTCCCAAGCACATTCAAATGAACCACCAGGAACTGTGGGACACCCTCCAGATTTATAGGCAGGAGGGCAGTTTCTGGTGGTGATTGACAGGTAGCCCCGCCTCTTGGGGAACCACCTAGAAAACACCAAGGCATTGTTACATAGAGAAAATGAAAAACAAAGAATACAAATAATAAACGCAAGCAATTTTAATGTAACCAAAAGAGAAAAAAAGGACATAACTCAAAGATCTGAACCCCAGCCAGGGAAGGAATCCTGGCTGAAACATAACAATTGTCGAGTGCACCGCACTTGAATTTCTTTCCCAGTTTATATGAAGCAGTGCTGTTTTTCACATACAGCTCCTTTATAATTTAACTCTGTTAGAATATACTTATTTTTGGACTAGACAGTTGTTAGTTATGTCCTAATAGATTTTTCTGGTTTTGATTTTATTTTCCCTAAGGGGAAATTTTCTTGGCCAGCACGGTGGTGCAGTGTGTAGCGCTGTTGCCTCGCAGTTAGTAGACCCAGGTTCACTTCCCGGGTCCACCCTGCGTGGAGTTTGCATGTTCTCTCTGTGTCTGTGTGGGTTTACTCCGGGTGCTCCGGTTTCCTCCCACAGTCCAAAGACATGCAGGTTAGGTGCATTGGTGATCCTAAATTGTCCCTAGTGTGTGCTTGGTGTGTGCGCCCTGCGGTGGGCTGGCGCCCCACCCAGGGTTTGTTTCCTGCCTTGCTCCCTGTGTTGGCTGGGATTGGCTCCAGCAGACCCCCGTGACCTTGTAGTTAGGATGTAGCGGGTTGGATAATGGATGGATGGATGGAAATTGTCTTTTCGCATTTCTTTTAGAGGTCAGAGTGCAGGGTCAGCCATTGCATAGCACCCCTGTAACAATTTTCAGGTTAAGAGTCTTGCTCAAGGGCCCAATGGAGTAGGATCCCTTCTGGCTGTAATGAGTTTTTAACCGTCCATGTACTGTAACTGTAGAAGTAAAGGAAACTGATATTTACTATGTAAATGAGGCACTTTCAATATGTACACATAAAATCTGCTGACAACATGTTCTGCAGTCTTTTGTCATTGATGTATTTTATGTGTTTATTTTAAAATCACCCAAATGTGTTTGATTTAAGTGTTCCTCTATTGTCTGCAGTATAAATATTGCACAATTCAAACTGTATTCAGAATGGATTCACAAGTTCAATATGGTTTTGTTTGCAGGTAGGGAAGTGTTTTCCCAGCACCTTCATTGGATGATTTTCATTTAAGAGCTGGTACTGAGGGCTGAAACTTCCTCAGATATGTTCTTTTAATATTTACATGCAGGTACCAGCATGTAGTTGGTGCTACAGTAGATTTTTGTCTGCTGCAGAATTTTATCAAAGGTTTGAAATGTTGTTGGAAGTTTTTATCAGTGCTGAAGGTGTTGCCAGTTCCAGTCCGCCGTACTGACTCTCTGTGTGATCCTGAGTGAGCCACTATGGACACTTTCTGCAGTGTGTACTCACATGTCCACACGTCTGAGGCCTGCCTGGTGCTTATCAAGCCTGTACAGGACTGCTGCCTGCTATGCACAACACGTTAGAATTGTACACATACAGTAGCATAGCATTGAGGTGCTTTCAAGGACTTAGTTGGAACAGTTATATTCTTTGTTTATTTACTTCCACACGTTACATTTTTGTTTTTTTTAATACTTTTGTAACCGTGACTCATATCCAAGATAGCAGTAAGAATAGAATGTAATTACATGTACTCATGGAGAACATCAAATACATGTTTTTTAATAGTATTTTACAATATACAGTTCTAAACAGGGCCCAGAAAGGCTTGTGGTGGCCTAACTAGCTTTCACAGATACCACATTACAACTTAAAATGGTATCAAAATTGCATTTAGTGTACTGTTGTTAGTTGTTGGCTATGGAGGGTTTATTGCTAATTGCAGTTCATATTTCTTAAACATAAAAGTTTGGAAAGAATTACCTGAAATCCTCCCAGGCTACGTTCTAAGGGAATCTTGTCATGATTACTTCCCCTGAACCATACCAAGCTGACTATGCCGTTCTTGGCCGTGAGGGGTGCATGCAAACTTCTCTTAGATGACATGAGGACTAGGTTAGTTTGAAGGCCGACCTGAGGGGCACGGCTGACGAGCAACAGAGTTGAAATCTCTGCATGCCTCAATGATAATGCAAGGCTCAACCTGGCAAAGATGGACACTCATCTTATCCCAGCTTGCCTGTTTATTCAGCACCCCATCTCTGTCCAGCTTGTCCTATTATTTCTATCACCTGCCAACTCTGTGCACGACCTTGGAGTGGTGATTGATGACCAGCTGTCCTTCACTGACCAAGTCTCTTGGTCTTGCAGATTAATTTTGTACAACATGCGCAAGTTCAACACAACTCCCAGTCCAGGCTTTGGTCTTGTCATATTTGAGCTATTGCAACTCACATCTGGCAGGAGTGCGGGCGTTTGTCACCAAGCCACTGAAGATGATTTAAAATATGGTGGCGAAACTGGTGTTCAATCAGCCGAAGTGGGCACATCCCACTCCTCTTTTCATTTCGCTTCACTGGCCCCCTGCAGTGGCATGTATTAAGGTCAAGTCCTTAATGTCAGTGGGTCAGCACCTCCATACACTTTATGGAGACACTTGTAAAGTTCCTGTGCTCTTTCAAGACTAGTTATGTCATGTCAAATTAAAATTAAAATTCAGACTCTCTTCATGTGTATCTCCTAGTTGGTGGAATGAGCTGCCCACCTCCATTTGAACATTTGACTCCCTCAATGTATTTATGAAGACTCTCTTGGTTGGTAAATTTGTGTCTGACTGATTTTGGCTGTAGTGGAAGTGATGGTTAGCCAGTGGTTGTGGCGCTTAACCAATCACGTTTATAGTGTCAGGGAAATATTGAATCATTACAATCTGCAGAGATTGAAGCCATGAAGGTGTTTTTAATGTAATATAAATACTGAGGACATACTTATTTACTCTATGCTTACAAAGAAGTTCTTATAAAAGTCCTTTCCTCTAACAGTTATTTGTAGATACAAGACTTTTTACTTATTTTTTTTAAGCTTTATAGTTATTTACATTAATCTGCTGGAAAAGTGAGTTGTTATGACTGATGTTTATAAAAAGCAATGGTATAGCTTCTATAAGCAGCATCAGACACAAGCCAACGGTGTACATTTGACTGTCCTGGCGTGCCACTAACTTGTATTGGGAATCGGTTTACTGCTTTTGAACAGTTAATACAAGTTCAAATAAAGGTACCCTTAAGGTATAATTGAAACAATACACTAGTCCCTAACTGAAGTTGCACAGATTTTTTCTCAGCTTCTGATGTTTTAGAAAACTCATCAGTGCTTTTCAAGAAGTTTTTGAAAGTGTCCAATCCTGTACACCCACTGTATTTGAGATATTTGAACAAATTTACTTGAGGTATTCGTGTACCAAATTTCAACAAAATAAGTCCCCTGGAAGTCGTGTTGTTTCATGTGAACAGACAGATGGCCATAAAAAAGACACTAGGCACTTTTAGATTATACAGTAATCCTCCTCGATCGCGGGGGTTGCGTTCCAGACCCCGCGATAGGTGAAAATCCGCGAAGTAGAAACCATATGTTTGTATGGTTATTTTTATATATTTTAAGCCCTTATAAACTCTCCCACACTGTCTATAAATATTCCCAGCACAGTTATACAGCATAATCCCTTTGTATTCTCTTAGATATTAGGTAAGATTCATTGAAATTATGTATATAAACACACTGTTTATATACAGTAAAACCTAAATATTATTTTAAAGATATCAAGTGTCTCCGATATCACATATGTTACAGTCATTACGATAGACAGGCCGCCAGCAATAAATACGTACAATGCAAGAAAAATTGTATACAGTAAATGTGTGTACAGCGACACTAAACGTACGCACATGTAATAAGTACAGTAAGTAGAAAATTAATTATGGTTACTCACCAACAATGACAAGATGACTTGTCCGAAAACGATGAGTTTAATTTTACTGCACAACAAGGGAGAGCGTTACAGCCCTTCTAAAGGAGCCTCTTCAGGCGACTGTGTAGCACCGCCATTGTTCTTCTTCCAGCAGTCTTCAATCCAAATCCCTAAAGCAGATTCCATCCGGACTACTGCCTTATTACATCCACTTACAACTCGTTTTGCACCCTGGTTAAAAGGACACTGCGGCCGTAGATCTTATATTCCTTTCCTACTTTTTAAATAAAAAGAATCGTAGCCTCATTGATGCTGTAATGGCGTCCTACAGCGGTGTAGCTTTTCCCTTCCGTCAACAAATCCAAAATGTTTACCTTTTCAGCAATCGTTAACATCTTCCGTTGGCGCTTGGGCACGGCCCCTGAAGCAGTAGCAGGAGCAGATCGTTTTGGAGCCATAATGAAGGGCTTTACTATGCACAAAGATAAGCACAAAAGAGCACAAAAGTTAACTCTTTACACAGCGAAACACGTTGATGCTGAATGAGCGAGACGAGACTTCCTGGTTAACGCCGTGGAATCGAATTTGGCGCTCCATCGCTGAGCCATTCAGTACACAGGAACTTAACTGCGTGCTCTGATTGGTTAGCTTCTCAGCCATCCGCCAGTAGCGTCCCTTGTATGAAATCAACTGGGCAAACCAACTGGGGAAGCATGTACAGGAAGAAAAAAGACACATTGTCCACAGAACCTGTGAAGCAGCAAAAATCCTGCGTTATATATTTAGATATGCTTACATATAAAATCCGCGATAGAGTGAAGCCGCGAAAGTCGAAGTGCGATATAGCGTGGGATTACTGTACTATATGCAAACACAGCTAATCACTATCAACCGCATACTGGCAGAGTTTCTTTGCAACCTTTGTCAATATTCATAAAGTGTTTGACTCAACTGATCAAGCTGCCTTTTGGGACATCCTGAGACTTTGCAGGATCCCCGTGAAGTTTTTGGATATCATGGCTGGCCTATTCACTGGTACTGTGAGTGCTGTGCAGAGTGGAGGCAGGACCTCTGTGTTTTTCCAGTTGATTCTGGGGTTCGTCAGGACTGGAGTGTGTTCTTCTCCTTCTCTGTTCAATGCTTGCATGGACTGGGTGTTGGGCAAGGTCGTGGGATCTAGTGACTGTGGGGCTTCTATTGGTGAAGAAAGATTCACTGTTCTTGACTTGCTGACGATGCTGTGATCTTTGCAAAGTCAATGGAGGTTCTGATCAGGGCGCTCAAGAAACTAAGTGAGGAGTCTGAGTGTCTGTTCTTGCGAGTGTCCTGGATAAAAACCAAAATCCAAGCCTTTAATGACCACTTAGGCACGGCCATCAGCAGTGTGTCCATTTGAGGAGGGAGTGTTGACCTTGTTAAGAGGTTTACTTACCTTGGCAGTGACATTCATGTCTCTGATGACTCTTCCTATGAAGTCATTAGAGAGACTGGGAGAGCATGGGGGTATTGAGCTTGCTGGAAAGGTGTGTGGTTCCTGATTTCTATGCAGAAGGATGAAGGTCCAGGTCTTTAGAGTCCTGTTGCTTCCTGTCTTGCTATATGGTTGCGAGACATGGACGCTATCCAGTGACCTGAGATGAAGACTGGACTCCTTTGCTACTGTGTCTCCTTGGTGAATCCTTGAATATGGCTGGTTTGACTTTGTGTTGAATGAGCAGTTGTGTTGAATGGAGGTCCTGACTGATGCACATTATCTGCATGTGATGCGATTTCCCAAGGGTGATCTGGCTCTTATGATCCTCATTGTTCAGGACCCAAGTGGGTGGACCAGGCCAAGGCTAGGCCCACGTAACACCTGGCAGCGGCAGATAGATGGTCAGACCATGTGTCTGCCTTAGGGTTGCCAACCGGGATTCTGAGCTTTCCTGGTGTGGGGTGTGCAGCAATGTGCTGTACTAGTGCATGCTCCCCAACCTGACCTGACCTGAACACACCTGCAAATCAAATCCAAGACTTAAGGGTATTTCTACAGTGGATTCAGTGAAACCAATTTGGCAGTTTTATACTGTAGGTAGCAGTTCTGGGCATGTAAGACATCCAAGAAAGTCTGTGTGCAATTGGAAATGCCAGGAAATGGGGGAAAAGTCAAAGGAGTAGACAAGGGGATTGTTAGCGGAAATGAGGTCTAAACTGGGAGAACTCACTAGCACTAAAACATCCCCAAGTCAAGAGCAAAGTGAAGGTGAAAACCAAACAAATCCTACAATCATCTTCTTGAAGCTGACTAAACTAAGGTTTTTTTTTTCCAACACAATTTTATTTACTGAGAGATACTGAGCCAGGTGATTACCATCATGTTTAATCCAGAAGGGGTACTGATGTAGCAGGCAGTGGTGATCGTGGTCACGTGAAAATGTCAGCGGCACAACGAAAGTAGTGATGAAAAAAATGGAGTAATAATGAATAAATGAGACAATAAAATATTACAATGTCAAATTAAATATAAATCTCAAAACAAGTAGAAAAACTGAATACATCGAGGTGGCACCATGGTGAAGTGGTTAGTGTCACTGCCTCACGGATTCAGCATCCTCAGCTTGAACCCCACATTTGTCGTTGTCTGTGCATAATTTGCACCCTCTCCCCTTATCCTACCCTAACGCA